>NC_052162.1:21314527-21617796 GCF_902713615.1 Scyliorhinus canicula | reverse complement strand
ACCGGAGCACCCGGAGGAAACCCACGCAGACACGGGGAGAACGTGCAGACTCCGCACAGACAGTGACCCAAGCTGGGAATTGAATCCGTGTCCCTGGCGCTGTGAAGCAACAATGCTAACCAGTGTGCTACTGTGTGGCCTTCATCCAAACTGTGGCAGAATTTTTCAAGAGGCTGCATTGACAAAGAAATTTTAGAATGGAACGTTCAATTGTTTCCAAACTGTGTGTAAAATCAGTTGAGAAATGACTCGTGTGCTGGTGTGACATACAATCCAAATTCAACATCAGGGTCCCATTGAAATGCCCTTAGCCGTCCGAGGGCACCAAATTGGCAAGTTGAGTCAGGGAGTGGACAGGTCACCAGTGGGCTAGAGGTATTTGTCGGGTATAGGAGGAACAATCCTGCACTTCCCAAGACATTCATTTTTTAAAAAATATAAATTTAGAGTACCCAATTCATTTCTTCCACTTAAGGGGGGAATTTAGCGTGGCCAATCCACCTACCCTGCACATCTTTGGATTGTGGGGGCGAAACCCACACAGACACGGGGAGAATGTGCAAACTCCACACGGACAGTGACCCTAGAGCCGGGATCAAACCTGGGACCTCGGCACCGTGAGGCAGCAGGACCAACCCACTGCGCCACTGTGCTGCCCACCCAAGACATTCATAATAACACTGAATGTTTCCCGAGACTGGAGCAGTTGAGTTGCTGATTCTACACAGGTCTCAGTCACAAGAAGAGTTTCTCAGCCTATGGCCTGAATTTTCAGGACATCAGGAACACATGAGCACAGGCACCAGCAGCCCCAATGCCATATTAGGCTCCAATAAGAGTCAGTTGACTACAGGCAGGACATCATTCCATCACTCAGGAGGAAGTTCTGCCTTAAAGAGCTGTCGGCCAATCCCATTGGCTGGCAGCTCTCCAGACACTCCACGCAAGCAGCTGCTGAGGCTGAAAGAGGCAGTAAGTCCCAGGACCCAGAGGACAGGTAAGTGGCAGGGCTCCCAGGGCAGGGAGGGCTGGGAATGTCTGTGGGTGAAATGAGGAGGGTGATCAGGGCCTCGTGGGGTAGATCGGGCTGGCGTGGATCTGCGGTGGTCATGGGCCTTAAGGGGAGGGCATCTCCTCTCGGGAGGAGACCTCTGGAGGAGATGCCCTCCCACCCCTTACTGCCGAAGATTTAACTTACTTTATTCACACTTTCTCCCCATGAGCTGTTGACGATCTGCCAGCCTAAATATTGATGCTGAGTGGAGAAAGGCCCTTTAGTGGTCATTCAGTGGCTAAATAAAGGCCTTAATTGGAAGAAAGGTGGACTTCCTGCCGGAAACCCATACCGCCCCAGTGTAAAATCGCTACCAAGTCGGGACAGGCCATGCAATTCCACGCACCTACCTGCCTCAGAACCTGCCGGAGGGGTAGCGTTAAATTCCGCCCTGTGGATGCTGAGACTCATCCTAAGCTGCTACCACATACGGAACCTGTAACTTTAAACTAAACTGCTTGCTGATCCTTGGTTGTAATCTTCCATTCCTGGTTTTCTTTCAGGCGAAACCAGAATTATTTGGATATACTCCGTTTGTTATCCCTGGGAGATAAACAGCTCAGCTCTTTTGACATAGCTCTGCGTTTCACGCATATTTTCTGGTTTGGAGACCTTAACTATCGACTAGATATGGATATCCAGGTATGTCTCATTCTCTTCCTGTGTTATTGGAACCCTTCATTTCGGAAATTAGGATTTTGTAGGAACAGCTAGAAAAGGCTAATTCCTCCCTTTTTGTTTACTTCCAAGGCAAACTTCCTTGCTCCTTGTCATGATGTGCAGACATGCACATAATGAGATACAAACAGGCAGCTAGTGAATACAGGGAACAGGACATAACCAATCAGCAGGCAGAACACTTGGGGGTGGTTTCCCACCATAAAAGGCACGAGGCACTCACACTCCGCCTCTTTCCACTGGTGGCATCCACAGTGTGAGTCAGGGTGTACATATCATATAACTCCTACAGCACGTGGCTAAGAACTAGTCTGGTTCAGTCAGACAGATTAATCACACTAGGTTAGCAGAGAGTCGAACTTAGAGAGGATTGAGCTAACTGTGTGACAGGTTCAATAAATCATATTGAACTAACTTCAAGGTGTGGAGTATCTCTCAGGTAAAGCTGCATCCCGTTGTAGCCCACGTTATCTTACTGTGCTTAACACGACACTCCTCACTGCATCCCTCAATCTTTTCCTCCAAAAAAAGCTTCTTATTCAATTGCCCAATTTCAGATATCAAAGGTAGACCCTGTCCTTTTTAGCTTCCTCTTGCCCCTTGCCTTCTTCCTTATCTCTGTTAAAAAATACCTTGTTCATTTAAAGGGCACAAGGATACAACTTGTCATGCCCAGGATTATCTCCATGAATCCCCATGGGGTTTGTAACCTCGATAACACTGTTCTGGAGAACAATGGGCAATGAAATGAATGAATGAAAATTGCTTATTGTCACGAGTAAGCTTCAATAAACTTACTGTGAAAAGCCCCTAGTCGCCACATTCCGGCGCCTGTCCGGGAGGCTGGTATGGGAATCGAACCGTGCTGCTGGCCTGCTTTAAAAGCCAGCGATTTAGCCCGGTGAGCTAAACCAGCCCCAGCCCCAATTGAGCGTGCCGTGTTTTTGTTATCTCCCACAGGGGATGCAGAGTTCCTTGACCTTGACGCAGAGGGAGAAAAATGTCATTGCTGGGAAACGTCAGGCTCAACCTTTCTTTTAAAGCTGCTATTTTTAGCATTTCTATTATATTCTTAGAACTATTCTTTCTCATTAAAACTGCCGCTTCCTTATTGCTGCAAAGCCTTCTTGCAGGCGTCGGCGAAATTCGTGCTGGTTGGCAGCCCGCATGAACTCTGCTGAGGCACACTTCCCTTTTGGAAGGCAAGCAGAAGATCCATCCACGACATCCAGAAAATGGCGGGAGGTAAATTAGGGGGGCAGGCTCCCGGTCAAATTGGTTTATCCCCATTTTTTATGAACTGAGTTGGAAATCTGCCAGAATTCCTTTGTGTTCTAATGGTAATTTTGGGATCCATGGGCTAAATTATTGGTTTTGGGTCACGACTCCGATGATGGGAGCATTTCCGGGTCCTGACCCTGCACTGTGTTGGCACCTGATGCCTGTCACAGTTTTGCGGAGGCGGCACATAAAGTGGCGAGATGATGCATTTGCCATTTAGTAAAGGATGGTAGGTGACCTACCAATGTTGAAGGGCCAAGAGGAAGCCCTGCGGCACTGAAAGATTGGGAGGCCCCACTTTCAGAGGTGGGTGCGACCGATGTAGGTAGCATTCAGAAAGGGCAACTCGAGACTGAGGCACCGACGAAAGAATCTTCAAATTGTTAAAATAAAAAGGAACCACAGCTGCCGGACCATCAGTGTGGAGGGAAAATCCCTCCACAGGACGGCCTGTGCATTCAGGATGACGGATGCTTCCAGTCATCAGTTGGGATAGGGCTTTGGTGTGTGTGTGCGTGTGTGTGTGTGCGTGCATGCATGCGTGCTGGAAAAAGACTCGTCAACATATGAGAGTGCCTTCAATAGGCCCTTTAATTGGCTTGAATGGCCATCCTTGACTTGCGGGAGGGCGGGCACCACTGCCCCTACAGCACACTGAGCTAAGCACCTTGGAGGCAAGAACATACCATCAAACCTGCACGCCAGCTGGTAGCAGGAAATTGTCGGCCCTCCAGACTCTGAGGCTGACTCTGTCACTGGAAGGTCCCATTTGTCTGCTCCTGACTGTGGAAAATAGCACAGATGTGAGGTAAAATGATGACAAAGGGTGGGACGAATTAACGGATAAGTTTAATTATTTGTGCGGTGGGAAGGGGTGGGGGGTTGGAGGGGGGTGGAGGAGAACACTCAATCCAATGAAGAGAAACTTCTGAGTCAAATACCTTTTCATTCAGGATATTTTAAGCCATATCGGCAAAAAAGAGTTTGACCCGTTACTCGGCGTTGACCAACTGAACTTGGAGCAAGAGAAAAGAAAGGTTTTCCTGAAATTCTGTAAGTACATTTCTGGCAACTTAAATGTTACTAATTGCCACATGCTATTTTAAAATGTAAACTTTTAAGATATATATTCACATATAAAGCGGCATTTGTGGTGTTTCTTTGGGTTTTTCTGCAGATCTTCCACCGATGTTACAGTGAACAATCAGTAGAAACCTGTAACGCCAACTGCCCCGCCCCCCTCCCCCCATACAACCTTCAGGCATTCTACCCCATGTGTAATGTTGATGGGTGGTGCTGGCATAGTTAAATCCCCAATTGTGGCATTTTATAGACAACTTCATGTGACAAAGAGCACTGCAGAGACAAATTCCACTTTCTTCCAGGCAGAAACCTAGATGAAGAGCGGAAGCCATTAACTTTAGAGGGGGGTAAAACTGTGGTAAATCTGGCAATTGTGGTCATGTGAACCTCAACTTCGGTTCTAAAATACCACTTGATTGGTCAAAGAGGGAAAGAGTGAGGAAATTCAGGAGCTGTAAAAAGATGTCAAGACATTGCAGTGAGTTATTTTTAACACAGTGACATTGTGCGGGAGAGGATAGTTGTAACATGTTTCATATAAAACCTGGAAGGAACATAAGGGGGCGTCCTTAGTATTGGCAAAATAAAGAAGAGAAATGGTTCTGAGAGAGTCCAGACGTGATCTTGAATCCTGTCCAGACATGTAAGATATGTATAATGGATGTCTCCAGATATGGGAAGAGCATTGAAGTGTCGAATGTATTTGCGCTTCAGATAGAGGTTGAGTGGTTTTGGAAGAAGTAATGGAGACTGTTCATATTAATTTGTCTCATATCTTAGTGGCTTCAACAACTACAAAGGGCAAATTTTACCAGTACAAATTGAATTCCTCTTCTTGTCTGATAGAAACTAAGTGAGAGAAACTGTGCCCCCTCACCCTCCCAGTGGCATATTTGGAGGTGAGTGGCACCTAAAATAAAAGGGGGTGGCCCTCCTACCGCCTTCTCGCTTTTGCTCCGAGCTGTCCCCCATATTGCCAGGGTTGGGGGAGGCACAGGCAGCCACCCTCTCTTCAGCCTTAAGCCTCTTGAAGCACTTAAGTTGAGGGTCATTTAAGGGCCACATTCCACCTCTGCTGCCATAATACATTGGGCGGGGTGAAGCGGTACAGCTCGGGCTAAAGGCTGGTACAAAAAGAGAGCGGTTATCCCTTTCTCTGCCCATTGAGGGCACCCACCCATCCACCCACCACACCCTGCCAAGATGGTATCTCCCTTCCATTTATGCTTCTTTCCCTGGTCTCTGAAACCCAACCTCTCCTCACCTCTTCCTTCCCTCACAGAGGTCCTGGATTCCTCCCGTACCAAAATCCCCAGACGTACCTTAAAGTTTGGTGTCCATTGTCCTCCTCCTCGTGACGCCTTGCAGCCCCAGCAGCAGTCACCACTGCATCCTGAAGGCTGCCCCCAGCGTTTTATTGCCAGGAGGCAGCCTGTTTTAAAGTCAGTGAGGCCTTGACCGACTGGCCAACCTTTAAACCTGAGGAAGGGGCGGCTGTGAGGACGACACACCACCCCTCTTCCCCCCAACCGTCCCTCCCCCACCCCCCTCCCCCCATCCCCGGCCCTCCGCCCTTGGTAAGTGTTACACCATAGTATGTTTTACAGCACAGAAGGAGGCCATTCAACCCTTCATCCCTGGACTGACCGATAAAGAGCTACCCAGCCTTATGCCAGTTCCAAGCTCTTGGTGTATACCCTTGTAGCTTACTTCAACTGTTCATCCAAGTACATTTTCAATGTAATAAGGGGTTTTGCCTTTCCCACCCTTTCAGGCAGTGAGTTCTAGACCCCACCCACCCACCCTCTGGGCGAAAAATGTGCCCCTAACTCTCATTCCAATTACTTTAACTGTATGCCCTTTAGTTACTGGCCTCTCTGCTGAAGGAAAGAGGTCCTTCCCAAGCACTCTTTGGGCTCCTCATAATTTTATACACCGAAGTTCAATCTCCCATGTTCAGAAGGAAACAACGCCAGCCTACCCAATCTTTCACCATAGCTAAAATTCACCAATCCTGGCATAATTATTGTAAATCTCCTCTGTGTGCCATCTAATTTAATGAAATCCTTCTTGCAATGTGGTGACCAGATCTGGATGCAATACTGTATAATATGGAACTTTCATACCAATTTAGGACGTATATTGGTTATCTCCATAATGTACTCAATATGTAATTTTACGCACATGTATTTTTTACTGCATTGTGTGCATTGGGCAATGACAACCTATTACTTTGAAACTGTATACGATAATGATTTAATGAAACAAAAGTGCTGCAGATGCTGGAAATCTGTGATAAAGGAAGAACGGACCAGGAACACCCAACAGGTTAAGCAGCATTCCTGGAGAGAGGAGGTTTAATGTTGCAGGTCTGTGATCCTTCCTCAGAATTATGGCCAGGACTATAACGGAGGGTCATAGAGTTGAAACATTAACCTCTCATATTCATGTACAGGACAAAGGCACTTGTGACATTGTATTCACAATCTTCATTTCCACACCTGACAGATGAGGAAGAAATCACATTCCCTCCTACCTATCGATATGAACGAAACACCAGAGACAGTTACTCATGGCAGAAGCATAAAACAACTGGG
Source organism: Scyliorhinus canicula (assembly GCF_902713615.1). NCBI lineage: Eukaryota > Metazoa > Chordata > Chondrichthyes > Carcharhiniformes > Scyliorhinidae > Scyliorhinus > Scyliorhinus canicula. The sequence continues at coordinate 21,611,103 of NC_052162.1, read as the reverse complement.
GTAAGCAACAGCAGGCTGTTTATTTTCCCACATTCCTCCCTTATACTTTTCTTCCCTGCACAAATACATCATTCAAATGCTAAGTCAAAAAGTGTGAGAAAAAGACTGACAAACATCATGAGGACAGCTATGCACATAATAATTTCACATAGCATAAGAAATAAAACAATGCGCCTTGTGAGACCCCCTTCCTGTTACATCCTTTATTCCCATTTATTTTATTATCTTGGTCCATGGACCCATAATCAGGATGTTCCTTTCAGCTGAAGATTCAAAGTTGAAGCAGTCCTGCCTGCCAGGATGGTATGTTCCCAGGTTTTGTATTTTGGAAAGCAGCAACAAGATTCCTTGACGCCGAGTGGATCATCTGAACTAACTTTGGAGGAACTCAGTTTAATTGGTTAACTTGCAACTGGTGGGTTGGCCAGGGACAGTGTTCTGTCTGACAACGATCAGTGATTAGTTCCTGCATGATGCTTTCTGAGAGAACGTAGCAAGTGTTTAGACCTTGGAAGTGAAAACAATGCTCTCTCTCTCTCTTGCTTGATGAAGTGAAAGAACTGCTCTATCCTTCTGAAAGAAGTGAGTGTTGGCACATCCTTTGCTGTAAACCTGAAATTATGCTGAGTCTGCAGAGAAGGTAGATAACCCTGCCAGAGAAAATCATCTCAAGCCGAGAAGGAAGAAGTGCCAAAACGAAAGCTTGAACTTTAGAAAGGCATAGACTGGAATTTATCCCAGTGCATCAAGTATTCTTATTCTTTTATTTTTATTCTATATTTTCTTTCCCTTTCCACCGACCTTTCCCCTTTGCGTTGTTTGTCTGTGTGTGTGTGTGTGTAGAGCATGGGTGAGTTAAAAAGGGGGTGAGTTGTTGGAAAGATATAGTCCGTCAGTTGCAAGTTAACCAATTAAACTGAGTTCCTCCAAAGTTAGTTCAGATGATCCACTCGGCGTCAAGGAATCTTGTTGCTGCTTTCCAAAATACAAAAGATAGTCCGTCTAATTATAATACTGTACGTAATAAAAGGTTACTTGTGTGCTAAAGTTACAAACCTGGTGACTGTAGTTTGAGCTCAACCAAGGACCTTGGGTATTTTAAAAGAAATCTAATTTCATCTGTGTTGTGACTCAGGGTCAAGTGGGGCTGGAATTAACCGCACACTAGCCCAGGGTGTTGTGACAGCTTGAAGATTGAAGAATAGATTTAGCTTCCACGATATGATGTCAGCATTACAGATGTCTGAATGCAAACTGAGCATGAAATGAAATGAAATGAAAATCGCTTATTGTCACGAGTAGGCTTCAATGAAGTTACTGTGAAAAGCCCCTAGTCGCCACATTCCGGCGCCTGTCCGGGGAGGCTGGTACGGGAATCGAACCGTGCTGCTGGCCTGCTTGGTCTGCTTTAAAAGCCAGCGATTTAGCCGAGTGAGCTAAACCAGCATGACTTAGTGCTAAATATTATGGACTATTTAGAAAGGGCAGAGACGTTAAGGAAGGACAGAGGGGTGGGGAGAGTAGCAATACTGATAACATCCTTAATTACAGCAGTGCTAGGAAGGGATTTAAGCAGTATTGATCAGACAGTGGGACCACCATTGGTTAGAGTTAAAAAAAACTACAAAGGATGCAAACCACGGGCAAGAGTTGTCTGCAGATCTCCTGACAGTGGCGAATGGAGATCTGATAAGAATGTAAAAAATGCAATGTGGCTCTAATGGGAGATTTTAACATTCATGGCGAGTGGGAGATATACAACAGTTCAACTATTGAGGGCAATGAATTTCTAAAATGCATTTGAGACAGTTTTCTCATTCAATTTTAACTAAACCCCATGTTCCCCCTCCTGCCAAGCTGTTGGGAAACTGATGGGCACAGGTCCAAGACTAACATTTAAACCCAATCTGATTTTGGTTTGCATTCCAATCAATATTGTTTTCGAACTGACGACAGAACAAATTACATTAGATTCAATGATTCGCAAAATCAGAATTACAGTCTGTTGGGAAGGGAACATCTTTCATTTAGTGTCCAGAATATAATTTAATTTGTATTAGTTTTAAAGAGTCTCAAACTAAGGTTTTAAATTTAAGCAAGGCAATCTTTTGCCGAATAAGGAATGGATTAACCGCAGTCGATTGGTAATGAACAAACCTGCAGACAAGCAGTATGAAATCAGTATATTCCCCTAAAAGGTAAAGAGAAGTGGGATTCTCCAATGGCTGATCTGGGAAATTGGGAAACGCGATTGGGCAGAGAATACATTCCCATGCCAAAATCATGGTGGCCGCCGATTTGAACCCAAACTGCAATTCTCCGTCACCTGTACAGAGGCGTCAATATGATCTGGAACGCACGTACATTTAAAAATCGTGAAACTGGCCTCATGGCTGTTGAGGGATACGGGAAGTTTCCAACATCGCCATAGTTTGGTGACAGTTGTGTCGCTGGCCAGGGGGCTTCTCGTAGGGATGGGGAGAGTAGCGGGGGTTGGCCAGAAGGTGGGCTGTGGGGTCGGGATTGACGGGCATGGGACACCATTGCCGCAGCCAGAAAGGCAGCCATGCAGCTGCACACACCGCTGACTGCCCACTGTGAACTTAGAGCCACTGGTCGTATAGGTTTTCACCCCCCGGCCACCACCTAGGTGTCCTCTAGACCCAGCTGACACATCAGCTGTATGGGCGCGCTCCAGCACAACCAGTGCCATCTTGTTGGTTGTGATGTGTATGTGCGACTGAAGCTTTTCAGTCTCCTGAGTGTCAATCAAGGTCCTGGCGAATCCTGCACAATTTCTCATTGGAATCGATTGTGTTCCACGAGACGCCGGTGCTCGCCCCTCAACAGTGACTGAATCGGTCCAGGTGTGGCACCAGTTTTTCTGTTGTGAAAATCCATGAATCCTGCTCCCACGTCAACACTTAGTCTGAGGAACAGAGAATCCAGCCCCAGGATGTTCTGGCAGCTGCTGTTGGGATCGTCTAGTCCTGCTGAAATTCAATGGACTTTTGGTTGGGCCACCAAATCTCCTGTATTGGGTCCTGCCGAGATGGGAATGGAAAATCCCAGCCAAAGGCTCCACTTGGTATGGTTGAGCAATCATGGTCAATAAACAAATTCTGGAAGAATATTAAAAGAAAAGGTTTACACAAAAGCAAGGAAACTCAAAACTAGGAAGAGAATAGAAAATTAACTGAGAAATTAAATAATAGATGAAAAAGGTGTTGTGTAAGGTATCAAAACTAACGGCAAAGGTATTTAGAAGTACACTAAGTGGGAGGAAGTGGTAAAAGTCTGCTTTAGGCAAAGCCATACCAGACAATAAGAAATGGCAGGCCTGTTAATGGGAGTGGTTCGGTTTTTCACAGTGATAGAACAACAAAAACACCCGTAAATAGAAGGAAGCCAAAAGATAATTCAAAAGGAGGGACTATGGGGAGTTAATATGAGTAAAAAAGATGGCAATGGAGAAAATAATGGGACTGAATACAGGAAAGAATCTAGGCCATGATGGTTTCCACCCCAGAATTTTAGAATGTTGATGGGGTTGTCCTAATTTTCCAAAGCTTTCTAGATTCGGGAATTGCTTTCCAATTAGAAAATTGCCCATAATTCGAGAAGGGAGGGAGGGAGAACCAACTGACTATAGTCCCATCAGTTTAACATCAGGTGAAGGCATCATCAGGTTTATTGTTATTCATATATTGTTTTTTTGCCTTTATTATAGGTAAGAATAAATGTTCCTTCTTGGTGTGATAGAGTCCTGTGGAAATCCTACCCGGAAACATATATTCAGTGTACTTCATATGGTGGGTGTACCTATTTTTTTTAATTATTGAAACAAATGGTGCCTCTGCAGCTCAGGGCAACAAAGCAAAGCTGGAAGGTAATTCCCATAAAAGTCTGGCATTCCTGCAGCGGTGAACAAAGATGTGTCGCTTATTGGATGGGATTGCCCACCCTTCCCCCCCTCGGTGTGTTTTCCAGCGGCAGAGATGACTCACCATTGGCAGCGGGATAGTCCGGTCTTGCTGTTGTCTACGATCTTTGCATTCTTTGCCGGTTGCGCCGCTGTGGAAGCCCCCATGGGGGGGTGGGGGGGTCACCCTCGGAGGGAGTGGAAGATGCCACCACCGGGATGGGCTGGAAAACTCAGCCCATTCAGTTTCGACCAATCTGTTACTTCGATTCTCCAAATTTGACTAGTGCTGCTTCCCACCCCCACTTTGGCTGATACTACGAAAACGCTTCAGTAACTTTGCCACATCCACTATTTAAAACAAGTAATTCCAGTCGTTGAACATGTCCGTGAGGTTGGTAAATTGGTTTCAATAATTGTGGATTTTCATCTGGCCTCTGGTGGGAACCTGGGACCATTGAGAAGTGGGCGCTGCCAAAGTGACACCGCGTGCACAAAATAAATGGTGAAGAACCAGTAAATCCACCAGTTCTAATTTGAACATTCTGTTCCTGATGGGGGGGGAGGGGTAATAAAATCACCCCTGATGTTTCAATTCTGAAGGATGCCAGCAAACCATTCACCTTTATTTACAGAGGCCTAATTAATCTTCTTGCATTTCATGTCTTGCAGATTTAACTCCATTAAGACGCTGAACCTTCAACCAATAGTTTTGTACAAGTTCTGAATCTAATCTTGATATTTCAAATCCTGTTTATCGGTACTTATAATCTGTCTGGGTGTGGTGAAAACGGTTTCAAAGGGCCAGTATTGTTAGGCCCCACTGTGGTGTGTCCCACCATAGGGGCTGCGCCAAGCCAACCACGTGCCCATTGGCTTTGGTGGCACCAGCAAACCCTGCCAGCAGGTGGGGCTAGTATATCCTGCTGTTGGATTCTCTGTTCCCGCTGGCAGTGTACCCCTACCCGTGGGTTTCCCGACGTTGTGGCTTCAATGGGAAATCCCATTGACAAGCGGCGGGAAGAGAGAATCCTGCCGCCGGCATGCTGCGCGCTGCCGAGAAACACACAGCAGGGGAACCAAGAATTGCGCCCACAGAAAATAGCAAGAGAAGTAGGCCATTTGGCCCCTCGAACCTACCCCGTCATTCAATCATTCAATACGACCATGGCTAATTCTCTATCTCAACACGACACACCTGCGCTCTCCCCTTACCCCTCGACACCTAGTGAGGAGAAATCAGTATTTAATTGATAAATAAACTCAAGAAGACAAGCAAAGGGCTAAGGAAAGCACAGTTAATTTTAATCACAGGCAATTTGAATGACAGAAGGTGGAGGATCCACCCAATGTCTGACCCATTAAATAAAACCTTGCAGCAGCAGCAAACTGTGGGCCGGTGTCTGTGTTTGCATGAGCGTTTTGCAGTTAGCACCTTGTCAATGTGGATATTGTCTCTTTGGCATGAGACATGCCTGAAAGGGTTGCTTCACTGATACCTGGCTAAATCTGCTGAAATGCAGAATGGCTGTCATTGTTCTCCGAGACGTTCTCCTGTGGTCTTTCCTGAGCCAAAGGAATTTGGAAGCTTTTCTACTTTCTGGCCCGAAAGGAGCCATAGCTTTCATTAATTAAGGTAACCACTCTTCTTCCAGCCCAATCATCTGTGTCTTTAAACTTTCTGGGGTCTTCCCAAGCCAATCTATGGAACCATCAGTAACGCTCGGCGGACCCAACTTCTGTTTAAGTCCTGCAGTGGCATATTAGGCAAATCCTCAATTTGGCACATGACCCACCTCAGACTTTCCTTTTGAATATAGTGGAATGGGGGGTCGGGGGGTCGGGGGGGGGGGGGGGGGGGTTGGAGGTGGGGAGATACGTTTAGTTCCCCACATGAGGATTGCGAGCTGCATTTTACATGGGGCGGAATAGCAACACCACTGGTTCCCCCACAAATTTCACCCCTGCTCGGGGCTTTGCTACCTTTCTGCCCCCATGCCCAGATCAGAATTCTGCAGCCCACATCACCTCAGACAAACATCTGTTCAGCGATATGACTGATTTATTGGACACAGAACTAAAAGAAATTGGTTTTAACTTGACAACGTGATTTTACAGAACCAATTTCAGCAATGTTTTACTGAACACAACAGTGTTCTTGTGGAGGAGGAGGAGGGAAGGTTGAATGGAGAAACTGCACTACTTGACAGACCTGCCTCCTTTATAAAGGTCCCCAGCTGCCATACTTTTGTGTTGTGGGGTGGGGCATGATAGAGTCAGGCCTGCTTCAGGCCCATGGCAAAGAGGAGGTGGGTGGGTAGCCAAGGCGGCAGACTGGAACAACCGCCTTTGATTACTGCATCATCAGCCCCGTTTCAATGATGAATTTCAGGCCTTCAACCCTCACCCCTCAACTCCCACCCATATAAAAAGTCCCCTGCGTGCCACCTTATATTCCCTATCCCCCCCAATATCCCTCATAGCCCCCTTGTCCTGTCCATGCCTCTCATATTCCGTATGCCCCTTCATACTATTTAAAAAGTAATATATTGGGAAATGTGCTTGGATAAAGGGATCTGGGTATTCTTGTACACCAGTCAATGAAGATGGAGAGGCAGGTGTAGCAAGCAATTAGGAAGGCAAATGTTATGTTGGCCTTCATTGCAAGAGGATTTGGGTTTAGAAGTAGAGTCCTCTAACTGGAGTTATACAGGGCCTTGGTGAGACCAGACTTGTATTGTGTATTGTGTACTGTTTGGTCTCTCCACCTCAAAAAGGATATGCTTACTGTAGAGGGAGTGCAGCGGAGGTTCACTATACTGATACTGGGGTTGGCGCGATTGTCCTATGAGGAGAGATTGGTTCTACTGAGCCTGTATTCACCAACATTTAGAAAGATGAGAGGAGATCTCATTGAAAGGTATTAAAATTCTAACAGGGCTGGACAGACTAGATGCAGGGAGGATGTTTCCCTGATTGGAGAATCTAGAAGCAGAGGACACAGTCTCAGGGTACGAAGTAGACTATTTAGGACTGAGATGAGAAAACATTTCTTCACTCAGAGGGTAGCGAACCTGTGGAATTCTCTATCAAAGAAGTCACTGAATGTATTCAAGAAAGGGACAGACAATCTGTTAGATTTTAATGGCATCAAGGGGTATGGGGTGAAAGCAGGAAAATGGCATTGAGATAGAGGACCTGCCATGATCACATTGAATGGTGGAGCAGGTTTGAAGGGCCGACTCCTGCCCCTAGCTTGTATGAGCCCTTTTATTTCCCATGTCCCCTCATATCCCCCATTCCCCCTCCATTGCACTAGCCCCCACTATGCATCCTAAGAGCCACGCACCCAGTTTCAATTATGGGTAAATTTCAGGAGCCATGTTTGAAATGGAATTAAAGAAATATACTTGCACTAATTTAATAGAGTTCTTACTCAAACACTCTAACTGCTGAAAAAAACTGTCATTCATAAACCCATTAAAAAATGTAAGTCTCCTCAAGTGGCCAATCAATTGTAAAAGCAAACGCCACTGAAGAGGTAGATAATCCTTCAATAACTTCTTAAAACTATCAATCAAAATGTGAATACAGCCCTTTGCTGACATAAGTGCTTCTGGACCATTTGAAACTCAGGCAAGCATTCAAAAAGAACTCAACTATAACAACGAACTCTGGGAAATGTAAGCAATTGAGTCTATTAATATTGTCACTGGATCAGCAATCCAAAAACCCAAAGGAATATTCTGAGGACTCAGGTTCAATTCCCACCACTGCAGTTGGCAAAATTTGATTTCCATAAAAACCTGGAATTAAAAACATCTAATAATTCCACCATTGTCAATTGTTGTAAAAACCCATCTGGTTCATTAATGCCCATTAGGGAAGGAAATCTATTATCCTTACCTGGCCTGGCCTATGTGTGACTCCAGATAAACTTCAATGTGGTTGTCTCGTAAATGGACAAGCAACCCATTTATTTCAAGGGCAATTAGGGTTGGACAATAAATGCCGGGTCCAGACAGCAATTCCCACAATGAAAATAAGAAAATTGGAAAACCATATGGCCTTTGCATCTAAGCTACACCAGATGTTCTATCAATCAAAGCAGTCCAGCAATGTTTTTCTCATTGCTGAATGTTTTTCTTTAATTTGAAAAGGATTCTGGACATTTAAATCACATCGGGGCATTTCATTAGAGATCCCAAGCAATGATTTCTTCAGTTTTGAATGCATAAGAGTACTTTTTCAACTGAGAGAAGTATTTTTATGCATCACAGCACTTACACAATGCTAGTCCAACTTAGAATATAGCATCTAACTATTGAAACTGGAATAACAAATGTTTTGTCATGCCCTGTACAGGCATGAAGATATTACAATTTTGGAAGCTATATTTAAAAAGTGAACATGAAAGTTGTTAAGATGGCTGCATTTGACTTTTGTCATTTGAACTGTAGACAGTAGAGTCTGCAGCCAATTCCCATTTAAATAGGGACTTGAGTGAAGGAACCTCACAGCCACTTGTGAGGTTCACACATCTCATTGTTTAAGGATGGACCAAAACCTATAATAGGGTTTACAGACAACTTGCCTTCATGTTTCACCCATCGTGAAAGATATTTCGAAACTAAATGGGTAGTGGACAAATGTGAAATTTATTCCATTAACCTTTCTTTGAATTATGATGATCCATCGTCCCAGCACAAAGACCTTGGGTTGTATCAAACTCTCAAACTGTGAAAAGTCACAGCACAGGATGTTTATTCATCTAACACAGCACCTTATTTGGAAAAGGATTTCAAACTTGTAACAGATTACATGAGGAATATAACCATTTTTGTTGACCGCTTTTAAAATAACAGCAAGAACTGTTCTGAGCATTGACACTATTCTCAGTGACCAGGATTGAGTCTCGGAGGTTGTGTTTCCTACTTGGTGCTCTGGTTCTTTAGAGGAACTTGGAGTGGGAGGGTAAAAAAACTAGTTGCCGTGGTTCACGGCGGTACCAATGCCATAGGTAGAACAAGGATTGAGGTTTTGCTGAAGGAATATGAACAGCTAGGGGCTAAATTAAAAAGCAGAACCAAAACAGTAATAATCTCCAGATTACTACCCGAACCAAGAACAAAATCAATAAGATTAAAGAGGTAAATGCATGGCTCAAAGATTGCTGTGGGAAAAATGGGTTTGAATTCGTCAGACTGAGAAAGGAGTAAATTGTTCTGTTGCGATGGTCTTGACCTGAATCATGCTGGGACCAGAGTTCTGGCGAATCGCATAACTAGGGCATAACTAGGGCTGCAGATAGAGCTTTAAACAAAATATTTGTGGGGGCAGAGTTCAGTTGTATGGAAAATTAAGTTAAAGGAGAAGGTAGGAGTGCAGGTTAATGGTGAAGACTCAGGAGAGGTTTGCAAAGTTTCCAGAACACGTAATAGAACAGAGAGTATAGAACGTGATGGGAATGTAACTTCAGAAGCAGCAAAAAGCAGACAACTTTGAGAGGAGGGGGGGGGGGGGGGGGGGGGGGGGGGGGGGGGGGGGGGGGGGGGGGGGGGGGGGGGGCGATCATCGCAGGACTGAGGGTGTTGTACCTAAATGTGCACAGTATGCTAAAACAAGGTAAATAAGCTTGTTGCGCACATTGTAATTGGAGGGTATCAAATTTTGGGCATCACAGAGACGTGGCTGCTGAGATCTAAATATCCGATGATATGTGCCCTATTGGAAAGACAGGAAGATGGGCAGAGGGGGCAGGGCTGCATTGTTAGTAAGGAATGAAATTAAATCGATAGCAAGAAGCGATATAGGATCAGAAGGCATAGAATCTCTGTGGGTAGAGTTGAGGAATCGCAAAGGTAAAAAGTCCCTGATGGGAGTTATGTACAGGCCCTCTAGCAGTAGTCAGGATGTGGGGCAGAAAATGAATCAGGAGATAGAAAAGGCATATAAGAAAGGCAATATTACAATAATCATGGGAGACTTCAATATGCAGGTGGACTGGGAAACTCAGGTTGGCAGCAAATCCCAGGCAAAAGAATTTGTGGAATGTCAAAGATATGGTTCTTTGGAGCAGCTTGTGACATAGCCGGCTGGGGAACAGGCAATTCTGGATTTGGTGATGTGTAATGAGGCAGACTTGATTAGGGGACTTAAGGTGAAGGCACCCTTTGGGGGCAGTGACCACATTATGATAGAATTTACCCTGCAGTTTGAGAGGGAGAAGCTGGAATCAGATGTAACGGTTTTACCATTAATTAAAGGTAACTACAAAGACATGAAGGAGGAACTGGCCAGAGTTGATTGGAAAGGGAGCCTAACAGGGAAGACAGTGGAACAGCAATGGCAGGAGATTTTGGGGGTTATTCAGAAGGCACAACAGAAATTCATCCCAAGGAGAAGGAAACATGCTAAGAGGAGGACAAGGCATCCATGGATGACGAGAAAAGTCAAGCACAGCATAAAAGCAAAAGTGTAGCAAGGATTAGTGGGAAGCCAGAGGATTAGGAAGCCTTTCAAATGAAGCAGAGGAAAGCTAAAAAAAATAAGGTGGGGGAAGATGAAGTATGAGTGTAAGCTAGCTAGTAATATAAAAGAAGATAGCAGGAGTTTTTTTTGTCCTATAAAAGGTAAGAGAGAGGAAAGAATTGATATTAGACCACTGGAAAATGAGGCTGGAGAAGTAGTGATAGGTAACAAAGAAGGGAGAGGAACTGAATAAGGTACTCTGCATCAATCTTCACAGTGGAAGACACCAGTGACATACCACAACCTCCAGAGAGTCAGGGGGCAGAGGTGAGTGTAGTGACCATCACTAAGGAGAAGCTGCTGGGGAAACTGAAAGGTCTGAAGTTGCATAAATTACCATGCCGGATGGACTACACCCCAGAGTTCTTAAGGAGATATATGAGGACATTGTGGAGGCATTGTTGGTGATCTTTCAGGAATTACTGGAGGTAGGGAAGGTCCCAGAAGACTGCAAAATGGCTAATGTAACACCCCTGTTTGAGAAGAGAGGGAGACAGAAGATGGGAAAGTATCGGCCAGTTAGCCTGACTTTGGTTGTTGGTAAGCTTTTAGAGTACATTATTAAGGATGAGATTGTGGAGTACTTGGAAAATGCATGGTAAAATAGGATTGAGTCAGCTTGTATTTGTCAAGTGGAGGCCATGCACAATAGATCTGTTAGAATTCTTTGAGGAGGTAATGAAGGAATTAGACAAAGGTGAACCAGTGGACGTGATCTATTTGGTTTTCCAAAAGGTCTTTGACAAAGTGCCATACAGGAGGCTGCTAAATAAGATTAGAGCCGATGGTGTTAGGGCAAGTTACGGAGGATTAGTAGAAGTGTTGCCATGGAGAATGCAACAGTTAGTGTCTGACATTAGATGCGATTCTGTGATTGGGCAACATATGCTAAATAATCCTCAGTGTGCTAAGAGTTATGCTGATAACCAATTTACAATTGTCAGTCGAGCTTGCAATGTGGTGCATTAGTATGTACTGAAAGCTACATATAATAACACAAAGAACCATGTTCTTTACAGACAGAAAACAAAAGTACACAAATTGCGCCTGTTTCAGCTAAACAAAATAAGTTACAGCTATTCACTGGTTCATTCCTCAGGGCAATGCTTTGACCAATGAGAGTCATGTTGTCTGGTTTAAATTCCAACATGCTTAGCAGTTAGCAGTCAGGCATCATCAACTGGTGCATTGTCCATGACAATGCTTCTACCAATCAGAGTCCACATGCCAACCAATCAGCACTCCCTTCTCATACAGTGTAAATGTATTGATTTCCCTTACATTGTATTCTAACAAATGTTCTGATGAGTGCAAGATGCAAAGTTTTGTCAAAAATTCTCTTTTTTTCAGGACTACTCGGGTTCTATATTACCAAACGAGTTAAAAATTAATTTCCTCATATTGACCCTCTTTTATTTTGCTGCAGGTTGCACAGATGATATCATGACCAGTGACCACTCACCCATCTTTTCCACATTCGAAATTGGGGTAACTTCCCAGTTTGTGTCTAAAAAAGGTAAAAAGAGCCAAGTAATACAGAGAACATGAGCTGGATTCTCCATTATTGAGACTATGTCCCCACGCCGGCGTCAAAACTGTAGAGATTTACTCCTGAAATTGCTAGCAAGGACCTGGAGTGATTCTCGCAGCTTTCGCTGCAGATACGGGCCCCCACACTTCCAGGTCAGAGGCCGCGCATGCGCACGCCGGCGGCCTCCAGCGGCCACGCCGTGCTCCATGGCGAGGACCGCAGAGGTAGATCCACAAAGGAGACCCCCTGATCAGCCATGCGCCCGACCCTCAAACCTCGTGCATTAATTTCCCAGCCGCCTATAATGGCCCCCCCCCCCGGTCTCTGATCTGTCCGCTCCCAACCAGGGCGACCGCGGACTGAGTCCACACACTGCCCCCCCCCCCCCCCCCCGCGAGCATCCTGATCGGCAATAGCAGGTCAGTTCCACGCCGTCGGGAACTTGGCCAATCGGGGTCGGAGGATTGCTGAGCAGGCCTCTGGCAATGGCCCCCCGGTGGCGCGGCTTACTCCCCGGTGATGCCGATTTTAGGCGCCAGGAGAATCGCCGAACCGGTGCCGGGCCCGACTACGGCATCAAACCGGATTCTCCGCCCCGGCGCCAGCAGCAATTTCGCCGTCAGGGTGCGGAGATTAATTTCTTCTTAAGGGCAGCACGGTAGCATTGTGGAAAGCACAATTGCTTCACAGCTCCAGGGTCCCAAGTTCGATTTCGACTTGGGTCACTGTCTGTGTGGAGTCTGCACACCCTCCCTGTGTCTGCGTAGGTTTCCTCCGGGTACTCCGGTTTCCTCCCACAGTCCAAAGATGTGCAGGTTGGGTGGATTGGTCAGGATAAATTGCCCTTAGTGTCCAAAATTCTATGATTAACCTAGGACAAAAGTTCGGCACAACATTGTGGGCCGAAGGGCCTGTTCTGTGCTGTATTTCTCTATCTATCTATCTAATCCAGTCCCAATTCATCAAGTGGGGGGGGGGGGGGGGGGGGGGGCTTCCTGAATATCTCTACAAGTGGAGTTGAACAGATTATGTAAAGACTGAGTTGGTTGGAAGGCTGAGGTCATATTGCTGTGTATTATACACTCATCTTTCATCTCAAATCTAGATCAGAGTAAATGGAGTTAAAGGTGATTCAGTCTGTATATACAGCTTGAGGCAGTCAAGCACCAGTCCACTGGGCAATTAAAAAATCCCACTAATCGCTGTTCAAGGATTGCCATTGCACATTAGAGAGACGTGAAATATGGAAATACTACAGTGGCAGAATAGAGTATACTTACGCCAGTTGGCACATCGTTGAGGCAGAGCAGGGGGAGCTTTACACTTCTCAATAATTAGCTGCATTAAAGAGGAGCAAGGAATGTAGTGCGTAAGGAGCTAAATAAACTTTTATATTTCCTGAAACCTCTTACTTTCTTTTTATTCTACATCTGACCATCGTAAGTTTGGTCCAGGATTACATAATGCTGATATTGTCTTATTTTCCAGCAACGATATGCATCGACAAACACATACACATGCACACACACACCATGATCTTTGTTTCTGAAAGCTAGCATTGTATAAGGTGTGGTATTACCATAAATGTAAGAACCACAAGGGTTAATGAAATGTCCAGATCAACCACGAGAGGGAGCTAGAGGTACAAGTATATAAGACATTGATGCTAAGCCTTGTGGGAGAGAGAAGTAAAGGAGTTAGCTAGAGTACAGACTGAAGGAAGATAGTGTGAGTGAGAGCCGATCATAGTTTATTGTCGTGTAGAGATTAGTTGTAGGTGAGTGTAGATTATATGTTAATTATCAACGGTGTATTATTTAGGAGTACGTGTCAAATCCAAATTAGTAGTGTTAATAAATGTATAGCTTTGTTCAAGTTAAAGCTATTTTGTGGTCTTTGTGAACACTACGCCAAGCATCCTGAATTTAGCAACACAAAGAACACCACATAAGGTGTGGCGAATGCTTATGTATTGGCGAGTCTGTGCGAGAGCAAGTTATTGTTGCTGTTGAGTTTTCTTCATGTCCAGTTAATTTTAAATCCCTGTTGTTTGTAGGTCCTTGTAACAGTTCTGGCCAGGCCTGCATTGAGTTTGAAATCATTGAAGCCATCGTGAAGACAACATGCAAAACAAAGTTTTTCATTGAATTTCACTCAGGATGTTTGGAAGGTATGGCCACATTTACTACTCACATTTCAGCCAATTCACGAGACAATGCCATCCATTTAAGAGCCCTTCGTGGATCAGTAGTTGGGTTCAGCAACTACTGTGATACAGAACCCCACAGACAAAGACTATCATAGGTTACATGTTTTTTTAAAATAAATTTAGAGTGCCCAATTATTTTTTTTCCCCAATTAAGGGGCAATATAGCGTGGCCAATCCACCTAACCTGCACATCTTTGGGTAGTGGGGTAAAACCCACGCAGACACGGGGAGAATGTGCAAACTCCACACGGACAGTGACCCAGGGCCGGGATTCGAACCCGGGCCCTCAGCACCGCAGTTCCAGTGTTAACCACTGCGCCACATGTAGCCCCATAGGTTTCATGTGTGATTTATGATAAACTATCTAATTGTAGCCGGGCATCTATAGAATCACAATTGGCCTCAATGCCCCTGGGGAAAGGGGGGGGAAATGTTTCTATCAGTTTTTCCCCAAATTATTACTGTCCACCATTGATTAATACCCAGCAAGGCTTACTGGCCAACTGTACCAGAGTAAACTTAAAGCAAAGAATCAGGTAAATGCAAGATATGTGGCGGGATTCTCCGACCCCCTGCCGGGTCGGAGAATCGCTGAGGGCCGGCATGAATCCCGCCCCCGCCGTCTCACGAAGTCTCCGGCACCAGAGATTCAGCGGAGGCGGGAATCGCACCGCACCTGTCGGCAGGCCCCCCCGGCGATTCTCCGGCCCGCGATGAGCCGAAGTCCCGCCGCTGTCATGCCGGGCCCGCCGGCGGGAATCAAACCACCTACCTTATCGGTGGGATCAGGCGACACGGGCGGGCTCCGGGATCCTGGGGGGGACACAGTGCGACCTGACCCCGGGGGATGCCCCCACGGTGGCCTGGCCCGTGATCAGGGCCCACCGATCGGCGGGCCGGCCTGTGCTGTGGGGGCACTCTTTTCCTTCCGCGTTCGAAATTGTCTTTCACGATGGCGGACACGGAAGTGACTTCCCTCCCCTGTGTATGCGCGGGGATGACGTCGGCAGCCGCTAACGCTCCGGCGCATGCGCGGACTTCCGCTGGCAGGTGAAGTCCCTTCGGCCCCTGGCTGGCGTGGCGCCAAAGGCCGTTCCCGCCGGCCGGCGGAGCGCCAACCACTCCGGCGTGGGCTCAGCCCCTCAATGTTAGGGCTTGGCCCCTAAAGGTGTGGAGAATTCCACACCTTTGGGGTGGCCCGATGCCGGATTGGTTCACACCGGGACCCCCCGCCCCGCCCCGCCGGGTAGGGGAGAATCCCGGCCAAAGAGTTAGTGGTTGATACAGACCATGTTAACATTTAAGGATAAGTTTTATTTGTAGTTGAACGTAAGGACGATAATAAATTAGGCAGTGTGGAATCGGGTCTGCAGCACATGTGCAAGGTAATTACAAACTCAGTATGGTAAGGCTTGTTTACATATTCATTAGTTTTATACAGTGGTAAAGTTTAACTTTGTCACTGATGCAGAATACGGAGTAGCATTTAGGTTGCTTGACAAACACTTTCTTTACATTGAATTCAGTTGCAAATGTTGTTTAAGGGGCAGCTCAACAACTTCAACTTGGTTTCTACCCTGACCAGAGTTTAACTCCACCCTTGATGCATTTCTGTGCAAGGTCACTTCAGTAAACTGCCAGCATCTGTGACCACAAACAAACGGAGGATTTGTTTTTCAATGGAGGTGGGCGAATGTAAAGTATAAAACACATTCCCGTACCAGACTCCCCAGACAGGAGCCAGAATGTGGCGACTAGGGTCTTTTCACAGTAACTTCATTGAAGCCTACTCGTGACAATAAGCGATTTTCATTTCATTTTTCATTTTCACATTCGTAACTACACACAGTATGCCGAGTGTGCAATTGCTAATCTGTTTCATGACTTACTCTCAATAACTTATTCTTTCTATTTGCCTCTGTTCACTGCTTCCCCAACACTCCCACTCACGGACCCTCCTGCTTCCCGCCTTGCCTGCTCACTGGCCCTTCGACTCACTGTCTCCTTCTCCACCTCACCAGCTCGCCTCTCTCCTGCTTGTTCACCACTTCCCTCAACCAGACCTTGGCTGTGAGTGACAGCTTGAGAAAGGAGAGTGGTGTGAGAGGGTGCAAGGACATAGGAAGGTCAGCGAGTGAGAGATGGAGGTGGCGTGATCGAGAGAGGTGGTGAGCACGAGGGTCGGCAAGTGGGAGGTGCTGAACAGGAGAGAAGTGGCAAGTGATAGGGTCAATTAGCATGAGGGTAAATGAATAGTAGGGGAGCTGTCAGGAGGTGGAAAACACTTATTCAGCCAAAAGGCTGGGAAGTGGTTACCCTACAACCTTCCCACCTCAATCTCAATTAGATCCATAGTGGGAAGGCCTGTAGATGAGCTGCCTGTCCTGCCATCAACTGAGGCCCTTAACTGGAAAATTTGAGGGCCTCATCCTATTGGGTGGGGCACTCACCTTGGTGGGAGCATGATGAGTAAACTTGTGCAATGTTGCTTGTGTGATCCTGGGCGGGGGGAGGGAGAAGGAAGAAGGGAGGGACAAGGGGCTTTGAAAGGCAGTCAGTGGTGATCAATGGACTTGGGAAAGGACCAGCTGCTGAGAGCCACACCCTAACCTTCCTACTGACACCCCGATCATCTTTTCTCCGCAATTCCTCCCCTGAGACCCCAGCCCCACCTGCCATCGCTCACCTATGACATGGGATTCAGCAATGGTACTAGACCTTGGGTGGGTGTCACACTGTAGCAGCTGCAGGTTCCCTGGTGGCGCTCTTTAGCACAGGGCTAAATTGCTGGCTTTGAAAGGTGACTAAGGCCGGCCAACAACACGGTTCAATTCCCGTACCAGCCTCCCCGAACAGGCGCCGGAATGTGGTGACTGGGGGCTTTTCACAGTAACTTCATTTGAAGCCTACTTGTGACAATAAGCGATTTTCATTTCATTTCATTTTCATAAAGATTTAGATTTTAGAACAGTACAGCACAGAACAGGCCCTTCGGCCCTCGATTTTGTGCCGAGCAATGATCACCCCACTCAAACTCACGTATCCACCCTATACCCGTAACCCAACAACTCCCCCTTAACCTTACTTATTAGAACACTACGGGCAATTTAGCATGGCCAATCCACCTAACCCGCACATCTTTGGACTGTGGGAGGAAACCGGAGCACCCGGCAGAAACCCACGCACACACGGGGAGGACGTGCAGACTCCGCACAGACAGTGACCCAGCCGGGAACCGAACCTGGGACCCTGGAGCTGTGAAGCATTGATGCTAACCACTATGCTACCGTGCTGCCCAAGATGCAGTCCTCTGATTGTCCAACAGCTCTCGGTGGGCGTGATCTCTGCCACCCCGGGACCACTCATCTGGGGAAGGCCTTCTGCTGCCCAGTCATGTGCTTGATTAGCAGTTCCTAGAAAGAGATGACGTGTGTTTCTTGCCAGTTCTCCAGCCCTGGGTATAAGACCCCCATCATCTCAATTAAACACTGCCCTTGGTGACTGAGAGAGAAATCGGTGAGGGGGAGGGTTAGTGAGTGGGCCGCAGGATATGTAGGCTTAGGTCACAGGCAGCCTGAGGAACATGTAATGAATACTGCCAGACTGTATGCAGGACTTGTTACCAATTAATTCAAGTTTTTGCAGTAGGAATAAGAATGTCTTTTAATTAGGTCTCTTGTCTAAATTGACTGGCTTTAGAGCCAGTCTTAATTCAACTGTTCAGTGGTTTACTGTGTCTAAATTGACTCATAAGGAGAAATCAATAGCAGTGTAACATTAACAGACTCTCAGACTGCCTGATTAAGGCTTTCCTTGCAATAAGTGTTAGCATGTTTCTGTCTACCTCTGTGATTCTGTTGATTTGACAACATCATTGAGTTCTGGATTTAGCATAAATTGAAAGAGTCAGAACAGAATCCTTATATTCATATAAAAGAGCAATTTGTTCCATCAGCTTTAACAGCCAGGTTTAACATCACTATTATGGCATATGTGTGTGTTTGTCTCAGTGCCTCGGTGGGATTATTCTTAGGCACGGGCAAAGACCTCGTTCATGGGCCTATTATACATTTTGTCCAAAATCGCCAGCGCTGCGGTGTAGGAACCGGCTGGATTTAGTGGTGTAGAAATTCTGTGGCTTACCCTCGCATGCAGTAGGCTGAGCTTTTGTTCCTCCATAGTTTCAGCGGTGCTGATTTCGGCCAGGTAGGCCTTAAAACATTTCAGCCAGTGGCAGAAGGTTTCTTTTGCCTCAGCATCCTGCGGATCGAGTTCTAGACGTCCTGGTTTTAGAGCGGATTCCATGCTTTACTTCGGCAGCTTCTTAAGTGTATTAAATTGATGGAACCATCAATTTAGCGAACACGTGTAGTTGGATCTGAACATAGGCTTTAATACACTTACAACAGAGCCAGCCTATTCGTCGTTGAACTCCAGATGACTGGAGGCTGGCTCTAAGGCACTGATCTTTATACATCAGTCTCAGGGGGAGGAGTCCTGGGCGGAGCCAAGGGAGGAGCCCAGTACAAACTCTCGCGTACCCCCAGAGCGACGTCCCCTGGTGGTCGGATAGTGCAACTGCACTTACAATGGTGGATAGTGAACATATATACACGGAGTTATATTGGCAACTATATACAGCATTGATCTTACAACGGGTAGATAACGAACATATATACATGGAGTGATATTGGCAACTATATATAGTGTGAATCACATTCACCACAGCATATACATTTGTTTGTCTCAGTGCCTCAGTGGGATTATTCTTAGGCAACAATAACATTTCTCACCGGATATTTCTTTAAAAACCTGGCTGACTTTTAAATGCACCAATGGCCTGAAGTGACTGCAGTAAAGGTTTGCACACAAAGAGTAATAAGCATGTTATGTGTATGCACAAAATCCCTCTTTGCAGCTTCATAACAAAGATATCTCACAATTAGTCGAATCGAAAAATGCGTAAATTATTTTAAGAATGTTCACTTTTTCAAAATTGACTTTCTCTTAACAGAATTTAAGAAAAGTTTGGATAATGGCACCCAGCTCTGTATTAAACATGGATTCCTGAGGGTTGAATGGGCAGCGCACCAGTTGCCGATGGTAGGTCACCGCGTTAGCTTCATGGAATATTGTGACTAATCAAAAATGCAGCACAACAATCCATTACTGTAAACACAACAAGGTTTAGATGTAAGAACAGAGAATGCTGGAAAAGCTAAGCAGGATTGGGCTGCACCTGGAGGGGGAGAAAACAAAGTTAACGTTTTGAGTCCATAAGACTCTTGTTCAGAGCTGAAGAGAAGGAGAAACATGTTGGATTATATACAGTAAAAGAGGAGATAAAACAGAGTAGAAGGACAGTAATTGGTGGGAGCTAGGAGAGATTGCAACAAAGATGGAGCAAAACGGAAGAACAAGTTACAGATGGCCCAGAGGGGGAGTGTTTTTGCATGGGGACTAAAAATGTTTGGGGTATATAAAAACAAGGCTAGATGGAGGAGAAAGGTCACAGTCTAAAGATGTTGAAGCCAACACTGAGTCGTGAGGGCTGTAACATGCCTAACTGGAAGATGAGATGCTTCTCCTCTAGTTTGTGTTGGGCTTCACAGGAACATTGCATCAGGCCAAGGATGGACATGTGGACATTAGAGAAAGATGCTGAGTTGAAATGGCAAGTGTTAGGAAGGCTGGGGGTCATGCTTGTGGACGGAGCAAAAATGTCCCCCAAAGCCGTCACCTAATCTGCGTTTAGTCTTCCCAGTGTAGAGGAGGACCGCATTGGGAGCAGCGAATGCAGTAGGCCAAATGTTTAGATGTGACTGGCGTAAAATGTGGTTGTTTGACCTACGTTTCCAGAAAAAAACCATATTAAATGCATGAGGTTGATGCTGAGCCTTGTGGACCAGTTTCAGTCCCTGATCTGTGTAGAGTTAGCTCATCCCAGGTAGAGCTGTGCTAGAGGCACCACAAATGGCCTTCAACTCTAACCTGGAGAAGGATAAAACCAGTCGAACTCCTACTCCTGATTACTCAGCAGTGATCTCTATCAGAAGAATTAAGATCGGGAGACTACCCTTCCATTTTCCGATCCTACCAGCCCAGTTTCAGGCTGCCCACCTGGTAATTTTAAGTCACAAAAGCAGGACAGGAAAAGTATTTTGACTTCTATGTTTAAAAATAAGCTGGGCACAAGCAAGTGTGAATATACTTTGCATGCATACAAATTTATCTCAAATTTAAATATGCCCAATTGTGCATTGACTTTTAAAAAAATAGTTTGCTCCATTTAATTGTGGCTTGTGAGGCAGGGCCAAAGCATGAGGTGAGCAGAATATTGGCTTGATTGGGGTGAACCTAGAATTGTCATTTTGTTTCAAAATTGCTGCAGATCATGGCTTAACAGATTTAATCACCGAGTAGTGGTAATTTCTTACAATATACAGTCGACAGGATGAGGCACTGAGATGTGAGGCCCAGTGCACTCTGTGCACCAGGGCCTGGTAGTGCGGAGGAGCTTCAAGGAGGCCCTCCATTGTGTCTTATACTCATTATGGCTTCAGTTGACGAAAATGACTGGGGGGGGGGGATTTAGATAGTTCCCACTATTTGATGGAAAGTCATGGAGGGGGAATGGGAAACTTCCACTGTGACTTGCATCTTCGACGCCAGCCGCGGAAGCTATTTTCCGGCCAGGAGGATTTGATGAATGGTAATTTTCTGGCCAATGCTTCCCAAATATCGACAGCAGTGGTCAATCAAAATCTCGGGGGTTAGATATTGGGCAGGTTTGATTAAATCCAAGATAAATTTGTGCTGGAGCATGTGCTAAGGTGTTCCATTAAGGCACTCAAATCAAGTACAGCACAAACCTGAGGCAGAGTAGAATTGTTCTGTCAAGCATATATAAATAAGATGTGGGTGAGGATCAGAATAGTATCCTCTCTATTCTGACGAGCCTATTTCTGTTAACTGAACATCGATAGAACTCAAAATCTTCCCCATTCATCAGAGACATTTAGAAATTATAGTGCGCAAAATCATGCACGGTATTTAAATTCTGCCTCCACCAGAGGATAATTTAACTTATTGGCTTATAATGAAAGGCTGTTGATAGAGACAGGAACTTAGACACTGACCCGAAGCAAAGCCTATCTAAATCCTGCACAAAGTATTTTAACCTCACTGAACTTTATGTCTCACTGTTCACTGTTGTTGCTTCTAATAGTTGTCTCCAATCCTGTCTGATATTGAGTACTTACAAGACCAACACCTCCTGCTGACTATCAAGTCCACAGATGGATATGAATCCTATGGTAAGTTAAAGACAAGTCACCTTTCCAAAAGCAGAAAGGTTCAGTACAGTTAAATACATAAAGATATTTGGGAAAGCACAAGAAATGGAGTGTTAGCAAAACATAAATGGGGTGAAACTGGTTATGTTCTGTTTGCATGGGGCATGAGGAGCACAGCGTAAATGGTAGGCCCAAGGTTTGCCTGAAATGAGACCCGAGGCTCTATTGTAATAATGGAGTGAGCACCTATTGTACCTTGCTTACCCATTGTAAGGTTTTCAATCTGTGGCCAGCAATAACCCTGGTGGTTGTGGTGGCAGAGAGGGTGGGGCTGGCAGACAGGGGTGTTGGGATCGGGAAACATAACAAGATGCCAATCATAAACTGGCAGTAGCTTTCAGGTAAGATGAGATGGAAAGTGCCGTTTGACAGTAACTGCCCCATTGGACTCTGATTGCCATATATTGATGAGTCTATCGTCTGTTTGCATTGGAGCTATGTAGCTTACTGGATTCAGGTGCAAACATCAATAGGATGGGAGCTACGTTATGCACAGACTGATCCTCACTAGTGTCCCTACTTTTTAAAGTGAAAGCAGCAACAACACCAAAATCGCCCCTTATGCCTCTGTATTGAGGTTACCCTTGAGATTTACATTATATTTTGTATGTGGTAGTCCACTGTGACCTCCATTTAAAGAGGATCAACACCAATTACACCTTGATATTCCATCCTGTAAGAAGAAGCATCAGTTCTGTGGCTCAGTTCTTCTCTATCTCTTGGCCTGCGGATTTAGCTTGTGTTTTGGGGCTGGATTCTCTGTTCAGGAGACTCTGTTCTACCGTCCGAACCGAATCACCTCTGGTTCACGGTAAGAGTGGCGCCCAGAAGTGATTCACGGTCCCTTGCCGTGCAAATTTAAGCATGACGGGGATCGCAAGGAATTCCGTCGTGAATCAGGCTATCCGGCCACGATGTTGAGGGGGCAGCCTTATTAGCGAGGTCCATCGGATGGCTCCCTTTCCCCCTGCAATGCAAATCCTGTCTCCTCCCCGCCCTGCCAATTAGGGGCTTCCTCCTCCCCCCTCCGCCCCCCCCCCCCCCCCACTCCCTCACCATGGGATTTGCAGGGTCACCCACCCACTCACACACTGCATGCATGAGGGTGACCTGACACCCCCCCAACCAGGGACCCCCAACAGGAACCCCCCACCAGAGACCCCCCCTTCAGCATGAACCAAAGTCCCCCCCACCAGAGAACCCCCACCAGAGATGCCCCCACCAGCGACCTACCCACCTGAAACCCCCCACCAGAGACTCCCCCACCAGAGACTCCCCCCCCACCAGAGTCCCCCCCACCAGAGTCCCCCCCACCAGAGTCCCCCCCACCAGAGTCCCCCCACCAGAGTCCCCCCCACCAGAGTCCCCCCCACCAGAGTCCTCCCCACCAGAGTCCCCCCCACCAGAGATGAACCCACCCCCCCACCAGATACGCCCCACCAGAAACCCACCCAATATCAGAGAACCCACCATAACAGAGTACCCGCCGCAATACCAGAGAACCCCACCATTTCAGAGAATCACTCCCCAAAGCAGAGAATGCCCCCCTTCTCCCCCATTTTCATCCATTTTCTGGTGCAGGGCGCTGACCTCAATGCTGCTGCCAGCAGGGGAGCAGAGTATTGGCGCCAATCCCATTTTAACCCCCACACGGTATCCTCTGTCGTATCGCGAACTCCGCTACTCGCAGCGGGCTGAGGAGAATCGAGTCCTTGGCCCTTGAGGCTAACTTTACAAATCTGCATTGCTAATGGCGAGCTTTGCAAACCAAAAATCCATGGGGTAGAAATGCATTGGCCTTTTTGAGGGTGCAAAATGAGTGAAGTGAAGGCAAATTCCAAGTTCCAACATTGTTCAGATCAAGGCAGCTTTAAAGACATCTGACTCAATATTGAATTGTGGTATTCTTCAGGAAAATGGTCATTTAAAAGAGGCATTGGGCTCTTTGTACAGTACCTAAACAGGCACCAGAATGTGGTGACTAAGGGCTATTCACAGTAACTTCATTGCAGTGTTAATGTAAGCCTACTTGTGACAATAAAGATTATTATTATTAAGGAGCAGGGTGTCTCTCTTTGGTGGGAATGGTCTGAGCTAAACAAGTAGGAGTTGGGGTGCACAGACTCTGCACATTGACCATCTCAGACACACGACTGTGCCTCCCCTTTAAAATCAAGGCCAAAGTATCTGCTGTGTAGATACTTCTCACCGGCAGCTCTGAAGCAACAAAACTGAGTCAAATGTAACTTAAAGTCTGATGTCTCTCCATAAATCTCGTAAGAGTATATTCTGATCCAACAGCTCAATTTTTCACAAGGTTGACCTCTGTGAAAATCTCTGAGAAACCATTTCCTACTTGCAGGAGAATGCTGTATTGCTCTGAAGCCTCTGATTGGAAACACACCGCAGACATTTGAGACCGGTCTGTCTCATCTGGGCGATGAGTCGGGATCTCTCCGTGTAACGATGAGGGTTGTCGTTCCAGCTGAACGCAAACGAACTCGGGAACGTCTTTATGGTGAGTCCTTTAGGTGCTGGAGTTCCCAGTGTTTTGTATCACTGAGATGTTCTGCTATTTCAGTTAAGTAACAGCCATTGATATGTGTATATTTATTTCTTTGTTAATGTCTCAAAATTTGATACATTGGGGCAATTTTAATTGGAAACAAAATTCTCCCCGGTGAGTCCTCATTTTCCAAGTTTCCCCGCCCCTCGCCGATGACATAATTAGGTTCCTGGTCACTGTAATAAATTTAAATCTAAATGAAAGGATTCCCCACAATGAATATTCATTCATTGCCAATGTGACAGCTATTTAAAAACTTGAAGCAGTCCAGGGTAACCCGCCAGTAGGTATAGATTCCAGGGGTAGCTGGACATGCCTGGTCACTGCCCCCGGCACCTCCACTCGGGCACTACCACTCTGGCAGTGACAACCTGGCACCACACATTGGCACTACCTATGGTACTTCCCCTGGTAGTGATAGCTTGGCGTTGCCCTCTGGTGCTCCTCCCCAGCGCTGTCTCCTTGGCACTGTCCTGCCAGGCACTGGCCCCCTGGTACTGCCGTCATTACCACGTGGTACTTCCCCTTGGAAATGGCTACCTGGCAACGCCAGGGTGGAAATGTCAGGGGGCAGTGCCGGGGCTGCCCTCGGGGTAGCTCTATAGGAATGGTTACCCCTATGTGTGAGGGTTGCCCTGATGCCTGTGAGGGAGGTATTGCCCCGATGCCTGTCTGTGTGTGTGTGGGTGGGGTTTGCCCCCTGTGAATGGGGGGTTTGCCCTGATGCCTGTGTGAATGGGGGGTTTTTCCCCTGTGAATGGGGAGTTGCCCTGATGCCTGTGTGAATGGGGGGTTTGCCCTGATGCCTGTGTGAATGGGGGGGGGGGGGGGTTTCCTGATGCCTGTGTGAATGGGGGGGGGGGGGGGGTTTGCCCTGATGCCTGTGGGAATGGGAGGGGTTTGCCGTGATGCCTGTGTTGCGGATGGAGAGGGGGTTGCTCCGATATTTGCTGAATTTATTTCAGCTGCTGATTGGACCGCTCTTTCAAGATGTTGTCCCAATCTCTGTGGGCTCCATCTGGCCTCGTCCAGCCGCAGTGGCGGCAAAAACCACGCCGCACAGATGTTCAACTGGCAAGCCGGTTTTCTGGCCTCTGTCAGCATTCTGTGCACTGAAGGGAAGATTCTGCCCAACATCGGCACAACGAGCAATGATTAAGGCAGCTAATCTACTTGCAATGCTATTAAAAAATATCCCCCAATTTGTCCTAGAATTGATATTCCTAATTATTCCTTCCTTCTTTGCATTTCCTTATAAAGGTAAGGTTTTTCAGGATGGCCTCTCAGCCCTGGTGGGGGATTACAGGTGTGAACCTAGTCTTGTTGCCCAGAAATGTCACCTTCAGATGTTTCCTTTCTTCCAAAATAAAGTCCTCCCGGACAATCATGTTCCCGATGTCTAATTGAATAGACACATAATATTGGCAACGTTTTGGTACTGTAAAATTTCATTGATTGAAATCAAGCATAGGTTATTGAAATAATCTTTCACAGCTTGGCAGGTGACTTATCTTCAAAATCTACTGATATTTCTTCTGTTGCTTTGTCACAGAATGGATCAGTTCAGAAAGAGATGGCAACCGATTCCCAAAGGATAAAGCCATATCTTCCAAACCGATGCAGGAGCATGCTGGGTAAGCAGCTTGCTTTGTGGAGTAAATATTGGAAACCTTCTTGAAAGTATTTCATCTTTAATATACATGTGTATTTTTAATTGCCTCCTGGTTCTATAGACAGGTTTTCCCCAAGCAATTATCTCTTCATTCTCCATTGAAGTTAGAGATTCAGAATAGATTACACGTCCATGAACATTCCCACCATCCAGTGCCTTATCCAAGTGGTATTCCTTTATGTGTGAGGCAGGGAAGTAATTACTGAATGGCTATTTAACATTGTAAGCCATCTCAATTCATGAATTAGGCTGCATATGGAGACTGAGGGAAGAATTTTACTTTTCCCCACCAGTGGGTTTGTAGGTGGGGCAGTGGTTGTAGAGTTTTTCAGATGGAGTTCCCACCGGGCTCCCATCTACCCTATTCTCTGCGCAATTTTATTTTGGGACGGGCAAGAAGTAGGCCGATTGGCCCTTGCACCGATTGAGTTCCTAAAGTGATCAATTATTGACCACCGATGTGCCGTTTCCCACCCAGTCTCAATTTTCAGGCTTGAGGGAGGAGTTCAGAGGCAGGGGGAAAGTCTAAAATATAACGCTGCCCAGAACTCAGACAGGATGGGGAGAGGGGAGCATCCATCAGTAGTCTTCTTTTAACATCGGGCATCCACTCCCACAAAAGACCTAAAAGGTGCTCCCTCCTCTCCTGCCCTCTCCACCAACACCCCTACCCGACTCTCTCCACCTCCTGGGTCTCACCTCCCCTCTCCAGCCTGAGACGCCCATACTTGCCTGGTCCTGGAATCATGGGGCTGAGTCTCTGGGAACTGCTGTCCCAGACCTGCGCACTGCAGCGCTGCTGGGACGAGAGAGCAGCCGGCCAATCAGGTTGGTTGGTTGACTCCTGAGGGGTGGGCTTTCTCTCAAGTGACGAGTGGATATCCTGCCTCCTGTTAATGAACACTTGGTGGGGTATTAGACAGTTATGGGCAGGTATTGGTGTGCATGTCTTTGCCACCAACTCCTCGGATGGTGAGAAAGGAAGCCCCACCATCCTATAAAGCCTGGCCTGGCAGTACAGAAGGATGGAATTCTACCCACCATGTCTGTGCTAGCTCTTTGAAGGAGAAGTTAGTCCCACATCTCTGCTCTTTGTCCTTAACCCTGTAATTAGCTCATTCTCAACTCCCTTTCAAAATTATTAATGCTTTTATTACAGCTTTTCAGATGGAGCTTTCCAGATTGTGACAGCTCTCTGAAAAAATAAATCAGCCCATCTCGCCTCCTGATCTTTTGCCAATGATTTCAAATTTACGACTCTGGTTGTTGACCCACGAGCCAGAGGAATAGCTTTCCTCTACCCACTGTATCAGAAGATCACTTCATCTTGAAAACATCAATTTGATCATTTCTGAGCCTTCCCTAGTTCACAGGGAGCAATCGTAATGCTGTCAACCTCTCCTCATGACTGAAGTCCATCACCCTGGTTACATCCTGGCAAACCACTTTGGGACTGTTGAAGACCTTTATATCTTCCTGATACATGGTGCCCAGAATTGACTCTGCAGAAGCTGAACCAGCGAATTCTAAAGTTTTAGCATGATCTCATTGCATTTAGATTATAAACTTACACAACCCCTCTGCTTCTGCAACCACCTTATCACCTTTAAGCATTTCTGTATATGGTCATTAAGAGGAAGTTGTTTAAGGCGGTGACATCAAGGGAGTTCACATGTTTTGGACATATGTGAGAACCAGGAGGGGAGTGTTTGGAAAGAGAGGTAAGCAAGGAAAAATGCCCTGAAACCGTGCCCCAGGAGGACCCACAATGGCATGGATGGATAGGAACAGAATGTGCACTGGCCTCTCCAAGGGACAGACAGTAAGGGAGCGAATAACAGAATCAATGGTGAAAGGCTGTTCATCGTGGAACCAATCCTCAGAATGAGAATGGATAAAGGAGAAGACAACTATGTGGACACCAAGGTCTCCCTGATCATTTCCAAATTCGAGCTAGTTGAGCTCATTCGTGCCCTCACCAGATATCCAATTAGATGCACTTCAGGAACAGAAGCCCTGACCATAGGCCTTTGAACTAAGATTTAAAGCAAAGCTTCCTAAAATGAAAGTCCTCAACTGAACATAGAAATTATTGGAAATGCACAGAGAGGCGGCACAGTGGCTAGCACTGCTGTCTCAGAGCAACAGGGACCCAGGCTCAATTCCGGCCTCGGGTGGCTGTCTGTGTGCAGCTTGCACTTTCTCCCCGTGTCTGCGTGGGTTTCATCCGGGTGCTCCGGTTTCTTCCTGCAGTCCAAAGATGTTCAGTTTAGGTGGATTGGCCATGCTAAATTGCCCCTTAGTGTCCAAAAGGGAGGCTGGGCTACGGGAATAGGGTGGAGGCGTGGGCTTAACTAGGGTGCTCTTTCCAAGGGCCGGTGCAGTTGGGCCGATTGGCCTCCTTCTGCACTGTCGGGATCTATGATTCTGTAATAACATTTCAGCACCATCCCTGCATAAGAACATAGAAATTACAAGACTAATAAAGACATATGCTCCATCCAATTCATCTTGTACTATACTGGTAGGCGCATGATAAAATGATAATGGAGTTGTTGACTAACCATGAACATCAGACTTAGTCCACAACAGATCCAGACATGAAACGTGGAAAATTTCGAGTGGTGGCAAGCTTTGCAAATCATAGGTCTCAATTATGCATGCCTATCAATCACTCTTCACATTATTTACATTGAATTCTTTCAGAAAATAAGATTTTGATATACACTATCGTATTTGCATTGAAATGATTGAAAACTATCTGTTTCCACTCTTTACCTAGGTAGTTCCTAATGCTGATATTGTGATTCCCTGATGCAACACCTCAATGATCATGAACAACGTTAACTAGTATATTTGCTTATAAATATAAGTAAACTTATAAAATCAAAGTAAAAAATTCCCCAAAATATCAACCTATTTCCTTCCGTCAGGTGCTGAATAACCAATTGTTGCATTTACAGTCATTTCTCTTCCTATATCAATTGTTAAACTGGCCCTTCCACAGAAATTCAATGTGCTTTCAACCTCCATGGGCAATGGTGCTGGAGCTGGTTAATGGAGTTTATCATTGAATGCTCCTTTGCGTTTCAGAAGGGAAAGATTATAGAGCTGTGCACTGCAAGTGACACTCTAATCTGTACTTGCAAACAAAAGATAACAGGTTATTAGAATGAAGTTGATGCCTTTTAAGAAGAAACATAAACTATATAGGAACATATGAAACAGCGCCATGTGCTATCGCCTGTTTGATATGTCTCACATAAGTTCCTCACCTCAACCTTTCGAAAGTGGTACTGGGTGGAAAAGTAAGAAAGAGAAACTTATAACGGCTTGTCCCAGGACCCTCGTGCCTGTCGTCATGTTTAATTATAAACTGAACATGTCAGAGGTCCAAGGCGGTTGAGGGTAACGTGATTTGCAAATAAATGCTATTTTTACAACAACAAAAAAATGTTCTTCTTTTATTGGAGGTCGTTTGAGCACAGTGGGTAGCATCACTGCCTCAGCCAGAAGTATCAGGTTTGAATCTCGTTGTAGGACTAGGTAGCCAAGGAAGGTGTGTTCATAATGTGACCAAATAGGTTGACTGTCAACCTATAAATCCTTCCGATATATCTACTGTCTGCTGGAAGAGTGGGATAATCTTCTGGTCAGCCAATCTTGACGTGGAATAATACCCCTCAAGCTGTAGCCACTGGCTTCAGGCTAGTGACCTCTTTCAAGAAATTCAAAATTCGAGACATATGCAAGTGGTTCATGAGCCTCATGCTTCGCTAAACGTGGAAAACCTTCTAATTCTGTCTTGTATTTCACAGCCACTTTTGCAGCTGGTGCCTCATTCTGGGCATAGTTTCACAGCAGTCAGGAACTTTTCCGTGCCATCTGGATAACACATGACAAAGCAGCTATTGCTTATGTAATGTCCAGATGCTGAGCATCTGCAGGCTATTTGGTGAGAGAGCCAACATCAGCAAAGCCCAAATCTATCCTTTCCTACCACAGAGACATCCAGGGTATTTGTAATACAGGCTTTATGTCGCTCAGATGTTGTCAAACTGCTCAGTAGATTCAAGGAATTAAATTGACCACTTTCCTTTTGCACTGAACAATACAAGAGCTTATGGGGGAATCCTGAGGGATCTTGTGTGGAGAAGTTTTTTTGGCTCGAAGTTAAAGTACAGTTCGCCTCGGGAGGAGATTGCTCCATAAAGCAGTTTTGTTTTTATACTGTGATGAACACCATGCAAACCAGCAGCAAAATGCAGCAGCATTGCGAGGCATGGGCCTGGGCCTTTGCTGACAATTCGATCATGTCTGAAACTGTCAAAGTATTTTCCTGGCTTTTGACCATTGGCCTGTTATTTCACAGAGGCTATGGCAAAAAGTTCGGCCAGAGTTCTGCATTCTCTGAGGTCGTCAGTTCGATGTTTTCCATTTGGCCTGAAGACGGCGCTCATCCTGGGAATGCTGCCACAGGAATGAAAGGGAAGGGAAGCGAAGAGGCCAGTCAGTCAAGGTATGTCGATCACCATCACACTGGGGCTTGGGTTGAATGGGAGCCCTCACTTTCTCACCCCCTTTTTATTTGTACATTGTGGCCTAAAAACTGGAGTCCTGGCAGAATGGATGGTGCAGAGGATTAATTAGCACCTTGTCTGTCAGCTGAAATCAAATCCAACATTAAAATAAAGGAATCTTTATGCTCTCTGGAAGAATTCTTTGTGAATGATTTTGGGCCGTCTCAACTTAATTCCTTATAGGCATGAAGTCATATTAAAATGCTGGAAAATAGTTGGCAATAAAGTAAACGTATTTCCATTTTCTATACTAGCGAAGGGACACTGGAAATATTATCGTGTTTATGAGATAAGGTACACTGTTGGAATAGAACAAAGTGACTTTTACTTCACTCTGCCTGACCTGAGAGTGCTTGCCGGGTATCTGAAATGAAAGCGTTCCATTATCCAATATCGACGCCCTTTACTGCAGTAAGGACAAAAATGTCATTTTTTAAAAAAGGTGGAACAAAGATCTAAAATAATTACAATGACTGTTTGGTATTGGTTTTGGAGTTCTCCCAATAGCTTTGCGTTCATCACAGGAAGGTGCAGAGTGGATGAAACGGAGGTGAAAAGTGGGGACAAAGCCATTTGACAAATGTCTTGCAACAATCCTGGAGAGGATTCTGTTTTTAGCTCATTATGTATAACAAAACTATTCAGTCTGTAGCCTTGAGAGGTCAGTACCTAATACTTTGTTATACTGATATTGAACCGCAGAAACAGCACTGAGTACTGGCTGGAAGATCTTTATATGGAACACCTGTGACCTAGCCAAACAGGTCTTTGAAAGCATTTACACTTCCATTAAAACAAAACCACAGGAGGCTTTGCTGCATTTGTATTCTCTGTTGCCATACACGGCGGTTAGAAACACTCATCCATCCTGGAGCCAGTACACCCCGCCAATTTCTGATCGTAAATCACTTTTATTTTAACAAAACTTTGCAAGTGACTTTTTTTATCTACTCAATTTTCTTCCTTCCGCTCTCAACGCATTGACTTGTGCTGGGAAGAGTGCCATTCAATTATCCCTTCATATTTTCTTTGCAATTTAGTTCAATGCACGGCACCATTATGATTGTTTACGCAGCGGTGATATCTCGAGGGTTCAGCTTGATCCATTCATGATTATTGTGTGGCTGGGCATTGAGGTAGATAGGCGCCATTCAGCCTCCCATCCAATCACCCGTTCCTCATGCAGCACCCCACCCCAGTCAGCAAGCTGGCCGAACGTGTTGCACACTCATGACACCCCCATACACCGTCTACCAAAAGTAATTGGGCACCAATGAGAGATAGAAATTCTGGATGATTTTATTTCCCTCCCCTCACCCAAGGTGAACACAGGCAATGGTAAAGGCCGGCAAGTACCCTGGCCATGTTTAGTTAACTCAGCAGAGACCAAGGTTAGGTTGTGGGAAGCTCCTGTTATGTATAACGCATCACCACACGGAGCACAGCAATTTGGCAACTGTGCGCCAGCAAAAAGCAACGTTTTGTTTTCTCCATGAAATGTTACCTTTTACAAAGAGATTTCACCCTGTCCAGAATTAGTTTCATAAAGAATGAATGCACACTGCCTAGTCCTTGGATGTAAGTGGAGTGAGAAATGTTGTGTTCTTTGCTTTTGTTCTTTCAGAATGGTGAAAGTTGTAGTGTTGACAAAGAACAGTGTTTAACAAACAAAGCTAATTTATTCCACTACACTGAATTAGATACAAATATATTACTGAGGAGTTAGTTAAGTAAAGATTACACTACATTTCTAAAATATCAAATGATTCAATCAGTTAAGCTATCTCTCACACCTCCTCTGTCTGGCCTCCTTCCTCTCTCTTCCAAAAGTCAAGGAGGTGTGTGATATTTATATGGTTGCTCTGTAGCACCATCTAGTGGCTGTAGTAACCCTTTCTGTGATTTACAATATCTACATATTGTGACAAGGAAGAGTCGTACACTATTCTAAAGCCAGGAGCAACAGGGCTGTGGCTATCTCCGGTACTGAAGTCTTTCAGGGAGAAGTTGAGATGTGTCAATAGGGACAGCAGTAGCAAATTTTTATTGGCATTTTGTATCGTGAGTACATGTGTCCTCAGAAAGTAGACCTGATCTGTTTATGGGACAGCAGAAAGCAGCAGCTGGTCAGACAAAGTCAGACATCGACATGGTATTTTTGGATTGGTGTGCATTAGAGCTTTCCAACTTTTGAAAATGGGTCTTGTTTAAGACAATCCCTTTTCAGACAGCTTTAGCAGATATAAATCCTCTTTCACTCAAAACTGTCTCGAACTTAATGACAAACTTGTACTCTTTGAAGAGAGCACACTCAATTTGAGTCTTACCTTTATTATTTTGTTTTCAGGATGAAACAAAGCAATGTGGTAGAAGACGACACCCATTTGAACAGTTACAACAACCCAGCCTATTTTGTACTGGAAGGACTCCCTTATTCCCAGTCTGGAACAGGCTGTCAGGAAAATGCAGGAATTCCAGTGTCAAAAACTATCCCCAGGAATAGGCCACAACCTCTTCCTCCAACAGCGTTGGAAAAACCCAGGGACTCATCCCTCCGCCACTTAAATAATGAAGGCGGTTCCTCAGAGCATGAAGGTCCACGGAACTCTTATGATCTGTCCCAACACAATTTCCCCAAAATGATGGAAGTTGAAATGCAGAACAACCCACTTTATGCCAGTTCTGCAGATGTATGGGGTAAAGCTCACCAGCCTGCAGCAGCCAAAGTCAACCAAGAACGGCACAAGAGTGCAACCTCAACCAGAGACTCCCAAGAGTTCAAAGCCCCTACCACAGCGCCCAGTCGTTTCTCCAGGCCTCAGGTGGGGGTGAAAGGTGGGCCTCAGGCTTCACTGATCAATGAGGTCCGAGACAAAATCTCCGAAAGAAAGCCAGATGAGCACCACATGGGAAAACCTTTGAGCAGTAAGGACCGGCAATCCAACAGATGTGAACTCCCCCTTCCTGTTAGAGAAAGGCCAACAGTGAGTCCCCGGTTGCCTGCTAGAAACAAAGGACCAGAAATTCAGCCTCGATCAACACGGATGGATGTGCCGCCACCACTTCCTGTCAAGAGCAGGACATTCGAGACTGGGGTATGGAACTAAAAAATAAAACAGATTGTTCTGATGCAAACCATGGAATAAGCAAATCTTTGTTTCACTCACAATGTTATCAAGTCTGCGTAAAGAGATATGGGGATCCGTGTGACTGGCAGATGAGATTATCTGCCTTTGCATAATGACATGCTTTCCTAATAATGTTTATAATTTGCTCTTTATTAATTTAAATTTGTGGGGTTTACCTGAACTATTCCGTTTAATTTAGACGTTAGCCATGATTCAATGTAGCAATCTTGGCCAGGGTGCTCCGCCGGTATGACTCTTCGGCGTTATTGTGTTATACCGGTGCCCGGGGGTTTCCCGATGGCGTGGGGCTGCCCCACAGTGGGAAACCCCATTGGCCGGCCGGCGTAACGGAGAATCCCGCCGGTCGGTCGGGGCAGAAATGTGGCGGGGCAGGGGGGGATTCTACAATCCCGAGGCCGTCGCAGCACCGATTGGGCGCCGCTGAATTCAGCCCCCCCTCGGCGATTCTCCACGCTCAACAGGCCGAGTGCCCGCCGAGTCCCGCCGGCTTCGTTCACGTGTGGTCCTCCCCAGTGGGAACCCGCCGTTCTGGCTGCAGGGTGCCGTGCTGGTGGGGGGGAGGGAGGATCCGACTCCGGGGGATGGGCCTCCACGGTGGCCAGGCCCGCGATCGGGGGCTACTGATCGGCGGGCAGGCTCATTCTGGGGGGGGGGGGGAGGGGGGGCTATGTTCCTCCGTGCTGGGCCCCATGTTGCATGTGGCCTCAGCTCCAATCTCGGAGAATGGAGCACAAAATCTGCACTAAATTCCAGTGCAATTCTGAGCGAGTGCAGCACCGTCAATACGTGTGATGCCTTTCAGACGAGACATCTTTAAGTCAAAGCCCAGCCTGCCTTTGCAGATGGTGTGAAAGATCTCATGGGACATCTCAAGGAAGAGCTGGGGAGTTCTCTCCAATATCCGGATAATATTCATTCCCGCAGCCAAGAACACAAAAGCAGATTACCTGGTCATTATCGCATTGATGTTTGTGGGACCTAGTTACACGCAAATTAGCTGCTGCATTAACAGGGGCCAGAATTCATTAATTCTAATTGGCTGAGAAAAAAAAAACTTTGGGACATCCTGAGGTGATACAAGACGCTTTAAAAATGCAAATCATTTTCTATGGGCAAGATTTTCCAGCCATTCCCACCAGCGGAATCTTGCAATCCCGCTGACGGCAACAACCCACTGTTGAAAACTCATTCACCTTGGATTTGAGAACACTTTTGTTGCTTTTCTCCTCTTCAATATCTGTGTGAATGCTTTGAAGTCAGGACCCAAAACCGGGCTGTGCGTTATAAAGTTTCAGCATAGCTGCTGTAAACATACGCCAAGGGCTGTTGTCGGTATTTATAAATGCAAAAAATAGCGAAGTATCAGATGTGGATGAAAATGATAATTTCTCCTTCATCTCCAAAGATATTTTTCTCTGTCTCTTTAGATCTTTGACAATCGTAGCAGCTCTGGTATCCTCTCTGAGTTTCTGAAGCACTTGGGTTTGGAAAAGTATGAAGCAGGTTTGATTGAGAACGGATGGGATAACTTGGAATACTGGAGGTAACTACAGCAAAAACACCAAATTGACACTAATAACTATCTGTTCATCAGTGTTTACAGAAAGGAAGCCAACTGTTTATTATGTTGGGGAGTATTGTAAAGCTGAAGAGGGGATATTGGAGCGCAGGGGCAGTGAGTGACAAACTTATGTCTTATTTATGGTATTACTCTCCTATTATTTTGCAACCTATGTAACAATCCAATGGAGATTAGTGGGATAAAAGACTCTTTGATCTGCAACATGAAACAAGTTAATTCCAATGGGCATCCACAGCATGAAACTGCAGATAGTGCAGCAGAAGTCGGCACTAAATTAGAAAGTTGGATAACTTACTTTCATTTCACCACTGGGTTCAAATCCAGTCCAGACTTAAGTCTCCTGCAGCAGAGATGCAGGCACATTTTTGACCTGTCCCTAACCCTCCCTCTGGGTCCCCCCACCTACCTCTGGGTCCCCCACCCCATACGCTTACCCCTATGACTGCATCAGTTTCTGGGCATTTCCAAGCTACCACAATGCATCTCCTTTATTTCCGACAGTTTCCTCACTGGCTGAGAGGGTCCCAATTTGGGACTAACGTAAGCCTAAAAAGGCGAAATTGAAAGGATCAAATTCTGTCCTATTATTGCTCAACAGCTTCTGGCGGGGGCAGCACGGTAGCACAAGTGGATAGCACTGTGGCTTCACAGCGCTAGGGTCCCAGGTTCGATTCCCTGCTTGGTCACTGTCTGTGCGGAGTCTGCACGTTCTCCCCTTGTCTGCGTGGGTTTCCTCCGGGTGATCCGGTTTCCTCCCACAGTCCAAAGATGTGCAGGTTAGGTGGATTGGCGATGATAAATTGCCCTTAGTGACCAATAAGGTGAGGAGGGGTTATTGGGTTACGGGGATAGGGTGGAAGTGAGGGCTTAAGTGGATCGGTACAGACTCGATGGGCCGAATGGCCTACTTCTGCACTATAATTTTCAACCCAAACAGGACTCTCTGGGCGAGGTTCCCCGCAAATGCGGAGAATCGTAAAGGCTGCCGTGGGACAGGCCGTGACCCACGGCAGCCTTCACGCCCACCTCTGGGGCCAATTCTCCCCCCCGGGCGGGGCTAGGAGCGTGGCCCCGTGCGTCACGGCGGCTGACGCGGCATGCGCAGGTTGGACAACGCCAACACGCGCATGCGCAGTTGCCATCTTTTCCCTCAGCCGCCCCGCAAGACGTGGCGGCTTGATCTCGCGGGGCGGTGGAGGGAAAAGAGTGCGTCCGTTACGGATGCACGGCCGTGGTACTGCCGTGCCAATCAGGCCCCCCGATGCCCCAAACGAAGGCCCGGCCGCTCGACCCATCGGCCTCGGAGAATCGCCACTCACGTAAAAGACGGCGAGCGGCGATTCGTGGCGTGGGTCGGGCATGGGGAGAATTGCGGGAGGGCATGAAAAATGTCGGGAGGCCCTCCCGCTATTCTCCCACCCGGCGTGGGGGGCGGAGAATCGCGCCCTCTCTTTTCCCTCTGACAATGCTGGTACC
Source organism: Scyliorhinus canicula (assembly GCF_902713615.1). NCBI lineage: Eukaryota > Metazoa > Chordata > Chondrichthyes > Carcharhiniformes > Scyliorhinidae > Scyliorhinus > Scyliorhinus canicula. Next base: position 21,574,530 of record NC_052162.1, on the reverse strand, counting down.
ATCCCACCCCATCCCCTCACCCACCAGTGTCTCACGGCCCAGCAGAATAGGAAGCTCTGTTCTGAGTGTTCAACATGGTAATGGATTGCACACTGCCCAATGTTGCTTATTCAGACAAATTCAATATGATCTCTGCAAAATGTTGTGTAATAAGACATGGCTTTTATGCAGGGGTTGATTTGAAGTATTTAACTCAGGAATATGGGGTGCAATTTTCCCAATGGACAAGGGAAACACCCCCCAACCCCTATACGCAGAAGGGGAACTCCCCCCCCCCTCAATGGAGGTGGTTAACTGCCCCTGCCAGAACCCCCTGCATGCACCCCCTGGCAGTTCCCCTTTTGCAGTACCCCGAGGCATTGCCAGGAGCCAGCACTACCCCTCAACCCCTGGGGTCTAAGCACATCTCCGCGCACCCAGCGTGGTCACCATCACTGGTTACTCATAGAATCCCGTCAAAGGAGAAGGAGGCAGTTCAGCCCATCGAGTCTGCACCGACCCTCTGAAAGAGTCCACTCCCGCTTGCTATTCCTGCAACCCTGCCTAACCTTATCATAGAATCTCTACAGCCATTCGGCCCATCAACTCTGCACCGAACCCCTGAAAGAGTACCCTACCTAGGCCCCCCCCCTTTTTGTAACCCCACCTAACACCAAGGGGCAATTTATCATGGCCAATCCGCCGAGCCTGTACATCTTTGGACTGTGGGAGGAAACCGGAGCACCCGGAGGAAACCCACGCAGATACGGGGAGAACGTGCGCACTTCACACAGTCATCCGATGGTGGAATTGAATGGTGGAATCTGATGGCGGGTCTCTGGTGCTGTGAGGCTGCAGTGCTAACCACTGTGCCACCTTTGAAAACCAGCAGTGATTTGAGCCAGTGTGATCTCATGCTGCTGGGGAGGGAGGGTGCTTTGAGGTCGGATGCCTGCCACCAAACCCTTTAATTGTCTGTTACTATTTTATAATGTATGGTAATCAGGTTCCTGCCCTTTCTGGTCATGTCACCAGCAGTGGGGGGAGATGCAGGGAAGATCTCAAACTGAGATCTCGCTGGCGCAAGTCTGTTTTTGGTCGGTCACGAGATGTAGCAGCCATTACAGGATTTGCGACCGCGGCTAAGGGGGGTGCTGGATCGCAGTCACAGTTGCTTGAATGATCACAATTGCACAGAAATAGCTACTGTTCGAGACTGATGATGTCTTTATTCCCCTCTCTGTTTCAGTGGCATCACTGAAGAGGATCTGCAGGAAGCTGGTGTCTCTGACCCCACTCATAGGAAGATGCTCCTGGAAATAAGCTCTCAAAGTAAACCTTGACCAACAACCTGCCAAAGAAGGGAAGGGACCACAGACTGTGCAATACAGGCCTTTTTTCTAATTTCATTTTTGGAAAATGATTCTTGACTCAACCAAAGAACATTGTGCAAAACATCAGAAGTTATCTTGATAGTCCTATGACATGTTTGGAAGAAACTGGGGTGGGGGGGTGGGGAGGGGGGCGGGGGAGGAGGTAAAATTCAGTAGTGCCTCCAGCATAACCCTGGCACAAGACCAGCCAAAACAGTGGGGAAACAGCAGAGGCTGCATCATGTCAGGTCTCCAATGTGCCTTAAGCTATCCTTTTCGACACCTCTCTACACCATTTACAAGACAGGGGTCAGAACCAGGGACACAAATTTCCTAAGCTGGGAGTCAATACTCCTGTGTCTCAAAGGGAAACCAGTTTGATAGTGGTGGCAGATGTTAAGACCTAGAAATGTGATGAATCTCCACCCATTTCCCAAGCTCTAGACTGGCACCGTAAGCAGCAAAGACTGGCAGAAAGATGCACTCTCATTAAGATCTATGTTGGTATGGGCATAAGAAAATGGGAGTCACGGGCCCATGCCTGGAACAGACCCTCTGCAGCAGAAAATGAGAAGCCGACTAGCTATCTGACACCTCCTGTGAAAAATTGGGTTACGCTGAACTGGCTCAGCTACAGGCTGGAAAATCTGCTTTACACACAGCCCGATCAGCAAGACTTAAAAAGGGACTTCTGCAGGCTGCTTTCAAAGAGATGAAGGTTTTAAATGTATCTTCTGAATGTAGAGTCAGGATGAGCAGGAGTGAGGAAATCACACATAGGCAAATTATTGTGCTTTACCCAAGTGTTCCTGGTCTTTTGCGCCAATTGCACCACACCACCAGTATCCTCTGTTGCTTATGAACTTTGCACAACCCCCATGTAAAAGAGACACTCAGGTGATTTTCCTGGATTACCCCCATCCTGCATGGACTATATATACATTTATTGAACGTTTGGGCATAGCAGGAACCAAACCCTATTTCTGGTGTTATAAGATTTGAGAAAAATTTGTCCTCATAAAGACTGGAAGTTCTTTATCTTTTAAAGGATTTGAACAGCTTCAGGTGAACATTTGGACGGCTTCCTTGATTGCACATTGGCTAAACATGCTCGAGTGAATATGCATAAAATTCTAATGGCTCCAAAATTTAATTTTCAGGCATCAAAAGGACATTACCAATGAATATGGCATTCCCTTGAGTGCTTTATTTGAAGTAATTGCAATGATATCATCTCAGTGAGATCACATTCAGAGTACTGTATAGTTTTCATCATCCTGCCAAAGGAAGGATATACTTTCTTGGAGGAGATGCAACAAGGGTTCACTCCGTTGAGTCCTGGGATGAGAGGACGGCACGGTAGCACAGTGGGTAGCACTGTTGCTTCACAGCTCCAGGGTCCCAGGTTCGATTCCTGGCTTGGGTCACTGTCTGTGCAGAGTCCACACATTCTCCCCATGTCTGCGTGGGTTTCCTCCGGTTGCTCCAGTTTCCTCCCACAGTCCAAAGATGTGCAGGTTAGGTGGATTGGCCATGCTAAATTGCCCTTTGTGTCCAAAAACATGAGGTGGGGTTACTGGGTTGCGGGGATGGAGTGAGGTGTGGGCTTGGGTAGGGTGCTCTTTCCAAGGGCCGGTGCAGAGTTGATGGGCCAAGTGGGCTCCTTCTGCACTGTAAGTTCTATGATTCTATGAAATATTGGGTAGAATGGGCCTATATTTACGGGGGCTTAGAAGAATTAATAGCTTTCAATGAAACATATAAACTGGACGAGCCATAGTAATACTGTGGCTACAAGAACAGTTCAGAGGCTTGGAATCCTGCGGTCAGTAACTCACCTCCTGACCACCCAAGGCCTGTCCACCTTCCAAACAAGTCAGGAGTGAGGCGGAATACTCTCCACTTTCCTGGATGAGTGCAGTTCCAATAGCACTGATGAAACTTGACACCATCCTGGACAAAGCAGCCCTTGTGATTGGCACCACAAGCATTCAATCCCTCCACCACTGATGCACAGTGGCAGCAGTGTGTACCATCCACAAGATGTATTGCAGAAACTCGCCAATGCTCCTTAGGCAGCACCTTCCAAACTCACGACCGCTGCCATCTTAAACGACAAGGACAGTAGACACATGGGAACACCCCTACCTGGAAGTTACCCTCCAAATCACTCACAATTCTGTTTTGGAAATGTATCTCCATTCCTTAACCATCGCTAAGTCAAAATCCTGGAACTCCCTCCTTAACAGCACTGTGGGTATACCTACCTCAGGGACTGTAGCATTTCAAGGAAGCAACTCACTTCTCAGGGGCAACTGGGGATGGGCAATAAATGCTGGTCTAGCCAGCAACACCCACAACACATAGCGGCACATAGGGTGGCACAGTGGTTAGTACTGCCGCCTCACAGCTCCAGGGACCCAGGTTCAATTCTGGCCTTGGGTGATTGTCTGTGTGGAGTTTGACCTTTCTCCCTGTGTCTGCATGAGTTTTCTCTGGGTGCTCAGGTTTCCTCCTGCAGTCCAATGATGTGCAGATTAAGTGGATTGGCCATGCTAAATTGCCCCTTCATGTTCAAAAGGTTAGTTGGGGTTCATGGGTTATGGGAATAGGATTGTGGCGTGGGTTTAAGTAGGGTGTTTTTTCCAAGGACTAGTGCAGAGTCAATGGGCCTAATAGCCTCCTTCAGCACAGTAAGTGTAATGATTGTATAACTGAATAAAAAAATAAGTTTCTGAAATAACATGCAAGAGTAGACTGGGAAAGTCTTAGAAATATCTACCCCAGAGAACTCTCGATAATCCGTATATTCAAGGCTGAACCTGTCACACTCTGGGCATCGAGGGAAAGGGGAGTTTGTGCTAGACGAAGATCAGCCATTATCTTATTGAATGGTAGAGTCAATTCGAGGGGTGTATGGCCTAGTCCTGTTCCTATTTCTTGTGTTATGCCTGTTTTTATGTTTTAGCATAATTGTGATCGTGATTCTCAGGAATTTTATTTAGTCAACAGAAGATTGGCAGAAAACTTCAATAAATCTTGGCCTATTCTAGCCCTTTTAGTCCATGCCGAATTTAATACACCCCTCATTTTTAATTTTAAGGTTGAATTTTGTTTTTCCTGACCATCCTCGAGGCTTCCCAGCATTTCTAAGACTAATAGATCAGGCAAACAGACTGTCCACAGTCTCTGCCAAGGCTCCTCTTGAGCTGATGTGCCAGAATATTTAATGATGCAGCCCATCGATCCCTGAATGTGGATGCAGCTGGTTTAAAGTTGGCCACTTCTTCAATAAACAGTCAGAACCATGGATCCACAGTGGCTGTGTTAAATCTTGCCTTTCCCACCTGAGCAGTAAGCTCGGAGGTGGATTTCACACCCCTTAGAGATCTCGCCCAACTTTCACGCCATTGAAACGGATGGAGTCAAATTCGGACATGTTCTAGAACAGGCGAGAGACTGTTACTGCTGGGCCATGGGTTAAAATGCAGGATTTAGCCTCTACAGATGCTTCATTTTAGGAAAACAACATTGAATATTGAACTCAAGAGAAGAAAGGTTTGTGAGGTATTTGCACCAGCATCCACAGTAGGAATCCCAACGTACATTTTGTTTCAAGAATAAATAGAAATTACACCCAAATACTGAGGGGAGGGTGAAATCATAATAAACAGTCAGGCAAGTCAAATCGTTCTGTAACACCCACACTGGACTACAAGGCATTGAATCATGTGGAGGAATGGATACTTAGCACCACTGTTGGATGTGGCGACTTCATGATGCAGAATTTTCTTTTGGGAGCATTTTTATATTTAATGCAATGCCATTGTGCACATAAGGTAAGATAATGCACTTCAGTGTCGATTTAGTTAAATTGAAGGTGATACTCCAATAAAAAAATAAGCCTATTGTAGATTGCTGAACACTGTATGGGTTTGTTTGAATGTTTAATTTTAATATATATGTACGGTATATATTGAAAGCTTACTGGAGAACTGTTATTAATAGCAGCCCACTGTTAAGTTTAACCTTGTAATTTCTTTAGGCTTTTCAATTAATATATCGCATGGAGTTCTGAAGTGCGTATAAGTATATTCAGAATAAAAAATATTTTTTGAGAAAATGGTTTTCTGGTTGTCTGTTTGAATACACGACAACGTCAAATCACAAATCCCCTGGGGTTAAACTTACTCTTTCACCAAGGTGTGGACAAATGTCTCCTTAATTACACAATTGGAATTTGTCAGATTATGGGGGGGGGGGATTATCCCCCCTGTTTTTAGGTGTGTAATGATGCACTTTCACAAACTTCATTTGTGAACACAATAAGGATTTCTGAAGAAAAAGACAACAGCCTCATGGCTGGATCTTGTCCGCGACATGTCTCCTGCCTAAGAGAGGACTCCGCCCCATTGAGGTGATTACCCACTCTGACCCAAGCCACTCTGCCGTGTTGCCGTTAAAGGGGCAATCGCCGTAAGTCACAACAGGGGGGGCGGGAACTGCAGAGGGGGCAGAGAATTGTGTGGGAGCCCGAAAAGGGCTTTTACATTGGGGGAATTCCCCGTTCGGTTATCCTACCCCCGCCAATGATGTAACGGGGGATTCCGACCTAAAAATTTTGTATCCCCATTTGCATTTAATTTACAGTGCAGATCACACGTTTCTGCATGATTGCTCTCCCCCCCCCCCCCCCCCCCCCCCGCATGTTGGGCTGTTCATTCACGTGAGGGCATGCCGATGTGAACCATGATAGGTCCTCCACAATATGCACCTGGCAAACAGAACCCACCGGATGTTCATGTTCACAGGTGAGTACATCCCGGGGAGTGGGAGAGTCATCCCCGGCCAGGACACTGGCACTGACCCCTGCAACTGCCATATCTTCGCTAAGAGCTAATCAGTTCTTTCTTTCACACAAGGGCATAGATCAGACAAGAAGACTCACAAGCCTCCCCGAACAGGCGCCGGAATGTGGCGACTAGGGGCTTTTCACAGTAACTTCATTTGAAGCCTACTCGTGACAATAAGCGATTTTCATTTCATTTCAAGAGAGATGGCCTATTGGTTGAGTATGAAAATGACAACGAATTTGTCACCAAGAAGTGCGAGGCAATCTCAAGAGCATACATCAAATCAGTACAAAGAACTATTCATGCAATATGAGGTTCCTATCGATTCCTTGTCCAAAATCACATCCGACCTCTTTCCTGTCCGTGGCATTGACTTCATCCTCACTGTTGGTTTATTTCCAAGTACTCCATCATTCGACAATTGCACACATGCATATACGAAATAGGAGCAGGAGCAACTTGTCCCTTCAATACGATCATGGCTGATCTGATTTTAACCTCAATTTCACATTCTTGCTTATCCCATATGACATTTCACCCCTTGCTTATCAAAAATCTATCTACCCCTGCCTTCACGATGTTCCAGGATTTTGCCTCAGCCGCGTTTTGAGGAAGAAAATTCCAAAGTCTCAAAATCCTCTGAGAGAAAAAGTTTTTCCTCATCTCTGTCTTAAATCGCTGACCTCTTATTTTCAAACAGTGACCTCCCCAGTCTAGATTCTCCCACACGAGGAAACACCCCCTCCACATCCACCCTGTCAAGTCTCCTCAGAATATTATATGTTTCAATCAAGTAGGACAGTATGTCAAGCGCAATTGTTGTACACTCTCAAAGTGCTATTTTCAAATGGTTTGGTGTACTGAAAGAAACCGTGGTGGATAAAGGTCTGCAACTTATTGGTAAGCCATTTCAGCATATGTGTGAGAAATGGAATATCGATCACACTACCTCTTCTCCTCATTATCCAAGATTTAATGAACTAGCTGAACTAATGATTCACACGGTGAAATCCCCAATTCTCACATGTAGACAGACATGGCAAGAGCTCCACATTGCAACCTTAAATCTGAGACAGACACCTTTAAGTGCAACTGTTCTATCACCAGCGGAGCTCGTGTTTGGCACACCAGTGTGTACCAATTTACCTCCTCTAACCCATTCTACTTTCTCATAGGCTAGAGAGCAAAATTTAAAATGCAAGAGTGGATGATCAACATACACAATAAAAAGGCAGGCACAGAATTGCCAAGTTTACAGTTGGGACAACAGATTCACAGCCAGGATTCCACAGAAGGTGGTCCAGCAACCAGCCGAGCTGACAAGAATTTCAGAACCAAAGTGCAATGTTGACGTGTAACTGAGGACAAATCAAATTCATTCCAGCTCCTTATCCAACGTGCAGTCCTATTGCATTGAAGACAAGATCCCAAATGCAACCAGGAACTACACTCAGGAGTGACAATCCCAGAGATCAATGTGAGCAATTGAAGAAACCTTTAGACGAGGTCACGATTACAGGATTTGGGTGTACCAGCAGATTATCTCTACATTTTAGAGACTCATGGTTTCATCTGCTCTATAGACTAATGTAAAGGTATGTAAACATCAACATCGATTGTAAATAGTTACACTTTTTTGGAAGGGGTATCTTTAAAAAGAAAGGGGGAGGTTCTAATATGCCTTTAAGGGATGACAGCAAGATGAAGGGACAGCACGGTAGCATGGTGGTTAGCATAAATGCTTCACAGCTCCAGGGTCCCAGGTTCGATTCCCGGTTGGGTCACTGTCTGTGTGGAGTCTGCACGTCCTCCCCGTGTGTGCGTGGGTTTCCTCTGGGTGCTCCGGTTTCCTCCCACAGTCCAAAGATGTGCGGGTTAGGTGGATTGGCCATGTTAAATTGCCCCTAGTGTCCTAATAGTAAGGTTAAGGGGGGGAGTTGTTGGGTTACGGGTATAGGCTGGATACGTGGGTTTGAGTAGGGTGATCATTGCTCGGCGCAACGTCGAGGGCCGAAGGGCCTGTTCTGTGCTGTACTGTTCTATGTTCTATGAGAAGGGAAGTTTGTCAGGCAATCCAGTTCTAGTTTCACTTTTGAATTGAAGCAGAGCATAGCACAGACAGCTCTACTGATGATGTCTTTGAGCTTTCCGGCCATGTATCTGTTCACCTGTTCCTAGACTTAATAAATGCAACATGCTTGCTCAAATCCTTATGAGTGATTGATTCCCTTATATCATTATAAAAACAGCACAGTTATTAGCTTGGCAGATGCCTTTATAATTTTGCAGTGGTTATCATGCTGGCTGATTTTCCATTGTTTTTCAGGCGTGGACACTGAATAAAAAATTTTTTCAATCTTTTCTCAAGGTGGTACACATGCACTTGTTAGAAAAGAATGCTGCACTGTGGCCTTAATAGACCAGTTGATGCATTAAAAATGGTCACTGCATGGCATCATTCATCGGCCACAGGGAAAGTAAGGTTGGATATTTGTAAAATAAAGTCTAATTTCTAGTTTTTGGAGGTCCTCGTGGCCAGTGTTCCTGTTCAATTAGAATTATGAGCAATTCTGTGTGCCTAGGTGGTGCAGGTCGAGTGGTCACGTAAGAACGGGGTGGCCTGGCTACGAAAGAGGTCACGTGGCAGGAGTTGGCCCCGGCAGCGCACGCAGAGCACGAGTATTGTACTTAGCTACGGAACTCAGAAATTAACTACTTTTGTTGGAAATCCCTGCTTTCATTGATTTAGGCAAGCCACCAACCTCCTGGAGATGGACAATTGAACTGGGGAAAGAGGGCGTTGAAGTGAGGTGGAAGTTGTTCATACCGATTATCCAGCACCAGAAATGAAATATTAGACATCAAAAACTAATTCAGTCAAAATAGTGGTTCCGAAAATCTGCCCTCCCAGTTCCCCTGCTGTAACAATAGACTAGATAGTCCCACCCCTTCATGACCTTGCAAGCTGTTTTTGTTCTTTTGGGCAATTTACAGTATTCTTTGGTACCAGTCATACCAGCACTAATATTGGCCTAGATCCCAGTCGGGTGGGTGGGGAGTCCAGGGGAGGGTGCATGAGCACCATCGCGCGTCTAAGCCCTGAACTGTCAAAACTAGTCCCTTTCTCAGAAGGCAATTTTCACCAGAGCCAACAAGGTTCTGTTTTAATGCACAGCAGGTCATGAACTCGGTCTCGAGCACTCATTCCTGTGGACCCTGCACCCTCTGTAGAATAACTGAGCAATGATTTTGGTCATCAACCAAACACATAGAACCCTAAGTAAACAGTTTAATGTTGTGCTCTGCTTGCCTGAACCAGGGCAGAGTCTTACATTTATATTTTGTAAGAAGTCTTACAACAACAGGTTAAAGTTCAACAGGTTTGTTTCGAATCACTAGCTTTCAGAGCACAGCTCCTTCCTCAGGTGAATGAAGAGGTGGGTTCCAGAAACATATATATCGACAAAGTCAACGATGCAAGACAATACTTTGAATGCGACTCTTTGCAGGTAAATAAGTCTTTACAGGTCCAGACGGAGCAACTGGAGAGAGGGATGATCACAGGTTAAAGAGATGTGAATTGTCTCAAGCCAGGACAGTTGGTAGGATTTTTCAAGCCCAGGCCAGATGGTGGGGTGGGGGAGGGGGGGGGGGGGGGGGTTTGTACATACCACCACTGTCAACTCAGCTCACAGATTGGAAATTCAAGGCAGTTATTGGCTTGGAGAATGTCAAGCCTGTATTTCGTACTGTAGATGAGGCAAAATTTCTGACCAGCGAAAAGCAAAATAAATCCTGCTCTTCAATCGAATGTTGCCATGCACGGACTTAGTCGTTCATTTGAAATTAACCCAAGGACAACCCAGTTCACCGTCAAAAATTTGTTCTTACAATTGTAAGAACAGGAAATAATATTGTTGGGCCACAAGAGGGCTCTCTGATGCAAAATAAGAATCTCGCAGTTGTTCCACTGAGATTTCAGAAGTATTTTTAGGATGTGGGCATTGCTGGCAATCTTGTTGCCCATCCCTAATTGACCTTGAACTGAGTTGCATGCGAGGTAATTTCAGGGGGCAGTTAAAAGTCAACCACATTGTGGTAGCATGACCAACTTATCACAATTTACTCCTGTCAGCAGATAATTTTGATGTGTACCGGTCAAAGATTAAAGCTTCATTCAATTTATTATGCAGAAAGAAAAGGCCTGGGTTTTGTCTCCCAGGTCAGGATTGGGGAGTCAGGACACTTCCCAACTCTGCAAAGCTGACCCGGGAGAAAGTGTCCTCGAAGTTGGGGTGTGTGTTCCAAGGTGGCAGCGTTCTCTGCGAATCAGGCCTGGCGAATCTGGAACGAACGCGGAGGATGCTCAATAGGGATGCAGGTCAGGTGGAGAGCCTGTCTTGTTGCTCTAACGTTGCGTTGAAATTTAAAAATAAATAAAACAGTCCCACCCCACACATTCCCCATGCCCCCATCCATACCAACCCATTTGGGCACCCACCCAAATCCCAATGGCTGTTCATATCCTCCATGCCACCTCATGTCCCCATCCACCCCCCCCCCCATAAACCTCATGCCAACCTGGTCCCCTGCCCCCACCTACACTGGCCTATTACAGCCAAATTAGTATCAACTTATGCCATTCCACGCCCTCCACACACCACCCTTTCAGTTACACGGCGTGGGTTCCACCTTGGCAGTGCTAGGGTGTGCAGGTGGCACTGCCAGGCTGGCAGTGGAATTGCCAGAATTCCTGGCTGGCAGTGCCACGATGCCCAGGTGAAATCTTTCCCATGCTGGGATTGGGTCCATGGGTGCCTGCCCTAATGAGGTGGGGGGGGGGGGTGTTGCGGGGGGCTCAAGACCTTCCTAATTGGTAAGATGGGGCATTGGGGGGGGGGTCCGGAAGACGCAGTGGGTGGTTCAGAGGTCGAGGCACCAATTAAAAGCAGGCTAGTGCAGGGAAGGAGGTTGTTAATGCAGGAAATTAGCTAACGTGCGGCCTCAGTGGGGCCTTTCTCGCCAAGGCCCAAAAATGAAGCAGAGTCCCGTTTAATTCTCGGTGCTTGCGAGGTCATTTCAGCGGGCAGTTAAAAGTCAACCACATTGTGGTAGCGTGACCAACTGATCTCAATTTACTCCTGTTAGCAGATGATTTTCACGTGAACCGGTTGAAGATAAAAGCTTCATTCAAGTTATTAGGACTGGATGGTGCAGAAGGAAAAGGCCTGAGGCATTCCAATACCCAGTCAGGACTGTTCCAAGGACTGACCTAGAAAAGCACAATCATTGTGAAACACTCCGATGATTGGTTATCACTATTCACTTGGTTCAGTCTTGCTACGTTATTTGAGGATTGGCTCAGATGAGTGTTGCCCCAGGGCAACACGGTGGCGCAGTGGGTTAGCCCTGCAGCCTCACGGCGCCAAGGTCCCAGGTTCGATCCCGGCTCTGGGTCACTGTCCGTGTGGAGTTTGCACATTCTCCCCGTGTTTGCGTGGGTTTTGCCCCCACAACCCAAAGATATGGAGGTTAGGTGGATTAGCTACGCTAAATTGCCCCTTAATTGGAAAAAATGAATTGGGTACACTAAATATTTTAAGAAAGATGAGTGCTGCCCCTTGGTGACATCAGCAGCACAGTTCAGGAGCGAATAAACCTCTTTGAAGTGCTGTCAGCTTAAGAAGATAAGATTTAGGAGCAAGATGATACCATACGGCATCTCAATCCTGTTCCACTATTCAATGCAATCACAGCTGAACGTTTAGCTAAACTCCACTCACCCAATCTATCTCCATATCCATTGATTCCCTGAGAGATGAAAAATCCATTGATCTCAATGGATATGCTTAATGACTGGGCATCCACAGGCCTCCAGGGTAGGGTCTTTCAAAGATTCACAAGCCTCTGTGCAATGAACGGTTTCCCCATCTGAAGATCATCTTTTTATCCGGGACTATGGCCCCCAAATTTAGATTCTCCAGCCAAGGAAAACAAGCCCTTGGCATCTACCCTGTGCAGCTCTCAAAGCGCTCGCCTCTCATTCTTAACTGGACCAAGTACAGGCCCATTCGACACCCTGTATGTGTGTTTAGAATATTGAGCGGAATGAAAGTGTTATGCATTCCCAGATTGAAAAAGCGATACTAAAGTTCTCCAAGGTCACATTCAGCACAGGAAAGTCGCTCAGTATAGCTCCTTATACACATCAGTTTGCCTTAAGTGTAACCTCAAAAGTGCAAGCTGAGCTGAACTTTCCGTCAGTCCTGTGGGATCCTTGCATGTCATTGACGATTCGTTCCAAATGAGCAAAAACTTAGTGTGACCGGCATGTGAAGTAAACGTCTGGATAGCATAGTTGAGACAGAAACCTTAAATCATTCAAGAAACAATTGGATGCTACAATGGGAGACATTTGGAGCTCTTTGGGTGATTTAATTTGTTCCTTATTCATTCATGGGGTGCCACGGCGACACAGTGGTTAGCATTACTGCCTCACAGCGCCAGGAACCCCGGTTCACTTCTGGCCTCGGGTGACTGTCTTTGTTGAGTCTGCACGTTCTCCCCGTGTCTGTGAGAGTTTCCTCCGGGTGCTCCGGTTTTCTCTCACAGTCCAAAGATGTGCAGGTTTGATGGATTGACCATGCTAAATTGCCCCTTAGTGTCCAAAATGTTTAGGCGGGGTTACTGGGTTATGGGGATGAGGTGGAGCATGGGCCTGCGCTTTGAGAGCTGCTCTTTCAGAGGGTCGAATGGCCTCCTTCTGCACTATAGTGATTCCATGGTTTCTATGGGATGTGGGTGTCGCTGGCTACGCGAACATTTATTGCCCATCCCTAATTGCCCTTGAGAAAGTGGTGCTGAGCTATCTTTTTGAACCGTCGCAGTCCATGTGGTGTAGGTACACCCACAGTGCTGTTAGGGATAGAAAGGTGGGTTGAATTAAGGTGGGCTTAATGGCCTTTCCTATCTAAGTATTTTATGAAATTGTGTTTGGACATATCCAACAGTCAAAATTGATCTAATAGCACCCTGATGTGGTTCCTAACTGAAAGTTATAATGTGCCTGAGAAATATTATTTTCTGTCAGCTCATTCAATGCTTTCCGTTCCACTGTAGGCGAGAAAGATCACGTTGGCTCACAAAACCACGAGAGAAGCCCTTGGCTTCGAGACACTGGGATTGATAGAGCACAAGTGAGTTGCGGTAGAGCAGGAATGGCTATTCCTGTCCCCAAGGTTTCTTAAGAAATATAGCACTCACCTTTGCACAAACCTGTAACAATGCTCCCGCACTGTGATCTAGCAGTTGTGCTGAGGCAATTATAAATAATTATGGTCTGTGAGCAGACAGAGCAGTGTCAAAACCAGCTGCAGAATAGGGAAGATTCACATCTTGTCAGGCACAGGTGGTTGGCCATCCCTCCAAGTAATTATTGTATTTTGTGGTACATATTTTTGGAGTGTCTACAGAAAATAAATCATACCATCACATTCATTTCTCCAGCCTTTGCTAATTACTGTAATCATTTCGATTTTATAAACGGCATTCACTCTTTGTAATAAATTAATACCCTACTTCCATTTGGGTCATTAATAAACACAGGATTTAATACCATAATATCCAGCAGCAGTAATTTAATATGCGCGACGATTTTACTTCTTTTTGTTATTTGCAATCATATAAAATTGCTGTGGGATTTTTCCCACGCAGTTTGCAATAATAATTTTATTTTAATTTTTGAATGCAATTTTCTTAAATCATGACTCGTTTATTTAAAAATGCTTGAAAAATGCTGCCTTAAACAGAATTTTCTGAAAATACTGAGAGGTCTGGAAACATCTGTGTGGAGAGAAACAAAGGGCAGAATTTAATGTATTCCCCTATGACAAATTTGGTGTTCGGGGGCATTTATTCAGGTGAGAGTATGGCAGGTGTGGATGCAACCTCCTTTCTGACCCCACCTCGATTAAGTCCGTGGAGGGAAGAGTCATGAACGGCCTTCCCGGGCAGCACGGTGGCCTAGTGGTTAGCACAACCGCCTCACGGCGCTGAGGTCCCAGGTTCGATCCCGGCTCTGGGTCACTGTCCGTGTGGAGTTTGCACGTTCTCCCCGTGTCTGCGTGGGTTTCGCCCCCACAACCCAAAAAATGTGCAGAGTAGGTGGATTGGCCACGCTAAATTGCCCCTTAATTGGAAAAAATTATTGGGTAATCTAAATTTTTAAACAAAAAAAAAAAAAAAAAAATGAACGGCCTTCCCACCTCACGGCCAACTGAAGCCCTTACGAGGGCAATTAGTAGATTGAAGGTCAGGAGCAGGAGGTTTAGAGGGGACGTGAGGAAAGGTTTTTTCACCCCGCAGGTGTTTGGAGTCTGGAACTCGCTGCCTGAAAGGGTGGTGGAGACAGAGTCCCTTTTAACATTTAAGAAATGTTTAGATGTGCATTTAATTTTTTTTAAAAAATATTTTATTGAGGCATTTATAATTTTAATATTCATTTTTAAATTTAAATTTAGAGTGCCCAATTCATTTTTTCCAATTACGGGGCAATTTAGTGTGTTTAATCCACCTAAGCTGCAGATCTTTGGGCTGTAGGGGCGAAACCCATGCAAACATGGGAGAATGTGTAAACTCCACACGGAGAGTGACCCAGAGCCGGGATCGAACCTGGGACCTCAGCGCCGTGAGACATCAGGGCCAACCCACTGCGCCATTGTGCTGCCCTACATTTTAGCATTCTAAACAACAGAGTGGTCCAACACATGCAAAAAACCCACAGTGACATACCAACTTCCCCCCGCCCTAACTCCTAGCTACCCATATATTAGATTCCCTGCCCTTAATCTTCAATTCCATGCCTCTCCTCCCCCCCCCCCCCCCCCAATTACCCCCCACTACTCCCCCCCAACGCTGTGATGGTCAGTTTTCCTTAAAGAAGTCGATGAACGGCTGCCACCTCCGAGCAAATCCCTGCAATGAACGCCTTGAGGCGAACTTAATCTTCTCTAGCCGAAGAAACCCTGCCATGCCACTGACCCACACCCCTGACTTTTGAGGCTCCAGATCCCTTCTTCCCAGCAAAATCCATCTCCGGGCCATCAGGGAGGCAAAGGCCAAAACGTCGCCCCCTCTTCCCCCCGGGCTCCCTGATCTTCCGCTACCCCAAATATTGCCACCTCTGGACTCGGAGTCACCCTGCCTTCCAGGACCTGTGACATAACTTCTGAGAATCCCCACCAAATCCCCTTCGGACAAGCCCAAAACATATGAACATGATTCGCCGGGCTTCCCCCGCACCACCCACACCTATCCACCTCCTCAAAAAACCTACTCACCTGGGCCACAGTCATATGAGCCCTGAACTGGATCAGGCTGAGCCTGGCACACGACGAGGATGCATTAACTCTCCTCAGGGCCTTCTCCCATAGCCTGACTTCCAAACTTCCAACTCCCCTCCCAACTCTTCCTCCCACTTCCCTCTTCACCTCCCCGATTGGGATTCCTTCCCACTCCCATCAGTTCCTTATATATTCCCGAGATCACCCCCCCCCCCCCCCCCACCCCCCCCCACCCCAGCCGCCAAAAAAAAAAACCCTGTTTTAGACATCGCCTTATCCTGTAGTCCCCTTAGAGGGAGGTGAGGGAGGCTTGGAACTTGCCTCCGGACAAAATCCCGTAGCTGCAGGTACCGGCATCCGTTCCCACCCGGTAACTCAAAGACCTCTTATAGCTCCTCCAGACTCAAGAAACCCTCCTCGATGAAGAGATCCCCAAATCTCTCAATCCCTGCCCGCTGCCACCTCCAAAAGCCCCCGTCCAGCAGCCCAGGAGCAAACCTGTGATTATCACAAAACAGTAACCACGCCAACTGCTGCCTCCAGTCTCATGTGCTGCCTCCGTTGCCCCCACACTCTCAGGGCTGCCACTAACACTGGACTTGTGGAGAAACGAGCCGGCGAGAATGGCAGAGGTGCTGTTAACAAAGCCTTCAGACCCGTGCCCTTGCAAGATGCGCCTCCACTCGCTCCCACACCGACCCCTCCCCCACTACCCATTTAATCATCAAAATATTGGCCGCCCAGTAATAGTTAGATGAGCATTTTCAATGCCAACGCATACAAGGCTACGGGCCAAGTGCTGCAAAATGGGATTAGAATAGTTAGGCAGTTGATTTTGATTGGCACAGACATAAAGGGCTAATTCTGTGCTGTAGACTTCAATGACTCTATAATGTCTCATCCCAACAGTGCTGTCTGTGACCTGATTAGATGTAGTGTTAATAAACTAATTTTGAGCAGATGGTAGAGTATGGCACCGGCCTGTCTGTTAACTAAGTCCACTGATAGAAGAACCATCTCAGTGCACCCACCCCCTCAACTGCTTTCTTCCCTCTGTTTTTGCAGGAGCCTGCATTTATCCATGAGTCCTTTATCCTGTCTCCCCCACAACCTCAGCTCTTCCCCTGTCAACAGGAAAATCAAAATGAGCTGGGAAACGAAGTACAGACAGACACACAAGTCCTTTTTGATGATCTGTCCCAATTCGGGATTGGAAAATCTGGCCCTTGTGCTTTCTAAGGGGGGGGGGGGGGGGGTAATTATTAAATCAGAGAATTTTGACCAGTTTTTCCCTCTTCTTGTCCACGGCAGACAATATAGTACTCTCACTGCTGAACTCAGATTCTTGGCAATTATCCTTACCCTTTATTTTAATTGCCGACGTAGCTACATATCTCTCCTGCTCTCGAGAAGACATTTCCAAAAAAGAAATGATGGCCATCTGAAAACAGGATAACATCGGAAAATACGCTGCGGAATAGCGGAATGAGTGAATCTGCAATAAAGGATTCACAGATAAATGCAGGCTCCAACAAAACACAGGGGAAGTAAACAATTGAGTTTTTCATGTATCATTTATAACTATATCAAAACTCATATGGCTTCACATTACCGGACAGAAGAGCCAACGTAACAGCTTTCCCATCAGCACTTTAGCCCAATCTGCCAAAAGAAATTGCAATGTTGTTGGACTGCGTTTCTGACGTTCAATTCTATCTCTGAAAGTGTTATTTGTGATGAGTTCCCGGTGTCGACATAATAATAGTGTCAAATTGGCAATCATTCCAAAGCCCAGAAACCAACTTCTTAAAGAAGCAATGCAGGTCTATCCTGCAACAAGAGCAGCCAGGTGAAGATTAAAGTCGGAATTCTCCGGCTGTCGCGGTTCACTTTCCCTGCCGGCAGCGCACGCCCCGCCCATGGGTTTCCCGATGGCGTTGGGTGGCTTCATTGGTTATTCACATTGACAAGCGGTGGGAAGACAGAATCTCGTCGACAGGGAATGGCATGCCGCTGAGAAACCGGAGAGAAATCTAGCAAGAAATATAAAAACAGATGGTAAGAAATCCTACAGTTTTTTATTAAGGAAAAGTAAGTTAGTGTCCTCTTGGGAGTGAGTTTGGGGAATTAATAATGGAAAATAAGAAACTGGCGGATGAACTGAACAGAGATTTTGCATCCACCTCCACTGTAGAGTCTGCAAATAACACCCCAGAAACAATTTTCAATCAAGAGATGAAAGGGAGGGAGGAACTTAAAACATTTACAATCACCAGAAAAAGGGCACTGAGAAAATTATTAGAAATAGAAGCTGACAGGTCCCCAGACCCCGATGACTTCATTTTAGAGGACGTGACTATCCCAAAAGGGAACAAAGTCCCCGAGCGAGTGCGAGTTTAGCCGCGGGTTTCTAGGTGCTTACAGTGCGGAGAAACACATGGCTATTCAACGCGACTCGCCTGATCGGGGAACACACGACCGAGGCCCCCGAAACGATCCCCGCCCTCCCCCGCAAGCCCGAACGTAGTATGGAAAGTGCATGGTTCTCCCCCCCCCCAACATATTCCCCAATATTCACGCCAGGCAGCTCCTGCCTGGTCACGCACACATAGAAAATGCCAGCTTGGCACCTTGGCAGTGCCAACCTGTCACAGTGGCAGTGACCATTCCAGCTGGCAGTGCCACCTGGGCACCTTAGCAGTGCCATATGGCTGGGGACCTCCAATCCCCTCCGAGACCCCCACGAGTGCCGTTCCCTCTGGTCCCCATTTGTGGCGACTAGTGCCAAACGGCATTCATCTGAGGTCTCCAAGGTGAAGGGGTTGAATCACAAAGCATTAGATACCTCGGGAATCTACACATTAGAGTGGGGCCATGAGGCGTTGCAGGCTGGGTAGATCCTTGGAGCGGATTCTCCCGGCTTTCATAGGTCACGCTGTGCCGTGGTGAGCTGCTTTTCTGGTGCTGCTTTGACAGATCCCAGTTTTTGTATGCTCTTTCTGGCAGTTGTGCTGTGCAAGCAACACAATGGATTTGTGGTGGCGCAATGTTGCACGGCACAGGTGGCAAATTCGATGTTTGTTGATCGGATTACTCCTGAAATATTCCTCATGGTCCCATTCAGCTGGACATCTACCAATTTGCAGTGCGCAGATTTCTTCCAACTAGAAGCCTAGTACTCAGCTTCTGAGTATCAGATCCTTCTGAGTAGCAGAGAGTCAAAGAGGCGCCATGCCTGAACGGTGCTTTATAAAGGCTGATTGATTCAGTCTTTCTATTTTACCACTTCAAAGAATGAAGAACAAAGAAAATTTCAGCACAGGAACAGGCCCTTCGGCCCTCCAAGCCTGCACCGATCATGCTGCCCATCTGAACTAAAACTCCTTACCCTTCCGGGGACCATATCCCTCGATCCCCATCCTATTCATGTATTTGTCAAGACACCCCTTAAAAGTCACTATCATATCTTCTTCCACTACCTCCCCCGGCAGCGACTTCCAGGCACCCACCACCCTCTGTGTAAAAAACATGCCTCATACATCTTTAAACCTTGCCCCTCACATCTTAAACCTATGCCCCTAGTATTTGACTCTTCAACCCTGGGAAAAAGCTTCTGACTATCTACTCTGTCCATGCTCCTCATAATCTTGTAGACTTCTATTAGGTCCCCTCAACCTCTGTTGTTCCAGTGTGAACAACCGAGTTCATCCAACCCCTCTTAATAGCTAATGCTCTCCATACCAGAAAAAATCCTGGTAATTTCTTTCTGTACCTGTTCCAAAGCATCCACATCTTTCAGGTAATGTGGTGACCAGAATTGAACACTATATTCCAAGTGCGGCCTAACTAAGGTTCTATAAAGCTGCAACATGGCTTGCCAATATTTAAAATCAATGCCCCGGCAGGTGAAGGCAAGCATGCCGTTTGCCTTCTTGACTACCTTCTCTACCTGCGTTGCCACTTTCAGTGACCTGTGTACATGTACATCCAGACCTCTCTGCCTATCATTACTCTTCAGGGCTCTGCCATTTACTGTATATTTCCCATCTGTATTAGACCTTTCAAAATGCATTACCTCACATTTGCCCGGATTAAACTCCATCTGCCATCTCTCCGCCCAAGTCTCCAACTGATCTATATCCTGCTGTAACCTCTGACGATCCTCATTGCAATCCAAATTTCCACCAACCTTTGTGTCATGCGCAAACTTACTAATCAAACCAGTTACATTTTCCTCCAAATCATTAATGTATATTACAAACAGCAAAGATTCCAGAACTGATCCCTGAGGAACACCGCTAATCACAGCCCTCCATTCAGAAATGCACCCTTCTACTGCTACCCTCTGTCTTCTGTTACCAAGCCAGTTCTGTATGCATCTTGCTAGCTCACCTCTGATCCCATGCGACTTCATCTTCTATACCAGTCTGCCATGAGAGACTTTGTCAAAGGCCTTACTGAAGTCCATGTAGACACCATCCACTATCTTACCCTCATCAATTATCTTTGTCACTTCCTCGAAAAACTCAAACAGGTTAGTGAGACGCGACCTCCCCTTCATAAAACCATGTTGTTTCTTGCTAATAGGTCCACTTATTTCGAAGTGGGAGTAAATCCTGTCGTGAAGAATACTCTCCAATAATTTCCTTACCACTGATGTAAGGCTCATTGGCCTGTAATTATCTGGATTAACCATGCCACCCTTCTTAAACAATGGAACAACTTTGGCTATTCTGCAATCCACTTCTCATTCGTTGGGGACTAGTCTCCAAATACGTTCCAAATATGTCACTGGACAACAGAACACTGAGGGTGGGTTGCTTGTGATTTTCCACCCATTGAGTATGATTCCGTTTGCATGTGTGAGAGTCCTGTCATCAGGGTACTCTCGGGAATTTCTCTGGCTATAAAGTTTACAAGTTGTAAACCCAAGTAGACAAGGTTAAAACATTCAAACTCTGCCCAGACAGTCACCCAAGGCTGGAATTGAACCCTGGTCCCTGGCGTTATGAGGCAGCAGTGCTAACTAACCACTGTGCCACTGGATATTGCATCCCCTTAAAAAAGGGTGAGATACATGGAAGAAGAGCAAAGGCCCAAAGTGTACGACCTTGAAGTGTTTGACAGGATTAGGAGAGATGTGCAATGAATTGCGTAATCCAGGTTCGGTAAGGAAAGGAAGTAGATGTTCGGATTCTAAATGTTTTGGGGAGGGAAAGATTGATTAGCCTAGCGGGTGACTGAGATAATTGCCAAGGGCCAGCTGCACATTCTTGTCTGAGAAATGAGCGGGCGGTAGTTGAAACAGGAGGGCAGGATCTCAGCTACCTCATTGATACTCAATGCTGACATGTGACCATTTTCAGGTGGATGGGCTGAACATCATCGAGTTCAGTTTGGCGGCTGTTTTCTATGTCAGCTGGCCACCAGGTTGAGCAAGCAAACTCATGGGCCTCAAAAGGCCAAGAAATATTCCTAAATATTTGTGGAATATTTCTAGAGTCAGGAAGAGCAGGATTATAACCATCCCGACCAAAAATAGCACATCAACCCTCCCACCTCTCATACCAACTCGGAGTGGATGATTTTGGCCTGTTTCAGGCTCGTTTCACAAGTCACCGCCATCTGTTTCAATTTTGGAAGGAGGAACAGAGTGAAGAATTGAATCTTTAGAAAGGTATAAGAGAGGAAAGCTCTAAATGGAACGACCATCCAAATTTAAACAAAATCAAATGAAAAAACTCCAGTAAACTTTTCATTGAAACCAATTAGACTGCCACAGATATTGTACAAATATGTACACCTCGACAAATTATGACCAATACAATATCAGTCAGAATGTTTTTTGTCATTAATTTTTGTTTGGGTATATTTGGTTCTATTAGTAGTTGTAAAACCATATTTTGTACCAAAAATGACTTTCTTTGTTCAGTGGGCTGAAACCAGCAGTTGAGTTTAAAAGACTGAACAAAGCAGTATTTTTAGTGATTCGAACAACGGCCTAGATTTTCCGCTGTCCGCTGCCTGTACCAGGATTCTTAATGTGGTGGAAAATCGGGAATCCGGAGTTAAAAACAGGATCGGTGCCGGGAGCCAATCCGTTTGCAATGCTTTGGTTCCCTCCTGGCTTTGGGTAGAGATTCTTGCCCACGTGCCAGTGGGAGGATGCAAATGGCTCCTAATGACCCATTTGCATCCACTAAGCGGGCCGAGCACCAGAAGCTCCTGGCCCTCTTGTTTCGCCGGTTCTCTAGGCCGGGAATCACGTGGGTGGGGATCACGACTGGTATTTACCAGCATGGCCCTGATGTGATGGGCCTCGCCATGGGCCAAGGGGGTAACCCCTCAAGGGAGTTGCCCCCAAGGTCCACATGAGGGTCACCCTCCAGACCCTCGCACAACGCCATACCTGCCGACTGCACACCCAGCAGGACACCCCCAGACCCCCTAAATATAATCACCCCCCACAGAGACCCCTTAAATAGGGAGAATCCCCCCCCGAGAGATTTCATAAATAGGGGACCCCTCAAAGAAATCCCCTAAATAGGGGCACTCCACAGAGACCCCCTACATAGGACAATCCCCCCCCCCCAGAGACCCCTTAAATAGGGGGCACCCAACAAGCACCCCCTAAATAGGGGAACCCCACACGGAATCCTCCTGAATATGAAGCCACCCCTCCAGAGCCCCTCTAAATAAAGGGGACCCCCCCACTGGGGACCCCCTAAATAAAGGGACCCCCATAACCCCCCCGAAAAGAGACCCCTGTCAGGAAGCTAGAAATCAAATCTGACAGGGGCAAGTGAAAAAAAATTAGTGTTGTGGTACTCACCTGGGCAATACACCTGTTGGTGAAGATGGAGGAAGCACCATGTGTCAATTCCTGGAAAGAGTAAACCAGTGAACGATGTTTAAACCCCTCAGATCCTTAAACTGCAAGCTGAAAGTGGGTGAAGGATTCCCGAGCTAATTATTCGCCCATTGAACGCTCCTTTTGTGCCAACAAATCCCGGTGTTGGACACAAACCCAGAGCTTCTGATCCATCGGTAGGGATACTACTGCTGCACAAGGCCTCCTGCATTCTGCCACTGCCCACCTGATCTGAACAGGGGGAATATTTGTTTTTACAATTTGTTTCCTCGATTTACTCTTTTCATTTAAAGCTAGCGGCTATTTACAGCAGGTGTATTTGTGAAACATGAAACTACTAAATTCTCTGTTAATCTACATAAATGCCTGATGTTGTTCATCCAGCTAATGGAGCAATCTCGAGAGAGAGAGAAGAGAGAGAGAGAGGTAGAGAGAGGCAGAAGCATCATTTTTACGTCTGACCAGGGATTTTGTAAAGCCTGATTTAAAGATCAAAGCATCGTGATGGTATTTCAGGGAAAATTAAATAAACCGTTGGAGTGGAAGAAGATAAATGGTTCTTCAGAGAGACCATTGCAGTTGGATTAATCATAGATTACTCCAGTGAATATTTGCCATCGACATGATGGGTCACTGTGCTACGAACATTTGTGGTTCTATCAGATTGCATTCTAAAATCACGACATGCGCACTGACAGATGAATACATTTCTGTGATTGATTTGCAATGCAGCTGACCTGATGATACAAGAGAGTTTTCTGTTCTTTGCTGAGTTTGACATTTTCTCCTGTGGACGACAAAGAAAGTCAGAATTTCCAAACTTCTCCCCACGTTTTTGTCCCCCGAAACACTGATGAAAGTCTCCCCTGCCACTGCTACTTACCTGCAATCTGCTGAGTCACCAAAGGACCCTCTGTAATTAGTGTGCTGGCAATCATTCTGCACCAGTGCAATCACAACCCACGGTTGGGTCACGGGCCAGTGGCGGGAGGGTCATGGAGCGATCGGTGGCAGCGTTCACGCGGTGGTCCCGATCACGGGAGAAGTGCCCAATGGCTGCAACCGGCATTTTTATTGATAATGGCGGCCGCCTTTTTACTGAGAAGGAAAGGAGGCTGAGTGCCGTCATCTGCCAGAAACAACATCAGTGAGCAGGTCACACGCCCTGCGCGTAAACCTTGACGTCAAGCTATGTACATGCTTTTGCCGCCAAATCACAGAGGACAGCTTCTTCCATTTTCGAGCTGCAGGGAAGCAAGGCAAGAGCACTGTGAAGATCGATCACGTTCTCACAAGAAAGAACTGACTAGAGACACAAATAGGCAGTGCATCTACTGGCCAGAATCTCACATCTGAATCTGTTGGAGAGAGCTGCTCAGGAGAGGATTGAGCAGCTATAGTGTAAGCTCTGTACAGAGCTCCAGGGCATCTAGTCAACAGCCTACAAAGGAGAAACTTTACTCGGGAACAATGCAGTAGAAAGATGATTTCTTGAGGTATGGTTTTGTCAATTATGCCAATGCAAATAAGGAAGCAAAGCCCGTCCAGTTATATGCAGATAAGCACTGGAAAATGAGAGGAAGTTTCAGATTTTGAAAGTGTATTTCAGGCACTTTCGACCAGTTTACTTAATCTAAGGTTTTACCTAGGGGTATTTTAACAGCGAGGAGAACAAATTACAAACAGAAATTCAAGTTCAACAATATTTATTTAACACACAATTAACGCATAAATTATCTACAAAATATACTCTAGAGGTAGCCAAGATCAGTTTATACTACCCGCAAAGATGGCATGGTAGGGCTATGGATTCGATCACTGTGTTTATCTGGTCCGTCATCGCAAAGGTGCCTCTCGCATGCTGTTTCTTCCTTCCTTTCTTCTCTGGTCAATTGTCTGGATTGCTTCTGCGTAGAGTCTTCACTCCTGATGTGCATTTGGTGCCTGTTTTTACCCCCCTTCCTTTACGCACTTTTGCCATTTTCGCTGGCTTTCTGCCAGAGGGGGTCTCAGCACCCAGTGGTTCAGCTGATGACCTTTAACAGGCCGCCTGAGCCCACCCCCAGGGGACCATCTCCAGTGGTGCAGGGTTGCACATAATCTGTTCTCATATAAGGTAAGAGCAGAAACTCTGGATGGCAGAAAGTCTGGCCCGATCTGGGCTACTGACAATAGACCTGTGCATAACAATAGCTAGTGATAACCTCCTAATGGATGATTGACAGGGCATATCCAGATATGTTTTGTTGCAGCATGTCTGTTTGTTGTCTATTCGAACTTAGCCAGTTTGAATTCCCATGGTGCCGTGTGCTGGATTGCCTGTGGCTTGATTTAAAATGCCCAATTCTTCATTTTAACATAGCCAATTTTAATCTGGCCTAAATCTAGGACTTGCTTGGTTACCACAAAAGAAAAGTGGATGGCAATAAAATCTCTTCTGAGGTTGCGACCCTTGACTCAGTTATTAGTTTACAGCTGACTCCAAATGAAAAGCCTGCACTGCTGCACCTTGCCTGTGACAGCACATTAAAAACACGGCAATAGGCAATGAGGCTGTCAGCATTCTGGAGTAGCATTTCCCAGGAGTTCCCAGTGCTGAGTAAAACAAGCATTTTGTTGCTATTGCGCTTCACTGTGACCTACAGGTGTGAGGTTGGATTTTCCATTCTCCGAAAGATAAAAATGGCACAGAGGAACTGGCTTCAGTCTGCACCTGATATACACGTAGCCCTCTCCTCCTCTGAACCTGATTGGAATGAGGACCAAGCAGGCTCAGCTTTCGCATTAAAGGTAGCAAACGTCACGTGTGTTGCGAAGGTCAACTGCTGTGGGTCGCGAAGGTTGGCCGGGTGGCAAAAGTGGGTCCCGGGAAAATAAGTTTGAAAAACAGTGTTCTACACCATCCTGTCACCTGTTCCAAGTGGGCAATGGGCCAAAGATATTTAAAAGAGATGCAGGATTTAAGATAGGTCAGCCTGAAATGTAGAACAGGATATGGGTTTTACACTTTCACCGAACCAGCTACCCCAGAAGTAGGCTATTAGTTCATCATAACTATGTGAGTTATGAAAAAAGATTGAACTAGTTCCACTCCCCTCCCTTTCCCCCCAACTGTCCCATCTTATTTCTTGTCTACATTCAATTTACTTTCTAAAGTTAATGTTGACTGTGCTTTCACCAACCTGAAGACAGCAAATTTCAACTTGCTAGATTAAAAAATAGCTTCCACATATACAATCTTTCCAATTATCTGATAGCTGAGTCTCCTGGTTATTCACCTTGCTGTCAGTGAAAACAATTTCTCCTTATTTAGTCTATCAAAACCACTCATTGCTATGATTAAAACATGCTCTGGGCTATCACTGACCCTGAGGTCCTAATGCACATCAATAATTTCTTCGCATTTAGATTCAAATATTCTCACTGTGTGAATACTGTCCTATTCTCCAACATGAGTCACTTCATGAGCAATGACAGAACATGAAATCTCCTGAGATGTCACGATCCGGATCTCGCCCTCATTGGATGTGATCCAGATCTGCATATTTAAATGAGCCATGAAGGTCATTGAGCCCATGGAGCCAGCACCGACAATAACTACCCCTAATCCTATTTACTAGCACTTGTCCCATATCTTGAATGTGATGTTGTTTCAAGTACTCATTCAAGTGCTTTTTCAAAGGTTATAAGGTTTCCAGTGTCCACTACCTTCCCTGGCAGTGCATTCCAGATTCTCACCACCCTCTGAGAGAAACATTTTTTTCTCAAATTTCCTCGGAATCTTCTGCCCCTCACTCTAAAACTATGCCCTCACTGTGATTGACCCCCTCAACAAAGGGTAACAGCTGCTTCCTATTTACCTGCCCAAACCCCTCATAATTGTGTGGACCTCAATCATATTCCCTCTCAGCCTTCTCTGCTCTTTTAAAAAAAAAATATTTTAAAAATAAATTTAGAGTACCCAATTATTTTTTCCAATTAAGGGGCAATTTAGCATGGCCAATCCACTTATCCTGCACATCTTTTGGGTTCTGGGGGCGAAACCCACGCAGACATGGGAAGAATGTGCAAACTCCATTTGGACAGTGACCCAAGGCCAGGATTCAAACCCGGGTCCTCAGCGCCGTAGGCAACAATGCTAACCACTGTGCCACCGTGCTGCCCTAGCCTTCTCTGTTCTAAAGAAAAACATCCAAGCCTATCCAGTCTCTCCTTAAGGCTCAGATGCTTCATCCCAGGTAACAAGCTGATGAATCTCCTCTGTACCCTCTCCAGTGCAATCATCTCCTTCCTAGAGTGAGGTGACCAGAACTGCACAAAGTACTTCAGCTGTGGCCTAACTAACATGTAGTTATAGAATATCCCAAGGTTCTCGCTAATCTGATTTGCAAGTCCTTTTTTATGCTCCCTTTTTGCTCTTCTAATTGCTTTCTTAAGTTCCCTCTTGCACTTCCTACATTCCACCAGGCCGCAGTTGAATTTCTCCCTTTGAACCTGATAAAAGCTTTTCTCTTCCTCCTTATCCAGTCCTGGATTGTCCTGGACATCTAGGGCTCCCTGTACTTATTGCTCCTACATTTCCTCATATAATGAACATGTTGGACCTGTACTGTCCCCATTTCCTTTTGAATGCTTTTGAATGCTCCACTGTAGATTTTCTCACAAGAAGTTATTCCCAATGAACTTTGACCAAGCCCTGCCTTGTTTTAGTAAAATCTGTCTTGCCCCCAATCCAAAACCATGTTTTGCAGGTCATCTTTTTCCTTGTCCATAACAGGCTTGAAGCCTACCGTGTTGTGGTCGCTATCACTGAAATGCTCCCCCAGTGCCATATTCAACATTTGTCCAACTTAGTTCCCCAGAATCAGACCCAGCACTGCTCCATCTCTTGGTGGGCTTTCAGAATACAGTATTGATACAAAACACTTCTCTGAATACATTTCAAGAAATCCACGCCCTCTAGACCCTCAAAACTATGACTATCCCAATTTATGATGGGGAAGTTGAAATCCCCTGGTATAATTACCTGATTATTATGGGCAGTACAGTAGCATAGTGGCTTGCACAGTTGCTTCACAGCTCCAGGGTCCCAGGTTTGATTCCCGGCTTCTCTGTGCGGAGTCTGCACGTTCTCCCTGTGTCGGCGTGGGTTTCCTCCGGGCGCTCCGGTTTCCTCCCAGAGTCCAAAGATGTGCGGGTTAGGTGGATTTGCCATGACAAATTGCCCTTAGTGACCAAAAAGGATAGGTGGGGTTACTGGGTTACTGGGTTACGGGGATGGGTGGGTTTAAGTGGGGTTCTCTTTCCAAGGGCCAGTGAGACTTGATGGGCCAAATGGCCTCCTACTGCACTGTAAATTCTATGATTCTATGAATCAATGATTATTCTTACACACGTCAGTAAATTCTCTACTTATCTCCTCGTCTATTTCCCACTGACTCCTTGGGAGCCTGTATTACACTCCCTGCAATGTGGCTGCCCCCATTATATTGCTAAGTTCTATCCACAAAGCCTTGTTTGAAGATCTTTTCAAGGTATCATCTCTCCTCATTACAGTAATTGAATCCTTAATTAATAGTGCCACACCAACTCCCTTTTTACACCTTTCTCTGTCTCTCTAAAGATCCTATACTTCGGAATGTTAAGTTGCCAATCCTGCCCTTCCCTAAACCATGTCACCGCAATGGCAACAATGTCACAATTACATGTTTCAATCCATGCCCTTAACTCATCAGTCTTACCTATTGCACTCCCAGCATTAAAGACCATCCAGCCTTGTCTTACTCTCTTGCCATTTAACGTAACTAAGCTCACTCACTTCCTTTACTCTGTGTCCCCCTCCCCTGCCAAACATGTTTATAGTTCTCCCAATAACACGAGCAAACTTACCTGGAAGTATGTTAATCCCAATGTGGTTCAGGAGCAGTCGGTCCCTTTTGTATATGTTCCACCTTCCCCAGAAACTGTCCCCCCAGTGATCCAAGAATCACCGGGTGCAAGGATGCCAGGGTGGCAAGTGCCAGGGCACTCAGGTGCCAGGTTGGCACTTCCAGGGCTCGGGCCCAATGGGGCCTTCACCAGGTTGGGAAGAGGGAAGTTTAAGTGGTTGTTCCTGGGGGCCTCCCTGAGGTTGGAGGCAGAAGTGGGGGGGGGGGGGGGGGGGGGGGCTGAAAACAAAGAAGGGGGGTGCTGAAAGAGGGGTGGATAAAGAGGGTTGGGCTTTCCAGCAGGAAATGACTCAAATGTGGTCTCCCCAAAAACTCCCGAAGGCCAATAAAACGGCAAAGTGCAGTTGAATAGCGGCTTGTTTCTTGGCTCTGCAGCCGCTGAGAAATTCTCTGCTGAAAGTGCCCAAAACCCGACATAGATTGTTTCCGGTTGAATCGCACTCCTTACCTGAAGGCAGTAGCTCCAACAATGTAGCATTCCCTCAGCATTGCACCTCTGTGTCAACCTGGACTTTTGTGCTCAGGCCGAAGTTTAACCAGAAAACCAGGTGGAATGCGGTCATGTGTAATGTCAATTCTTTAAAACACTGATGTCAAGTAATGGCATCCACCACCATCATCACTCCCCCATTCCAATGATCCCAATAGAATTGATAACAAGGGCTGCAAGCTGTTCCTGTCAATTGGAAGCCAAGTCTGCCAATTTGGCCAACATCCAGGTGAGGATCATGGTGAAGAAATATGCAGACTGAAACCCGCAGCCATGCAGTACCCTCAGAGCCTTCCTCTGTTAAGAGAAGGGTAAGTTTGACTTTCAGCATCACTGGGAGGTTTTAATGATTAGCATTCAGTCAATTACAATTGTAGCAAAAGAGCTGGCTATCCACAAATAGAAAAGGTCACGGCTCGTATCCAATAACTGCGGTTCCATCAGGACAAAGTATCTGGGAAGAGACCTGTTGGTATTGTATGGCATAAGGAAAATCAGGCCAAGAACACAAGAAGTATGGTGTACACCATACGTCCCCATCAAATTCAGTCTGACCTTTGCTTGCACTTCTTTGATTTACAAATTGCAGAACAAATCTGACACTGATCTGTTGGCAGCAAGCCTGTCCAAGTTATCATTCGGATGAACTGGCTAAGGACAGAAACCTTGAGAAAAATCATTGATGTAATAATGAATGGAACAAAAAACAAAGAAAAAAGAACAGTACAGCCCAGGTACAGGCCCTTAGGCCAACCAAATCTGCTCCGATCATGATACCTGTCTAATCTAAAACCTTCTGCACTTCCGGGGTCCGTGTCCCTCTATTCCCATCCTATCCATGTATTTGTCAAGATGTTTCTTAAACAAGGACAGCATGGTGGCGCAGTATTGCTGCCTTCATGGCACTGAGGTCCCAGGTTCGATCCTGACCCTGGGTC
This sequence comes from Scyliorhinus canicula, assembly GCF_902713615.1. Taxonomy (NCBI): domain Eukaryota; kingdom Metazoa; phylum Chordata; class Chondrichthyes; order Carcharhiniformes; family Scyliorhinidae; genus Scyliorhinus; species Scyliorhinus canicula. The sequence goes on along the minus strand of NC_052162.1, from coordinate 21,544,737 downwards.
ACTGTCGGTGTGGAGTTTGCACATTCTCTCCTTGTCTGCCTGGATTTCACCCCCACCACCCAAAGATGTGCAGGTTAGGTGGATTGGCCATGCTAAATTGCCCCTTAATTGGAAAAAAATAATTGGGTGCTCTAAATTTATTTTTTAAAAGATGTCTCTTCAACATAGCTATCGTACCTGCTTCCACTACTTCCCCCGGCAGAGAGTTACAGGCACTCACCACCCTTTGTGTAAAAAAACTTGCCAATGGTAAAGCATATATGTTCATATATTCTGTACGTTTATATCATGCATTGATTTTGTTAATGTGAGCAGGTGTGCTCACATTAACAAAAAGGTATGTGAGCAGGCAAGTACTGAATTGCTGCAAATTTAGACCAACAATTGGCTTTCTAATAGTGACAGCACTGCTCTGGGCTACATTGCACTGTCTCATAACTGCGTTAACATTCCATAGAATTCCACTGGTTTCCCATTGTAACTCTAGAGGTTGACCATCAGAACTCGCATGAATGGGAAGAACAATGTGTTTGCCTTCTCTCCATGGAGAGAACTAGATCCTCAGGAGAATTACAGATCCTGAGCAGGATTCTCCGATCCGCCAGCTGTGTTTTCCGGCACGGTGAGCCCCCGCCGGCAACGGGATCCTCTGTTTCCCCCCCCAACCGGCCAGAGGGGTTTCCCATTGTGGCCACTCTCCGCCGTCGGGAAACCCGTAGACATCGATCCGTTGCGGCGGACCGGAGGATCCAGCCGACGGAGAATTCCGCTGCTTGTTTTCCAAAGACAACAAAAAAAGTTTTTTAAAATTAACAACTTCACTACAGAATATCAGAATTGACAAGCAGTTTTTACAACCTACTTTTTTGGCCAAACATTTGGTTAGATTTATTTTTAAAGTACTCCTGTGAAGCACCTTGGGGAGTTAACAGTGTTAGACAAGTATATGTTGCTGCAATAATGTGTGGGATAAAAATGAGGTAACAATTGTTACAAGGTCAATGCAAATCTCAGTAATACACAAACTTTGGGCCTCTCAGTATTTTTTAAATCTAAAGGCTTCTAAAATTAGATTGTCAATTATTCAAGGATCCATCTGTAGGAACAATCCAAATATTTCTGAAATATAGAAGGAATTTGCTGAAGTTTGTAGTTTGTACTCATCAGGACACAAATTTCAAAGGGAACAACTGCAGTATAATTTGTTGCTCCCTTTGAAATTTGGCATTCTTGCATCTGTCCTGCAAAATGCTTCAACAGCATGTCTCTTTTTTCAACAATACTCAAGTTCTGTATTACCAAGGGATATTAATAATTGTAACGTTAATGAGCATATTTCATCTGAATGTTGGATGTGTTGACAGATGCACACCTGGCCTTACCCTATGAACAAGTTTTCCAATTTGAATATAGAAATTTTCAGCATAGTTATTTCAAAACCATGAAATAAAGGCAAACAATTTCAGTTGTCACACAGCGAAGGCTCGGGGAATGTTGTGGGATTGGCCTCTGCCGGCCCAATATACTAATATAATTTTGCTTCTTGAAGTTTAGAATTCAAGTTTGTTCAAACTTATGGGGTGATTTAACTAAATGGAAACAAAGTCCCATAGCGTTTAGACGTGTTTTCCGGCGCTCTCAGCACCGAGAAACATAATGCTATAAAGCGACACTCACGTTACATCGGGGGTCTCAACGGGGAATGCACAACCAAGGCCACACATAGCCCCGTTTGTGCAGTGAAGAGCTCCGCTCGCTGGAGTAGCGAGAGATCAGGACGCCATTTTTAAATGGTGTGCCAATCTTTGGAGCCCCCGAAACAATCCCCAATCCCCCCAAGCCCCAACGGGAGAATACCTCCCTCCCCCCAACACACACACAGGGCACCCCCACCCAGTCACCACCATGCACGAAATGCCAGCTCGGCACCTTGGCAATGCCAACCTGGCACCACGGTAGTGTCACTACCACCTGTCAGTGTCACCTGGGCATCTTGGCAGTGCCAGGCTGGCACCAGGTTGCACTGCCAGTGAGTCAGGCTCACCATGGTGCCTGATTGGCACCGGTAGTGCCTGTGTACCACCTTGCCCAAAGGGCATGCACCTGGGGATCCCTGATCCTCTGGGAGAACCCCATGAATGCCCTTCATCTGGTCTCTGTTTGTAGAGACTGGTACTGAACCCGAGGCTCTGCGATGCGGGCAGATCCTGGGACCAGGGTCTGCTGACCTCTATTGACCACACTGCACCACAGCGAGCTGCTTTTCAGGTAGCGCGTGCCCATTAAATCGGACTCAAAATCTATCAATAGCTCACATGCATTGGCATGCTCCTTTTATTCTGCAGCGTATGCTGACGATAATTAAAAGAACCATGAAGAATGAGCTTTGACTGCAAGCGAATTCACACTTGAAAAGAGCTGAAATAAATCAAGAATACGTCTTTCCCTTATTTTAGTGCCAGGTTGATCCTGTCTGGATAATATGTGGAGTGTTAAAAAGCTCCCTCATTGAACCATAATGATTTCTGATTTCTGTGATATTCTCAGTAATAAGCATTGTTGTGTACCATCCTTACCCCAACTATGTCCTTAGAGACCATGCAATGTCTGATTTGTCACAAACGAATGTCAAAATAACTGCCTCAGATTATTGGATGCATTTGCTCCTCAATTTTGACATTTGAGTGTGATATCTCCCGCATAACCCAATGTGCAGGTAATATTTCTGTATACTTAAGTCCATTGTCAATAAAACTATAAATAGTTCCCCGGCATCTCACTTTTTTAAGGACATGGATGAAATTTGCTGGTATGCTTGCACTGGTTTTCTTTGACATGACTGAGATCAGAAATTCATGTGGGCGTTGAATCACAAATTTCTTGTGCATTTGCAGTTCTGTAGAAAAATCGTTCCAATAAATACTTATGAAAATTGTTTTTAACTTTTATTAAACACAGCCAAATCCCAATAACATAATTGGAACTGACATATATAAATAATAAAGGGTAGTTTTGGTTGGGTGTGTTTAGCACCTGCTGAGTAAAGCCAGTGTTAGCTGTGGTTCAATAGGTACCTGCACACCTCCGAGTCAATAGGCCGTAGGGGTTGTGTCGTCCTGACATCCTGGGCTAGTTTGCGGTCAATTCCAGCCAGACTTGACCAGGAGTCTCAACACCGCCGGCACATGCGCGGACCGGCGAAAGCCTTTCGTCCAGCCCCGCTGCCGGGGGCGTCGGTTTTTTGCGCCGGTCTTCTGGTGTCAACCGCTCCGGCGCGGGGCTGGCCCCCAAAGGTGGGGAGAATTCCCCACCTTTGGGGAGGCGCGACCCCTGAGTGGTTGGCGCCAGTCCCCTACTCTGGGACCCTCCGTCACGCCGGGTAGGGGAGAATGCCGCCCCAGGATTGTAACTTTGGGCGGGATTCTCCGACACCCCGCTGTCTCCCGAATTCTCCGGCACCAAAGATTCGGGGGGGCTGGAATTGCTCCGCGCCGGTCGGCGTGTCACCCCCTGCGATTCTCCGGCCCGCGATGGGCTGAAGTCCCGCCGCTGTCAAGCCTCTCCCGCCGGTGTGGATCAAACCACCTACCTTACCGGTGGGAGCAGGCGGCACGGGCTCCAGGGTGTTGGGGGGGGGCACGGGGCGATCTGGCCCCGGGGGGTGCCCCCACGGTGGCCTGGCCTACGATCGGGGCCCACCGATCGGCGGGCGGGCCAGTGCCGTGGGGACACTCTTTTCCTTCCGCCTTCGCCATGGTCTTCAGAAGGCAGAAGTGACCCCTCCCCTGCGCATGCGCAGGGATGACGTCAGCAACCGCTGATGCTCCGGCGCGAAGTCCCTTCGGCCCCGGCTGGCGTGGCGCCTAAGGCCCTCCACGCCAGCCGGCGGAGCGGCAACCATTCGGGCGCGGGCCTAGCACCTCAATGTTAGGGGGTTGGCCCCCAAAAGGTGCGGAGACTTCCGCACCTTTGGGGCGGCTCGACGCCAGAGTGTTTCACGCCACTCCATCAAGCCGGGACCCCCCCGTCCTGCTGGGTAGGGGAGAATCCCGGCCTTTAACACACGAGTAACCTTCTTTATGTACAATATTTTAATTAAACGGTGATAATGTGTAACTTGTCATAATATCCACTCATGTATATTACGAGATGCAGACAGGCAGTGATTGACACACAGGATAACCAATGAACACACACAACACAGAACAACCAATCACCAGACAGGACACCACCACTATAAAACCCACTGGGTATCGTATCAGCTTCCGAAGTATTTAATCATATAATGGAGCAAATGATGGAGGGCATCGAGGGGGTGTGAGTCTATGTGGACGACGAGATCATCTGGTCCACGACGCCCGAGGATCACATCGCTCGCCTCAAACAGGTATTCCAGAGGATTCATGAAAACGGCCTCCCGCTCAACAGGGTCAAATGCTCATTTGGTAGGCCCGCTATCAAGTTTCTGGGTGACCACATTTCACAGCAGGGTATGCAACCTGACGCTGACAAGGTGCTGGCAATCAATGCTATGAAGACCCAAGAGGACAAAAAGGCGGTCCTCCGTTTCCTCAGGATGGTAAATTTTCTCGGGAAATTCATTCCCAACATGGCATCCCATACCACGGCCCTACGGCATCTCGTAAAAAAGTCGACAGTGTTCCAGTGGTTTCCCGAACATCAAGCGGAGTGGCTTGAACTGGTGTTCTTTAACCCAACCAAGGATACCAAGATTCATTGCTCGGCACAACATCGAGGGCCGAAGGGCCTGTTCTGTGCTGTACTGTTCTAAAAAAAAGAAGGAAACTTTGAGCCTCACGGAGGCACGGTCCCTCGTGAACTTTCTAGATGTTGCGTACAGAAACGCCCGTTCATACGCCCACGACCGTGCGGCGGCCCCCTGGGCAGCATGGCATTCAGCTTCCCCTTCCCCTACGGACTTTGAATCGCCTCAGGCCTGCGCTGCAAGACGCCCTGGAAACCCCGCTGGGCCCCTTTGCTATTTTTGTGGACAGGCAAAACACCCCCGACAGCGTTGCCCAGCCCGATTGGCAACGTGCAAGGACTGCAGTAAGAAGGGCCATTTTCTGTCAGTTTGCCAAGCCAAGGCGGTCGCTGCGGTCCCGGGCCGCGACTGCGGGACGCCGCCCCATCTCTCTCCGAGGGCCCCGTGCGGCCCGCAAACTTCTCCGTCCCCATCCCCCAAAGCCACGTGCGGCCTCCGGGCGCCGCCATCTTGTTTTTCCGACGCCACGTGCGGGGGACGGGCGCCGCTATTTTGTCCATCCCCCGCCATGTGCGACCAATGGGCGCCTCCATCTTGGATCGGCTCCGAGGACCCCGGCGCGGGTGACTACGCACCGCCCGATGACGACTCCGATCTTCTGCCACAACTCGCCTCAGTCACCTTGGACCAGTCTCGACCCCGCACCCTCTTTACGGTGACGACGAAGGTCCTGCTCAACGGGCACAAAACGGCCTGCCTGCTGGTCTCCGGGAGCACGGAGAGTTTCATACACCCTGCCACGGTAAGACGCTGCTCTCTTCCTATCCATCCCGTTAAGCAAAAAATCTCCCTGGCCTCTGGCTCCCATTCGGTTGAGATCAAGCGGTACTGTATAGCGAAACTCACGGTCCAGGGAAGGGGGTTCAAGAATTACAGGCTCTACATCCTCCCCCACCTCTGCGCAGCCACACTCCTGGGGTTAGACTTCCAGTGTAACCTCCAGAGCCTAACATTTAAATTCAGCGGCCCTATACCTCCCCTCACTGTCTGCAGCCTCGCGACCCTCAAAGTCGATCCCCCGTCCTTGTTTGCAAACCTCACCCCGGATTGCAAACCTGTCGCCACCAGGAGCAGACGATACAGTGCCCAGGACCGGGTCTTCATCAGGTTCGAGGTCCAGCAGCTTCTGAAGGAAGGGGTCATCGAGGCTAGTAACAGCCCCTGGCGAGCACAAGTTCTGGTGGTAAAGACCGGGGAGAAGAATAGGATGGTCATAGACTACAGTCAGACCATCAACAGGTTTACACAGCTGGACGCGTACCCTCACCCCGTATATCCAACCTGGTCCACAGGATCGCACAGTACAAGATCTTCTCCACGGTAGACCTGAAGTCGGCCTACCACCAGCTCCCCATCCACGTGAGCGATCGCAAGTACACTGCGTTTGAGGCGGACGGGCGGCTCTACCACTTTTTAAGGGTTCCCCGTGTCACAAACGGGGTCTCGTTCTTTCAACGAGAGATGGACCAAATGGTCGACTGATACGGTTTACGGGCAACTTTCCCGTATCTCGACAATGTCATCATCTGCGGCCATGATCAGCAGGACCACGACACCAACCTCCGCAAATTCCTCCAAACCGCAAAACTCCTAAATTTGACCTATAACAAAGAAAAATGCGTGTTCAGCACCGACCGCCTAGCCATCCTCGGCTACGTTGTGCGAAATGGAGTGATAGGCCACGACCCAGAACGCATGCGCCCCCTGATGGAATTCCCCCTCCCTCACTGCTCCAAGGCCCTGAAGCGCTGCCTCGGGCTTTTCTCATATTACGCTCAGTGGTTCCCCAACTACGCCGACAAAGCCTGTCCCCTCATACAAACTACAACTTTCCCCCTGTCGACGGAGGCCCACCAGATCTTCAGCCGCATCAAAGCGGATATCGCAAAGGCCACGATGCGCGCCATCGACGAGTCCCTCCCCTTCCAGGTTGAGAGCGACACGTCTGACATAGCTCTGGCAGCCACCCTCAACCAAGCGGGCAGGCCCGTGGCCTTCTTCTCGCGCACTCTCCGTGCTTCCGAAATCCGCCACTCCTCGGTCAAGAAGGAAGCACAGGCCATAGTAGAAGCTGTGTGGCATTGGAGGCATTACCTGGCCGGCAGGAGGTTGACCCTCCTCACAGACCAACGGTCGGTGGCCTTTATGTTCGACAATGCACAGCGGGGCAGGATAAAAAAACGACAAGATCTTGCGCTGGAGGATCGAGTTATCCACCTACAACTATGACTTCTGTATCGTCCTAGGAAGCTAAACGAGCCTCCTGATGCCCTGTCCTGCTGCACTTGTGCCAACGCACAAGTGGACCGCCTCCAAGCCCACAACGAGAACCTCTGCCACCCGGGGGTCACCTGCTTCTTCCATTTCGTTAAGACCCGCAACCTGCCCTACTCCATCGAGGTGGTCAGGACAGTCACCAGAAACTGCCACATCTGCACGGAGTACAAGCCGCACTTCTACCGCCCCGAAAAGGCACATCTGATAAAGGCTTCCCGTCCCTTTGAACGCCTCAGCATTGATTTCAAAGGTCCCCTTCCCTCTACCAACCGCAACACGTACTTCCTCAACATGATTGACAAGTACTCCCTGTGGTGAATTATATACCAATAATTCAGGTGGTGGTCGTCAAGACCGGGGAAAAATCCCGAATGGTAGTAGACTATAGCCAGACCATTAATCGGTTCACGCTCCTCGATGCGTACCCCCTCCCCAGGATTGCAGACATGGTGAATCAGATCGGCCATTATCGCATCTTCTCCATGGTGGATCTGAAATCCGCATACCACCAGCTCCCAATCCGCCCGGAGGACCGCCGCTACACGGCGTTCAAGGCCGACGGCCGCCTCTTCCACTTCCTCCGGGTTCCCTTTGGCGTCACAAATGGGGTGTCGGTGTTCCAATGAACAATGGACCGAATGGTGGGCCAGTACGGGCTGTGGGCAACGTTTCCGTACTTGGACAACGTCGCCATCTGCGGCCATGATCAGCAGGACCACGACCCAAACCTCCATCGATTTCTCCAGACTGCCCAGAAACTCAATCTCACGTATAACACGGAGAAATGTGTTTTCCGCACTACCAGGCTAGCCATCCTCGGCTATGTCATGGAAAACGGAGTCCTGGGCCCTGACCCGGACCATATACTCTTACATCTCCCTCTTCCTCACTGTCCCAGGGCCCTCAAAATGTGCCTGGGGTTTTTCTCTTATTATGCCCAGTGGGTCCCTCAGTATGCGGACAAAGCCCGCCCACTATTTAAGGCCACACTATTTCCTCTGTCAGATGAGGCTCGCCACGCCTTCACCTGCATCAAGGTGGACATCGCCAAAGCGGCCATGCGGGCAGTGGATGAATCCGTCCATTTCCAGGTGGAGAGCGATGCCTTAGAGGTCGCCCTCGCAGCCACACTAAATCAGGCAGGGAGACCAGTCGCCTTTTTCTCCCGAGCCCTCTCCGCTTCGGAACTTCGACACTCCTCATTCGAAAAGGAAGCACAAGCCATCGTGGAAGCTATACCACACTGGAGGCACTACCTCGCAGGTAGGAGGTTCACCCTCATCACCGACCAAAGATCGGTTGCCTTCATGTTTGACAACTCACAAAGGGGCAAAATTAAAAATGATAAAATCCTGCAGTGGAGGATCAAACTCTCCACCTACAAGTACGATATTATGTATCGACCGGGGAAGCTCAACGAGCTCCCAGATGCCCTGACCGCGGCATGTGCGCCAGCGCGCAAGACGACCGCCTGAAAGCTATCCACAATGACCTCTGCCGCCCGGGGGTCACCCGGCTCGCCCACTGCATCAAAGCCCGAAATCTGCCTTTCTCCACCGAGGAGGTAAAAGCCATCACCAGGGATTGCCCAATCTGCGCGGAGTGCAAACCGCACTTCTATAGACCAGACAAGGCCCATCTGGTAAAGGCATCCCGGCCGTTTGAACGCATGAGCATCGATTTCAAAGGGCCACTCCCCTCGACCAATCAGAATGTGTACTTCATGAACGTCATCGACGAGATCTCCCGCTTCCCCTTTGCTATCCCGTGCCCCGATATGACCTCCCACACAGTCATCAGAGCCCTGCACAGTATCTTCACCCTGTTCGGGTTCGCCAGCTACGTACACAGCGACAGGGCTTCGTCCTTTATGAGCGACGAGCTGCGTCAGTACCTGCTCCACAAGGGCATCGCCTCGAGCAGGACTACCAGCTACAAACTCAGGGGGAACGGTCAGGTGGAGAGGGAAAACGCGATGGTCTGGAAGACCGTCCTACTGACTCTCCGGTCCAGGAATCTCCCGACCTCCCACTGGCAGGGGGTCCTCCCCGACGTGCTCCATGCTATTAGGACCCTCCTATGCACAGACACCAACCAGATCCCGCACGAACGGCTATTTTTTTTTTAGGGGCACTACCACGGGGGTTTCACTCTCAGCATGGTTGAAGACACCAGGCCCGGTTCTCCTCCGGAAGCATGTCCGGGCACACAAAACTGACCCACTCGTAGAAAGAGTGCTCCTACTCCACTCCAACCCCCAATACGCTTTCATCGAATACCCTGACAGCCATCAGGACACAGTTTCCCTCCGGGACCTGGCGCCTGCAGGATCCAACTCCACCACCACTGCCGCCGGGGTACCCCTACACTACGCCCCACCCAACCCTCCGCGCCCTGCGCCACCGCACCTACAGGCTCACTACCCGTGCTCCGCGCCCCCGCGCCTAAAGGTTTCCAGTGCTCCCCGTCGCCAGTCGAACCAATCTGGTACGAAGCTCGGACCGAATCACCCCCGGAGTCCACTATCGTACACTCGCCGACCGCCCCCACCAGCCACCCGAAGAGGCTGAAACCCCGGTGCTCCGCCGATCCCAAAGGACGACTCGGCCGCCGGACCGACTCAATTTGTAGACCCATCACCCCCGCCGGACTTGATTTTTTACAGGGGGTGAATGTGGTGAAATATAAACCTCGTAATTCACATTGTGTTCTGTTATATGTATTGTGTCCTTGTGGGCTCTGTATACAAGACGTTGCGCGGCTCTGCCCATTGGGGGAGATGAGGAGTTTGTACTGGGCTCCAACCTTGGCTCCGCCCATGGCTCCGCCCATGGCTCCTCCCACTAACCGGAAGTATAAAGCTCTGAAGTTGTGAGCCTGCTGCCAGTTCATCTCGTCACAGGCAGGCTCTGTTGTAAGATTAGTAAACCACTGTTCACTTCCAATCACGTGTCTTGTTAATTGATGGTCACATCACTCCCGTTTCCCATTCGCCATCCCCTGCCCCGACATGACCACAACCACCATCATTAAAGCCCTCCACAGCATTTTCTCCCTGTTCGGATTCCCCGCCTACATACACCGTGATAGGGGGTCCTCCTTCATCAAGGGCATTGCCTCAAGCAGGACGACCAGTCATAACCCCCAGGGTAACGGACAGGTCAAGAGGGAGAACGGTACAGTCTGGAAAACTGTACTACTGGCCCTACGGTCCAGAAATCTCCCAATCTCCCGCTGGCAGGAGGTCCTCCCAGACGCCCTCCACTCCATCCGGTCTCAACTCTGCACTTCTACTAATCAAACTCCTCACTTCTTGTCTCCCCCAAGAAGTCTTCCTCAGGGACCCCGCTCCCGACCTGGCTGGCAGTGCCCGGGCCCATCCTGCTTCGGAAGCACGTGCGGGCGCACAAATCGGATCCGTTGGTCGAGAGGGTCCAGCTGCTCCACGCTAACCCTCAGTATGATTATGTGGAATACCCCGATGGCCGTCAAGACACGGTCTCTCTACGGGACCTGGCGCCCGCCGGATCCCCGCCATCCTCCTCGTCACCAGCCCCATCCACACCCCCCCACAGGCTATGGCGGGACGCCCCCCAACCGCAACTGCACCCTGCACGCGCTCCCCCCCGGCCCGCCAACCCCCTCACCTGTGCCGCCCGGAGATCTAGACGCCCCCCCCCCCCCCCCCCCCCCCCCCCGGGCCCGGCCCTCACCAGCGCCGTCTAGGTGTGTTGAAACCTCCACAAGGACCGGCTCATCGCTCCCGGAGTCATGGACGCCCGCACCTCCATCAACATCTTCGCCGAAGCTCCGTCAGTCGCAGAGAGCGTCCAAGGCCCCCGATCGTCTGATCGAGTCGATGTGAACACTTAATGGATTTTTTTCTGTCTCTGTAAATAGTTACGGGCCAGTGCGCCATGTTGATAACACAATTCCTGACTCTGTACATAGTTACGGGCCAGAGGGCAGCCGCCGTTCAAGAGAGGTATAGTCCCATATCACTGGTCATACGACCAATAAATTATCCCACCCGCACCGGACTACCAGTCATGGCTGGACGCCCGAGCAGTCTCCCCCCCCCCCCCCCACCCCGGTTCCTTTCTCAACAAGGGGTGAATGTGGTAGTATGACTAGAGGTACTACGGTACCTGGGAGTGTGAGCTACCATTGGTGGAGAAGGCTCGCTGATCATTGGCCCAAGGGTTTGCATTTCATTGGTCGAAACATAAGGTAGCTCCGCCCAGTGAGGCGGGGTATAAGAACCCTTGTTTCCCAGCAGCCGGCCTCTTTTTGTACTCGAGCTGCTGGGGAAACATCTTGTTGATTAAAGGCTTCAATTCAGACTACATCCTCGTTTCAGTAGTTATTGATCGCGCTTCACGAGCTGAGCTTGTTAGTGCGGGAAATTACTTAAATAATGGCCTGGACTGCAAGTCAAGTCCGCTGAATCGTGCCCATGGACTTGACTGAGGGAAGAAGGAAATGGCTCCTGCATCCCCCATTATCCAAATAGCCTGTTAAAACCTGCCGATTGGGCTCACAGATAGCATAGCAGTTAGGTGAGGCCTCACAGGGTCCTGGCACGGGTGAAACTCAATCCCCCATGAATTGGGTCTTCGAAGAAGAAAATGGAGTGGACAGCAGAGAAAATTGAGTGGAATGGAATCCAAAGAAGATTCGAGTTTGAGTGACTAAAGTTTAATAAAGCAGAAAGAATGAGTGACAGGTTTATTGTCATAGCGATTCCAATCTATTACATTTTGTACTCTGCTCTGTACAAGAATATAATTGAGAAACGTATGAAACATGTTAATGTAGGGAAGATGAACTGATAATCATTTCCTCAACACGGCAATTTAATCTTTTATGGTAGTTAAAACACATTCTCAAGGCTATCAGACGCACCTGAAGAACATAAAGTTGTGTTTCTATTTTAAGTTTCTAAAATCGCCAGGATATTAAATCAAGATCATCACATTGCTTTGATGAAGTTATCTACATGAGAAACTACACCAGTTTTTCAATACTAAAATGCCAGCCCCTCTCCGCATCAATACAAAGGTCCTAAAATTTGAGATTTGGCAGAATCACAGAATTGTTGCAGTACAGAAGGAGGCCATTTGGCCCACCATGTCTGCACTTGCTCCCCAAATGGGCACCATGACCAGTGCCATTCCCTTGCCTTTTACCTCGTACCCCTGCACGTTGTTTACTCTTTGGGGCAATGACAGGCCGAGGACAGGGTGGAGGCTGGCAGACACCAGAGAGGTGAGGAACTATTGAGCCCCAGCCAAAGGACCTGTCAAACATGAGTAGTGATTGCCCTACTGATTGACCCATCCCTCCCATTGACCACATGTCCATTCATCCGCAGGTCCTCCAGCCGGCGGCACCGGGCTATCCCAGGCGGCCTCTCTCCAGCCTCCCAGTAGAACACCTCAGAGGAGAGCACCAAGGAAGACACAGTTGAGGCATCACAGCTGTCATCCCCACCCTCCAGCAGCGCAGATACACGCACCTCAGTGGGAAATGTTAGTAGCACCTTCGGGAGATTAGCAATTGTTACACCAATGAACACTCTTGTGCTCAATTAGTACGATGCCTCTGCCACTTTCGTCCGCAATGTGGACCGACCTCCGAACCTTGGCCCTTCTCTCAGGCATCTCTCCTTCCCTGTGGCACTCACCCACCCTCCGTCCTTGGACAGGTTTCCATTCGCTGGGTGTTCAGCTGTTGGATGCTGCGTGTGTGGTGTTGCCTCCCGCAGTGTTCAGTCACAGTTTCCAGGCATCAAGGTGTGGTTGGGATGTTAGGCAATGACTCCTACATGCTACATGGCCGCCCATCTACCCACGGGAATCCACTTGGGTTGTGTGAAGTGCTCACTTAACCACGACTGCCAATTCCTTATTAGCAATAGCCTTCATCCGCACAGTCGGAGGCCTCGGCAATCGATAGGGGGTTATAGGTAGTCGGTCGGGTAGATGGGCAGGGCCAAGTGTTTACTCCGGAATGGGCACACATGATCCAGGGGTTGGCATGGTGGTGCTGCGTGCAGTTGCCACCCCCCCCCCCCCAAAAAGTAAGGGGTGAAATTTTCCTCTCCTCCTCCTCTGGCCTGTTTTCTGGTGGCAGTGGCCAATGGGATTTTCCAGGCCCGCCAATATCCATGCTGTTTTGCGTGGCTCGCCCATCCCGCTGCCGGGGTTTGCCTTCAGCGGGACCGGAAGATTCCACTGGTGGAAAAGGTGGGAAAATCCCTCACAAGGTTTTCTTTTCAACTTGGATCGGCAAAGCTTCAGAATTCTGCTGTGGAAAGCATGATTGAAGCAACAGCGTTTGCATTCAGGTATTTCTTTTCCCATGAATAATTTCTCAGAAGATGGCAGTGATGAGGAGGAATTTCTTAATTCCAAAGGTAGTGAACCACCCCCGGAGGGCTCTGGAAGCTCAATTATTGAGCACGTGCAAGACAAATATCATGGCATGGTGGCAGTAGTTAGCACTGCTGCCTCATCCCACCAGGGTCCTGGATTCGATTCCGGGCTCGGGTGACTGCTTGTGTGGAGTTTGCACGATATCCCAGTGTGTGCGTGGGTTTCCTCCGGGTGCTCCGATTTCCCCCCACAGTCCAAAGGTGTGCAGGTTAGGTGGATGGGCCAAGATCAATGTACACGGTTACGGAGGAGTGGGGCTCGGTAAAGTGCTCTCTTGGAGGGTCGGTGCAGACTTGAGGGGCCGAATGGCCTCCTTCTGCACTGCAGGGATTCTATGGATTCTATGAAATGGATTTCTGTATACCAGTGACATCAAAGGATACGGGGAAAGAGCATAAAAGGAGTGTTGAGATTGATGATCAGCCATGATCTAACTGAATGTCGGAACAGCTCGATGGGCCAAATAACCCACTCCTATGTTGCAATGTTCCATGTGATACACTGCTTGAAGTTGAGTGTAATTCCATACCACCACTAGTGAAATATTTAGCAATAGGGCAACCAGAAGAACTGGTTGCTCATATTTTGCATCATCATGCCCCCTAAATCCCCAAAGATGTTTTGCCTCGCAGCCACATTGAATGCTCCCCAAAGTGCCCACCAGGAAGTGCATAAGTCATTTGGGTTGACTCATTGTCCAATTCGATTGTCGCAGCCCAGCCTTTATCCCCAGCCTTTGTCGCACTGCCAAGATTAGGGAATGTTATTTATGTCACATCTACTCATGTCACATCGAAATATCTTTGGATAACATTGAATTTGTGAAAAGCTTGAATCAGGCTGAGATCCCCTGTACTCAGTTGTGGTACATATCTTCATTGTGCATTCAATTTCAGGCTCCATATTGTAACCTAATTTAAATTCCATCCTCGTTTTCACTGCGAATCTCATCAGAGCTGAACTGCGTGACCCACTTACATATATGACAATTCTAATGGAGGCATTGAAGTTCGGTAACATTGGCAACTAAACGGCCATTTGTGCTTCAGTAGCAGGGATTAAAAAGAACTCTGTTGTCGCCTGCTTGGAAATTTTAAACATGGTAACATGAATTGCTTTTGAACATGTCAATTGTCTCAAATATGAGCAAGGTTTTTCCAGATTGTTAAACATTGCCTGTTTTCACGAACTCCAATTGATAACGGACGGAATTCTCCGGCAGTTGTGGGATTCTGTGTTCCCACTAGCAGCGCACCCCCTCCCATCGGCTTTTCGGCAGCATGGAGCAGCTTCAATGGGACATCCCATTGACAAACGAGGGGAGTAGAGAATCCCGCCACCAGCTATCGGTGCGCCGCAGAGAAACACGCGGCAGAGGGAACTGCAGCATCCCACCCGATGTATCATACATCCCACCTTAATCAACATTGAGCTGCACAGTATCCTGCACCCATGGCGACAGCCATTCAGGAACCTCCATCTTCCTCATGACAGTAAATGATCTTGCCCTGAACTCACTGGCTGTCTCTCAATTCAAGGATAATGTCTACTCGGAATTGTGAGATTCTGCCATTGGCCTTCATGTGACTGAACATCCCGATTCTTGACCCACCGACCTTTGGGTTCAAGGGGCAAGATGCCCCATGATTCAGTGAGAGTCAGAGTGCATGATTTGTTTCATTTTCTTTCCTTCTCTGCCTCATCATTCAGACGCTGTGACTCAAAGTGTGATGCAACTTGATGGACAGGTTGTCACCATTTGGAATGATGGGCGGTAAGTGCCTCTTGGTCATTAATATTCACATTGCCGCAGTTCAAAGAAAACTTCAGAATGTCTTTGAAGTGTTTTCTTTGCCCCCACTCCCCCACCTAACTCCGCCCCCATCCGGGAGGCTGACCACTTGAGAATTTGGAAAACAGGACATGGTGGGAGAGATGCTTAGCTGCCATCCGGACAGTGTCCAGTCCATCAAGTAGCTTTTGTAGGAGGTTTGTCTGAATTCTTGTGGATCTTGCTTCTAGAAGGCAGCCATGCTCAGTACAAGCACGAGGATTCTGGATATTATGGACTGTACGATCATGCTCTGTAAAGTGGCCACTAACAAACGTGGGCAGCACGGTAGCACACGTGGCTAGCACTGTTGCTTCACAGCGCCAGGGTCCCAGGTTCGATTCCCTGCTGGGTCACTGTCTGTGAGGAGTGCACGTTCTCCCCATGTCTGAGTGTGTTTCCTTTGAGTGCTGCACAGTCCAAAGATGTGCAGGTTAGGTGGATTGGCCATGCTAAATTGCCCTTAGTGTCCAAAAAAAAAGGTTAGGAGGGGTTATTGGGTTATGGGGACACGGTGGAAGTGAGGGCTTTAATGGGTGCAGACTCGATGGGCTGAATGGCCTCCTTCTGCATTCTATGTTCTAAACTCTTTTAAGGTGGCTGCATCTGTTATAGATCTGGGCATAGGCAGCACGGTGGCACAGTGGTTAGCATTGCTGCCTACGGCGCTGAGGACCTGGGTTCGAATCCCGGCCCTGGGTCACTGTCCGTGTGGAGTTTGCACATTCTCCCCGTGTTTGCGTGGGTTACACCTCCACAACCCAAAGATGTGCAGGTTAGGTGGATTGGTCACGCTAAATTGCCCCTTAATTGGAAAAATAATTGGGTATTCTAAATTTATATTAAAAAAATATATATATATCTGGGCATATAAACTGTGGGAAGTATTCTATTCAATGGCTGACATTTAGTTAACCTGGACCTGAATAAAAGTACGTCAAATTTGTCCATCACCTTATTTGAGGACTATAGGATCTCTCGATTCTTGGTCTCACCAAATTGTGTCAAATTGAACAAAGGAGAACATTTGAGTTCAGGTTCGATCAGAGATAAAACTGGATGACCTTTGTCACTTGCCATTGTGTTGTGCTGGCCTGGACTCGAGGACTGTTATTCCTGAAGTCATGTGACTGAAATTGACCTCTGATACAGCCAAAGTACCGCAAATTATTCCAGCTTCCAAGTCCATCTGAGAACCACCCTCCTAGCTATTCATCTGCAAGACACGTTATAGCTGCATGAGGGGCCGGTTTAGCACACTGGGCTAAATCGCTGGCTTTTAAAGCAGACCAAGGCAGGCCAGCAGCACGGTTCGATTCCCGTACCAGCCTCCCCAAACAGGCGCCGGAATGTGGCCACTAGGGGCATTTCACAGTAACTTCATTGAAGCCTACTCGTGACAATAAGCGATTTTCATTTCATTTCATTTTCATTTCATTTTCATGAGAATTCTTTGTTTCCAACAGGCCTTCACTCCAACTAAGGCATCAACTCCACTAAGAAGACCACAGGTCAGTGGCAATATCAAGACTGAGTTATGAATTCAATTTTTATAATTAAGGCTTTTACTTTAACTGCATCGAATCTTTGTGTGTATTATATTGTGAGTGAGATGAGTGATTGAGACGTTGGGTGGAATTGCCCCATTTTGAGACAAAGCGTGTCGGTGGGTGGCTCAGACAGTGCCCCTCTAGCTGGCCAGAATGGTAGGATCCCGCGCCAGATTCTGCACTTGGAACTTCATTAAATATGCACAGGCGAGTTCCCCCTCGCCCCCACCCACCGACTCTCCTGGCAGGCTGGCATTGAATTTATCTCCCCGCCGACAGCTGGTTTCGGTAGGTCGCGGAACCATATTTAAATACCAGTCCAGCACACTAATATCGCTCTCTCCATCCAGCTGTCTTAACCAGGCCGTGCAGGATGCCAGCAAGCTGGAGGGAAAAGACTAGCAGCCTCAAGAGGGAGTCTATTCCTTGATTCAATCACCACACCCCCCAAATCCATCACCTGTGAGGCGCCCATGTTCCATTTGGACCCTACCCTCAGCATCTGCAGTCTTCATGCATCCCCTTCCAGTAAATGATGTGGTGTACCCTTTGTTATGTTCTGTGTTGTGGCCATGGTAAAGATGCACACGGAACATCTGGTTCTCCGACTAGTAAGATAGTTCATTATCAAATGAACACTTGGAAAGATAACTAATGAACTATAATACAAACGGTAACGAATAAGTGAATTCAGTGAATTCTTCTGAATTTACTTCTAATGAGACTATCCTCTAGTATGACTTACTACCAACTGCCAGATCCCTGGAGTCATATGGTAGATCGCTATCGTCACCTGCTGGTCGGAGGTTGTACATCCAACTATGTACATTGCTATGCACATGCATATCACCACACCTTTCACCCCCATATTTGTGAGCTTTTTATGCAGCCTTTTTGGGGTCCAGCGTCCCTCCCCTCAGTCGTCCCTCTGCCTTCCATTGTTCGTCTTTTTCATCTGCAATCTTTTCCCTCTGTGTGCCATTGTGAGCCCTTGTCCTTCCCGTTCCCCCGCCTTCATCACAAAGCTCTCCTTCCACATTGCCACAACCTCTCCCCGGCCTTACCTCGGACTCCAGCCCTGGACAAACCTCGGACCTCTGTTCCTGTGGCTGAATGAGTCCCACAGCACAGTGCTGTCCGGGTAGACACTACAGGCTGGTACCAGGGTCAGGGAGACCCCTGTGCTCCCCAACCCCAGGTGCAGTATTATTCCTTTTGATTTCCCTTTGTTCCCATTTCTTTTATTTTACTACTTTTGGGTTGTGGACTCATAATCGGAATGTGCCTTTAAGCAGTGGACTCCAGCTAAAGCTGCCTGCTAGTCAAGATCATGTGTTCCAGACTTTGAATTTTGGAGAGGTGAAAACAGACTGTGGGTTGGCCTGGGACAGTGGCTTGGCTGACGACAGACATGATTGGATCCTATGTGATGTTTCTGAGAGAGCTGGGCAGAAGTGGTTAGACCTTGACAGGTGAAGGATCTCCCTCTCTATCTCTTGTTGCTGAAGTAATGAACTGTTTTATTGTTCTAAAATCAGTGAGTGCCTGACACAATTGGGTGGCACAGTGGCCCAGTGGTTAGCACTGCTGCCTCACAAGCGCTAAAGACCCAGGTTCGATTCTGACCTTGGGTGACTGTGTGGTGTTTGCAAGTTCTCCCCGTGTCTGCGTGGGTTTCCTCCGGGTGCTCCGGTTTCTCCCTACAGTCCAAAGATGAGCAGGATAGGTGATTTGGCCATGCTAAATTGCCCCTTAGTGTGAAAGGTTAGGTGGGTTTACGGAGATGGGGTGAGGGAGTGGGTCTGCGTAGGGTTCACTTCCAGAGCATCGGTGCAGACTTGATGGGCCAAATGGCGCCCTGTATTCTATGTATTCTGTTCAAGTATATATTGGAAATAACCTTGAATCTACAAAGAAAGTAAATAACCTTGCCAGAGAAAACTATCTCAAGCCCAGAAGGAGGAAGTAACGAAACAAAAGCGTGAACTCTTGAAAGAATCAAGAACCAAGTGGAAGCCATCCAAGTGCATCGAAGATCTTTTATCCTTTTTCTTTCATCGTTATTTTCTTCCCCTCTCACCACCCTTTCCCTCTATCGTGTGTGCATGTGTTTGCGAGTCGGAAAGTGGGGTTTGGGTAACAAATATTGGGTAGCCAGCTTAATTATATTACTGTTAAATAATAAAAGGGTATATTTGTTTAAAATTTACAAATCTGGTGTTTGCAGTTTATTGGACTCTGCCAAGGTCCTCAGGTATTTAAAATAACATCTAATTTCACTTGTGCTGTGGCTGCTGGTCAAGTGGGGCTGGAATTGGCTGCGGACTAGCCCAGGGGATCGTGACAGTATTGAACTGAAACGGTGACACAGGAGTGTCCATGGGTCCAACATCACAGCGCTATCCATGAAGAGCAGCTCAGTACAGAGATGGGCACAGGATCTGGTCTGCCCTGGCAGAGTGGTTAACTATGCCGCACTATGGCAGAAAGTCTCTTTCAAAGTGGGGACCGCCTTGTGCACGGCACTCTTTAGTGATTGGGCTCTAGACTGATGTAATTTCCTACCAGTGTGGTGCAAGATTGGAAGGCCTGACGGCCAGTGGTTTAATGGGCATTCATGAGTTGCAAATGCCATTCAGGCCACCTGCCAGCGGGATGACTGATCCGCTATTAACCCGCCTTTGGGAAAATTGCAACGCTATTTTACGCTGGTGGGTTTCCAACTTTTGGGTCCCGCTAAATTCTCCGCTCCTGCCCCCCCCCCCCCAAAAATCCCACCGCGGGTGGGATGTGAGATTTCCACCTGTTGCATGGGGCAAGTGCGCGATAATAAAGAACATTCTTTATTTTTAGAATCACCAAAAAAGATGTACAAACATCCTGATTAAAGACCGTCAGGGAACACACAAATTGTGTTTGTGACAAAGGACATGAGAATTTGTTCAACTGTCCTCCCATTGCATCCAGAGAAGTCTGTCGAAGAATTGCTGAGTGAATTTCTCTGGCACTCTTATACAGCCCTGCTCTCACTGCAGGACAGGAATGTGCTGATGACAAGTACTCTGTCTACACTAGGACTTTTGTTGTCTTGAGGAGATTGCTGCTGTTAAACATTTGCTGCTACAGTTATAATAATAATCTTTATTAGTGTCACAAGTAGGCTTACATTAACATTGTAGAAGGCTGGACTGGCACATCTGATCCTGTATTGGATCTCCTTGTCAATGTGAGGCTTTTACAGAGGGGTGACTGCAGAGATATGAGAAGTGGTCAACATATTCCAGAGACTCCATCCATGGACTCCATCTACACCTCCCGCTGCCTGGGGAAAGCGGGCAGCATAATCAAAGACCCCTCCCACCCGGTTTACTCACTTTTCCAACTTCTTCCATCGGGCAGGAGATACAGAAGTCTGAAAACAAGCACGAACAGACTCACAAACAGCTTCTTCCCCGCTGTTACCTGACTCCTAAATGACCCTATTATGGACTGACCTCATTAACAGTACACCCCTGTATGCTTCATCCAATGTTGGTGCTTATGTAGTTACATTGTATACCTTGTGTTGCCCTATTATGTATTTTCTTTTATTCCCTTTTCTTTCCATGTACTAAATGATCTGTTTGAGCTGGTCACAGAAAAATATTTTTCACTGTACCTCGGTACACGTGACAATAAACAAATCCAATCCAATCCAATCCGACTCTCCTTTTACCTGTATGGGAGCTGGAATATTTGGCTGCCCAAGTGTGGGTTGATATTAGTTTTTATTTGACAACATACAAGGACAGGCCGAGTTTCTTGTATGCAGAATTGAAGGGAAAAGTCCTCAATGGCAGAACAGCTAGTGTTCTGAAAAATTCAATTCCTCACCAGCTTTTCGTCTCGTTCTTGAGTAAAGGTTATGGCTCGAACAAGGTTGATGGCCTATTCCAGGTATACATGATCCTATTTTAATCTCATAGATTTCATAGAAATTACAGTGCAGAAGGAGGCTATTTGGCCCATCGAGTCTGCACCGGCGCTTGGAAAGAGCACACTACCCAACCCCACACCTACACTTTATCCCCATAACTCCATAACCCCACCCAAAACTGAGGGCAATTTTGGACACTAAGGCCAATTTAGCATGGCCAATCCACCTAACCTGCACATCTTTGGACTGTGGAGTACTCGGAGGACCCAGAGGAAACCCACGCACACACGGGGAGAACGTGCAGACTCCGCACAGTCAGTGACCCAAGCCGGGAATCCAACCTGGGACCCTGGAGCTGTGAAGCAATTGTGCTAACCACTATGCTATTGTGCTGCCCTTCTTTCTTTCTCCCCCATCCAGCAGAAACCAGGATCTTGACCCTGCAGCTGATCTATGTTGCTCTTGAATTTATAAATTCAAATCCCCAATTGGCAAAGAGTTTAGCTTGCCTCCCATTTAGAGGAGCTGAGCATTTCCAACGAACAGGAGCTGCACGGCAGGTATCAGCGGGATATTAAGGCAGGCACTAGCATTTCTTTCGGGAAGGAAATCTGCCATTCTTACCTGGTCTGGCCTCTATGTGACTCTAGACCCACAGCAATGAGGTTGACTCTTAACTGTCCCCTCAAGGGCAATTAGGGATGTGCAATGAATGCTGGCCCAGCCTGCGACGTCCACGTCCCATGAATGAATCAAAAAACCGAAAAGAAATTGGATGGATTACATCCCAGTACTTGATTTACGATTAACTAAGGATCCCCATATAGTCTTACACAACCATATGCGAGTAGCTCAATTACTTTGTCCCACCTCAGAGATGATGTTCTCAGTCCTTGATCTTCCAGTTCTTGCTTTACTTTCTTCCTAAGAGCAAACGATACTGGATGAGGCCTACGGTAGGGATGAGGCCTACGGTAAACTGACCTTGTGTTCATCTGAACTTGTACCTTGGCCTTGGACCCATGAATCAGTTTGTCGGTTTCACTAAACACCTGAGGATACTTGGTGATCACTTTGTCTCGTGTTGTAAATGTATCTTCTATGTGAAAAAGCTTATTCCGGTTGAACTAAGTGCTGTTAAACAAGGCTGGATTGTCACCATTCACCACAATGTTGGGAGATTTTGCATATTGTGCCTTATTTGTGACTGGAACCAACACATTACCACTTTGGGGATTTTCTCTCTATTACTTCATAATTCTATGTGTGATTTCTCTGGCTGACGCTGACTCAACTTTGGATGATATAGTGATTCAGGAACCATGCTGACTGACACCCCTGTGTCAACCACAGCATTATTCACAGCTCTCTCCAACATTACCCGGACAATGATGCCGTGTGAGGTTCCACTGGACATCCTTGAGCTTCGGATTGTACGGGTCTCAACTGATCCCTCAACGACTTGTTGCTATTAGATATAGCTCTTGTGGTTAAAGGCATCAAGGGACACGGGGGGAAGGAGCGATCAAGATATTTAGCTTGATGATCAACATAATCATAATGAATGGTAGAGCAGGCTCGATGGGCCGAATGGCCTCCTCCTTCTTTTTTCTATGTTTCTGGGAGCTGCTACAGCCGTGCCACATCAAAGAGTCCCGAAAGACGTGCTTGTTAGGTGAATTGGACATTCTGAGTTCTCCCTCAGTGTACCCGAACAGGTGCCGGAGTGTGACGACTAAGGGATTTTCACAGTAACTTCATTGCACTGTTAGTGTAAGCCTACTTGTGACAATAAAGATTATTATTATTATTACCTGATGAAGGAGCAACGCTCCGAAAGCTACAGATTTCAAACAAACCTGTTGGACTTTAATCTGGCGTTGGAAGACTTCTTACTGTGCCCACCCCAGTCCAACGCCGGCATCTCCACATCATGGCCTTCTCACCACAACAATGATTATTCCTCTTACAACTTTTCTACTCCTTTTGGGAATGGACCAGAGTTGTTATGTTGGCAAGGCTTTATTGTTCCTCTCAATGTGAGTCTGCTGTAGTTGTGCTCTTGCCTCTTGAGTCACAAGGTTTTGGGTTCAGGCCCAACTCCAGGAATGTGAGCACAGAGTAAAATCAAGCCTCACGCTGCAGTGTAGCACTGAGGGAGTGAGGACTGCTGCATCGTTAGAGGTGCTGTCTTTTGGATAAGGTGTTAAACCTTTTGCCTTCTCGGGGGTGCGGGAGGAGGAGGGGAGGGGGAGGGGGAGGGGGTGCGAAAGATCCCATAGCACCCAGTGTCTGGGCCAATAGTTATCCCTCAGTCAACGTCATTTAACGAGAAGACTACCTGGTAGTTATTAATTATTTGTAGGAGCTTGCTGTATGGAACTTTGCTGCTGCAGATGCTCCGCTTCAAAGATACTTAATTGGCTGCAAAGTGATTTGAGACATTAGGGGCCACGAAAGGTGCTATTAAAAATGCAAGTTTTCCTTTCTTAATGCTAAATGCTCAGTGGTACATCAAATTCTCACCCTGTTCTGTCTCCCGTTGTTAGTTTTATAAATGTAACTGTTGATAATGCTTATCCGGTTTTCATAAATGTTTCACTACAGCCTATGTGCCAATTAAATTTCTCATTGCAGCAAACGTTCCTTAATGAAGCATGAAAGACCTTGGGCAGTATTTAATGGAAAGGGAATGGGGCTGGATTCTCCGATTTGTAGACAAAGTGCTGAGGTGGGAAAATTGGCATTTTATGCCAGAAGAAACGGCGCTGCACCAATCCTCCATTCGGTGGGGGGCTAGCAGCCATGCAGCGTAAAGCCAGGCTTTACCTGTGGATACAGCCGGGGAATGGCTGTATCCACCCGTATATTTGCCTTTTGTGATTCATGCATGAGGACACCCAGATAGCACTGCATCTTCGAGCTCTGCAAACTCTCGCCATTTAGATTATAAGCTTATTTTTTATTCTTCCTGCCAAAATGGCTAATTTCACATTTTGTCCACATTATGCTCCCTTTGCCGGACCTTTGCCCACTCGCGTAACCTATCTATGTCCCTTTTGTAGCCTCCTTACTTCCTCTTCACAATTTACTTTCCTGCATATCTTTGGGTCGTCAGAAAATTGAGCAACGGTACCTTCAGTCCCTTCATCCAAGTCATTTATATAAATTTTTAAAAGTTGAGAGCCCAGCACTGATCCCTGTGGCACACCAGTCGTCACATCCTGCCCACCAGAAAAAGACCCATTTATGCCAACTCTGTTTCCTGCCAGCCAATCTTCAATCCATGCCACTGTTACTCCTACTTCATGAGTAATGAGAACTCCTCAGTATCCTCATTTTCCTCCACCTCTCCAGCACCTCCCTTCGTTCCCTTGTCTGCTGCATGTGTGCCAGCGACTACAGCTGCTCATGAAGAGATATAGAGACTACAGTCCGAAGGAGGTCCCTATAAGTCTTCTGCACAATGATGCATGCTGCCTCATGACGTTCCTCACTGCCGTTTGGATACAAATGTGAGCAGCCTGTCTCCACATCATCGGGGGAGTGGCAATTCACTGGAGTGTGCGAGAGCAAAGAGGGCTAATCTCACTGAGAGCAATAATGGATTCACCATGGTTACACTTTTCACACTGCATTTGAGCACTTATTCAATACATTTACTCACACATGACTTGGTTGTATTTATACATTAGTGAATTCAAAAAGAATGATAACAGTATGAATGTGTTTCATATCAATAAAATTCAGGATGGCATGCTGAGTTCCATCATATTGTGCTGTCAGTAGAAGCACGGTTGTTGGCTGATTTGTGATGCTTTGGAGGGTTTTGTCCTCTTCTCTAACTTCTCTGATAATCAGAGACTTTTCCCCAGGGTAGAGGGGTCAATTACTAGGGGGCATAGGTTTAAGGTGCGAGAGGCAAGGTTTAGAGGAGATGTACGAGGCAGGTTTTTTTACATAGATGGTAGTGGATGCCTGGAACTCGCTGCCGGAGGAGGTGGTGGAAGCAGGGACGACAGTGACGTTTAAGGGGCACCTTGACAAATTCATGAATAGGATGGGAATAGAGGGATACGGACCTCGGAAGTGTGAAAGATTTTAGTTTAGATGGGCAGCATGGTCGGTGCAGGCTTGGTTCCTGTGGTGTACTTTTCTTTGTTCTTTGTTCTTGTTCTTAAACACACAAGATTACAGTGTTCAAAGGCTCACCCACTGAGTTGTTCCTTGTATCAGTAATTTGTCATCCATATTTAAATTTAAGGCAGTGGTTTTCAAACATTTTTTCCCTGGACCTATACGGCCAACCTTCACGACACACGCCACATTTGCTTACCTTTAATGCGGCAGGTGAGCTTGCTTGGCCCTCATGATCTCACTCCAAGCAGGTTCACAGGAGGAGAGGGAAATGTACACACCAGGTGTAGAGTTCAGCCAGCTCTTTTGTGCCGACTTCATCTTTCGGAGAACAGAAAATCCAACCTCGTACATGTAGGTGGCCAGGAAGGGCAACAGAAACAAAATATGTGTTTTACTCCTGGGAGATGCTACTGCAGAATGCCGTCAGCCTAATGCTCTATTGACGTGTTTTTAATGTGCTGTCACAGGTCAGGTATAACATTCTCTTTCAAAATCTGAAACTTTTCCTCTCATTCACCAGTACTTACCTGCATATAACACACATGGGGTGTGATTCTCCATCCCGCTGCACCAGAGGCTGGATTCTCCAGTCGCCGACGTCGAAATCGCATTCGGCGATCGGCTGGAGATTTAAAGTTCCCGACCAAATAGGGGGCGGTGCCTCTTTTGCGATGCTCCGTCCCCTCCAAAATGCCGCGCAATGTATCGGCGGCCTCAGGACATTGCCTGTGGCCCACCCCTCGATGATCCGCCCCTGACCGGCCGAGTTCCCAACGGCGTCGGTCACGCGTGGTCTCATTTGTCGGGAACTTGGCGTGGCGACTGCAGACTCAGTCCAGCGCCGCCACAGTCGGGGGAGGGCTGATCCACGGAGAGAGGACGACTTTATTAGGGGCTGGTGGCAGTGTGAAGGGTTGATCCGGGGCACATGAGCCGGTCAAGGGGAGGGGGGGGGGCACTATTTTGCGGGCAGGGTCCGCAAGCGGCCTCCGCCATGTAACGTGGCGCAGCCGCTGCAGGCCGCCGCCAAGCGCATGCACGGCCACGGACCTGGCAATTCTCTGGGCCGTATCTGCAGCTAGAGCCGGATGCTCTACACTGCCGTCCTAGCCCCCAGCAAAACATGGAATCAGTGGCCGTTTTACACCACTTTTTCTGCCATAAAAAAACACAATTCCCACTCCGGCATGGGGACATAACCCCAGAATCGGAGTATCCAGCCCCAGATTTCTGGTGCGGTGCGCCCTCAGGATTCTCTGTCTCACCAGCCGGTCAATGGGGTTTCCTATTGTGGGCAGTCCCAGAAATCCCCAGGCTGACGGCGCAACGGAGAATCGCAACAGCGGAGAATTCATCCCATGGGCTTTCCATTTTCATTTGCATTGACACAATTGACAAACCCATACCTCAAGAGGTCATCTTTACAATTATTCTCGAGTTAAGTTCCTTCTTTGTAGGCTGTTCACCAGAGGCCCTAGAGCTCTGTACAGAGCTACACTAGCACTATACTGTCCTGCCATTGACTCTCCTGGGGTGCTCTCTCCAGTAGATTTTGTTTTTACTCATTCATTGGAAGTGGGTGTCGCAGGCTGTGCTCATCCCTAATTGCCGTTGAGGGGACAGTTAAGAGTCAACTTCATTGCTGGGGGTCTGGAGTGACATGTAGGCCAGACGAGATCAGGATGGCAGATTTTATACCCTAAAGGACATTAGTGAACCAGATGGGCTTTTACGACAATCAATAATGGTTTCATGATCATCATTTAGACTTTTAATTCCAGATTTTTATTGAATTCAAATTTCACCATCTGCAGTGGTGGGATTTGAACCTGGGTCCCCAGAGCATTATTCTGGGTCTCTGATTTACTCGTCCAGTAACAATACCACTACACCACCACCTCCCCTTAAGATGTGCGATCCCAGCCATGAGGTACACTGCCTATTTGCGTCTCTCACCATCTCCTTCTTGTAACAAAATGATCCATCCTCACAGTCCACTTGCTTTGCTTGTTAGTGGCAAGAAAATGGAAGAAGCTCTCCTCCATGTTTTCATGCCAAAAGCAAGTAGTTACAGAGCACTTGGCATTAAGTAATCTGCTCACTGTTCAGCTACAAGGCGGCTTTTGAGGAAACACTAAAACACATTGAATACACAACAATTAGAACGAATGAACGAGTTTTCTGATTTAGCAGATGCGGGGGATGATGGCAAAGGACAAAGAGTGGGTGTGAAAGAGAAGAGAGAACTTTCTTCGACCCAGCCCAACAATTAAAGCAGTTTATCTGCTCCCAAAGTAACTGTTTACTGCATGGAAGATAACATTTGTTTTTAAGGATTCAAAGGCCTGTTTTTCTGACACGTGTGTGGGCTATATGTTTATGCCAAGTTTTAGTGACGTGCTTGCCAGTTCGTTATCCCTGACACATTTCACTTATTTCTGGCAGCATTCTGCTCATTTCCAATATCTCCTTATTGTTCAGCATATGTCCCTGCTCAATCAGGAGCGGCATACATTACCACAGGCAGTTCATTTCCTTTCATTTCTGTTCAGCACTTCCGTCCTCACTCATTATGTTTTGCAACCACTTTCACCTTTGTTCTTACTTTTGATTGCCCAAATTTGGCAGCAGGTACACACAACTCTTTTGTGAGTGTGAAGTGGTCCTAACCAACCAGTCGCAATAATCAAAGACATATTTTACTGCACTCACTTCTGAAAAGCGTGGGATCAACTCAACCAATCATGATTAGTAAAGGCTACAAGGGCAAGGACTGGGTCCAGTCCCAATAACAAGATGGCAAGCTCATTTTGGGCTGTTTCCTGGTGCAGCACAAAGCAAACCGGGCGGCACGGTAGCACAGTGGCTAGCGCTGACGCTTCACAGCGCCAGGGTCCCAGGTTCGATTCCCAGCTTGGGTCACTGTCTGTGTGGAGTCTGCACGGGTTTGCGTGGGTTTCCTCCGGGCGCTCCGGTTTCCTCCCACAAGTCCCGACAGACTTGCTGTGAATTGGACATTCTGAATTCTCCCTCTGTGTACCCGAACAGGCGCCGGAATGTGGCGACTAGGGGCCTTTCACAGTAACTTCATTGCAGTGTTAACGTAAGCCTACTTGTGATAATAAAGATTATCATTATTATTAAATCCCCCCATTTTCTGAATTGACAATTAATGACTGCCCACTTTTAAAGACCACCACACAGAGGACTGGCATTGATTTATGTGGGTGATTGGTGTGGATTCCCATCAGCTTTCTCCTGGGCTGAGTCGAAAGTAGTGCACAGAAACTATACTGCCAACTTGCTGCTAAGTTCCTGAACCTTTATCCAAGAAAGGGCTGCATTCATAAAATACTAATCAGGGCGACGTGATGGCATTCAAAGTGCTAAAGCCTTTGGCTCGTTACTATCTCAGTTTGGTTGTTCAGTAAAATAGGGATCCTCAGCTTGAGACAGGGAACGCCAGGCTTGAGTCCTGAAACAAATGTCAGGATTTACCAGGGGTGAGGATGTGGAGTGGGAACTGTGCAGCCTGAGAGACCATGACACAGGCAATAGAATCAGGGCAATCCAAAATATTCTCATCCATTGAGTCCCTTCTCTGAGGAACAGCAGCTTTGCATTTCCAAACTGAACGCCCTGATTCCAGTTTATTATTCACCTCACAACACAGTTAATCTGCTGCTGAGTACTGGCATCGAGAACACCAGCAGGGAAGAGCGTTCAAATAATCAAAAAGGTTGCCTATTGTTTTTGCGGATAATTGCAAAAGATAAATGAAAGTGTTTTGTGACACCATCTCTGTAAGTGTCTGGAAATCGCAGCTTCGAATTACTGACAGATTTTCATTGGTAGAACCCATCTTCATGAAGTTCCTGCCACAACACCACCGAGGTGAATTTCCATAACTATCTGAGCGCTCCCTCTTTTTCTAAATGGCTCAGGCTAAATTTAATGAGGATTTGATGATATTTTAAGATGCTTGGGGTTTTCATTTAGTGCCTAATCCCAAACAATAACACAGAATAATTACAGATGAGGAAGGCTCTTCAATTCATTTTAATTTTTCCATCAACTGGATATCACAGGATACCTATTTGTTTCTTAAATCATTTCAAAGTGTTTGGAAAACAAAAGTAGATTTGGATTTGTTTATTGTCACATGTACCGAGGTACAGTGAAAAGTATTTTCTGCATGATCTCAAACAGATCATTTAGTACATAAAAATAAAATAAAATAAAATGAAAAGAAAATACTTAATAGGGCAAAGCAAGGCACACAATGTAAATACATCCACACAGGCATCGGATGAAGCATATAGGAGTGTAGTATTAATCAGACCAGTCCATAGGAGGGTCGTTTAGGAGTCTGGTAACAGCGGGGAAGAAGTTGTTTCTGAATCTGTTTGTGCTTGTTCTCAGATTTTTGTACCTCCTGCCGATGGAAGAAGTTGGAAGAGCAGGCCAGGTGGGAGGGGTCTTTGATTATGCTGCCCATTTACCCAGGCAGCGGGAGGTGTAGATGGAGTCAATGGATGGCAGGTGTTGCTCGTTTTGCTAAGTGTGCTTTACACTTAATTGGCTCTGTTTTATAACCTTGCTCTAGAGTCGCCAGGTATCTTTATGATACCACCACGAGGTTCAAGTTCAAGTGCTGATCAATAACTCAATACACCAGTTAGTAAGGTTCAAATCAAGACACATTTATTATATACACAGGCAATCACTAGTCATGCATAAAATACTACCGAACTAGACTATTTCTACCACTAAAGGCCAAAACTTAGCTTTGGAAAACGAACCCACTGGGTCAGGGAACAATGGCCTCTCGTTCGATCCTGAGACTGCAGGCTTCCAGCTGGTATGGACTAAGGATTAGGAGCGCCTATCTCGTAGCGTGCGTTGACTGGACACTTACTTGTTGGTGCAGCTGCTAGGCAGGTCTCTGTCAAGGGTTGTTTTGAGCTGCTGAGAGACCCTGCCAAGAAGACCAAATTGAACTTGGGAACTCTAATTTATAGTCCGCAGGGGCTTCGCGCCCTCCTGGGCGGTCCCCGTACCTGGGTTCTAATTGATTGGACCTTGTTCCAATCGATTGGTTTGATTTCCCCCAATACTGGGGCTGTTCTCTGATCACTGGGTGGTTCCTAAGTGTCCGTTGGCTTCTTTTGTGTTGGCTCCTGCTGGCGCCGAGGAGTCTGGCTTTGCCTCAACTATCTTAACTTGCTATTGTTCCCGGGGATCGCTCATCAATATTCAGATGGTTGTCAGTTTCAGTGCTGTCTGCTTTTCTGCGAGTCTAATATACAGGAAGCTTTGCATTCTGCTTGTTTCCCCTGTGCCTGTCCATTTTTCCCTGCGTTCTTAGCGAATCTCTATTTTAAGTCGGGAAGTGGCCAACCCAGGTGGCTACAGAGGTGGGTTGTGTGGACTGGGCGGTGTTCATGACTCTTTGAAGTTACTTGCAGTCTTGGGCCGAGCAGTTGCCATACCAGGCTGTGATGCAGCTGGATAGGATGCTTTCTATGGTGCACCTGTAAAAGTTGGTAAGAGTCAGTGTGGACATGCCGAATTTCCTTAGTATCCTGAGGAAGTATAGGCGCTGTTGTGCTTTCTTGGTCACAGCGTCGAAATGGATGGACCAGGACAGACTTGGTGCTCTGCACATCTAGGAATTTGAAGCTTTCTAGATTTAATGGATCTATATTAAATCTAGAATGTAAACCTAGAATCTATATGTAAACCTAGAAAGATGATATAGTTTTAAGTAGGTTTAATTTAATATTTCTGAGTCGGGAAGGGTAAAACCTAGATTCATGCTGGACAAAGGTATTTTTTGTGTGCACGGGCGTTGGTTTCAACCCAACTGTGATTCAGTTGTGCTTAAAGAGAGCCATGGCACGAAGATTAAATAAATCAGCCCTGGTTGCTTAGCAACTGGGGCCTTGTAGAGTAGAGAAGCTTTTAAGATTTCATTTAACTAATTAGATTTCATTTGAGATGTGTAGTGAGCGAAAAAGCGGCTTTCACAGCTCTGAGAGAGGCAGTCGGTTGCAGAGGGCGAAAGGGGGAACATCTCTCTCAGACTTACTAAAAGAAAATCCACACCATGGAGTCATGGTTAAGAGAACAGATTTTGTTTGGGGTATGTGAAATCAGAGCATGCTTTACTTTTGTCCTTACCCTCAATGTTAAGCCAGTTTGCATATTGCTTTTACTATCTTATTTTACTGTCTGCTGTGTGGCACGTTATTGTTCCTATTTACTATGTACATCATCACCACACAATTGCTGCCACCTTAGACCAGTGTTTTTCAAATTTTTTTCCCAGGACTCACTTTTACCAACCAGCCAGCCTTCGGGACCCATGTTGGCCGACCTTCGCGACCCGCACCCGCCGACCTTCATGACAAACGTCAGGTTCGCTTACTTTTTATGTGAAAGGGGAGCCAGCTCACTTGAATCAGATGCAAAGTGTTATGGGAGCGGTGTTTTCAGAACCCCGAAATGTATCATGGAGTTCAACCAACCTCGCCCTTTAATGGATTGTTGCTTTTGAAGCACACGGCTTGTTCTCCAAGTGTGGTACTACAATTATGGACACGTGGGTTTTTAAACACAAAACAATGTTTATTCCATGAATTCAACTTAACCTTTTAAATAGACATTGGATCACGTAACACCCCTTACTTCAAAGATAACCCTGAAAATAATACGACACTAAATAATCCTTCAAAATGTTCCTTCAAACCTCCAAAAGACTTCACCTTTAACAACAGACATGAGGTTACATTCAATATACTTATAGTCTTTGGGTTTTCAGACATCAGCAGACCAGTTCTCTGTTTTCTTCTTGCAGCTTTTTGCAAAACACACAAACACTCCACGCTTTCTCCTCAAACCTGAAAACACAAGCAGAAGTGAGCTCAGCTCAGCTACCCCCACCCTCTGACATCACTTCAGTAATATGAGCTGCTCTATTTCTTAAAGGTACATTGCTTAAACATCCATTTCTTAAAGGTACTCTCACATGACAAAAGGATGATATGACAATGAGCACATCTGGTGCAGATTTCCACCAGTCTCTTTGTGCTGTCTTCATCTTTACAAAATGATCCAACCTTGCACGTGTCGGATCTCATGAAGGACAAAACCATTCCGCAAGAAATCACCTTCATACTGCTTTGTTCCCAAGTTGAGTTTCTTCTTTGTAGGCTGTTAGCCAGAGGCCCTGGAGTGGTGTGCAGAGTGAAAACTAGCACTGCTCAGTCTGGCCCTGGCCTCTCCTGTGCAGCTCGCTCCAGATGATTCTGTTTTGAGCCTAATGGCTCATTTAAATTTGTTCACCTGGATCTTGCCCAGCGAGGGCGAGATCCAGATCACGACATCTCGCGAGATCTAACAAGGTGTTCTGAGCGTCGCAATCTCTCGCGAGATTAAACGGCCTTGTCACTTCACCGGGTCGGGCGCGACGAGGCCATTCGATCAGAGTGAAGTGGAAATGGATCTTGATGCAAAATCTATTCATCTATTTTTTGCTGCTGTTTGTGAATAACAAATGTGAGGAGAAGCTATGTTGCAGTGGTAGGAGGGTCAGTGCAAGAGTATAACGCACCCGAGGCAAACCTTCAGCCTTGCGGCTTCCCTCCACAATTAACGTTCGCGAATTAGTATTGTGTATTAGTATAAATAAAACTTCTGCAGTTGTAATTACAGATTTATTTTACATAAGAAAGGAGAATATTATGATATTGATTGTACATTCTCATTATTCTACACTTTTCACACGGGATTTGTTTGAGAATAAATGCACATTACAATATGGCTCACACGATGTCATAAAATGTACCCCTGCAACTCTTATGGAGGATTAATAATCATTACGATGGGGTGGGCATGGGTTAAATTACATTCTTTGCTATTATTTACTGGTCCACAGTTGTGGAATAGTCACATAGATGTAGAAATTTGTAAAACTGTGGCAGAAACAGAATGAGGAATATAATAGGAAACTGTGGGAAAGTCTGCAATGTAAATACATGGAAATTACTGTATGTTTATCAGTAGATCTATCCTTTCATTGCCCCTGCTGATGTCTGTTTGTTTGATTATGTAGTGTCATGAATACTTAATTCAGTTTTTTTTGCCACCCTCAAAACTTTGTTACTGCCGAGTTTGCCCAGTGGTTGCCCCAGTCCAAAATAACCATGCAAGGAAATATAGCGTCATGTTCATGAATCAAACAAGACGGGAATATGCCAAAGAGTATCAGCAGCTTAGTGTGCAATGAGGGATCCCAGACTCGAGAGCAATGTTCTGTAATTAAGTGACAAAGTGCAAATGCAGATAAGTGTAAAGTGTAGGTGCCCCACTGGCTCCCCACTTTGAGCCAGCAAATTTGGCAATTATGTTATCCTGGGTATTGGTTTTCCCAGAAGCTTTCATTAGATGAGTTTTGCCTGTCATTGGCTGGTCAAGGGTGATGCCCAAGCAGACTGAGTGGGCGTCACACCTCAGGAGTTGATCGAGACATGTGTCCACAAGAGGCACTTACATTGTGCACATTGTAAGGTCCGGAAAGGAACCCACACTGAGCCGAACAAATTGAGTCAAAGGAAACAGGTTCAATTCAACAGAACAGGAGTACAGAGCAGTTATTCTACTACAGGAGCTAGCTCACAGTTCATGGCCCTCCGGTTTCATACAGGATGTAGAAGGGGGCGTCCCGCCGCCCTGCCCCTCAGTGGGGGAGTGTGTATTTCTCATATTGGGAATATCAATCTCCCCAGTCTCATAAGTGTCCATGACCTGCTTAAGGTTCCATTAATGTCACTAAAAGATTTGTTTCTTGGGGGCTGGTTTGCAGGACTGAAGGAGCTGGGAGCGAAGTATGGGCTGGAGCAGGGGGAATTATTTAGTTACATGCAGGTTCGAGACTTTGCCAGAAAGGAGATTCAGGGATTCCCAGTAGAGCCGGCTTCCACATTGCTGGAGGAGGTGCTGACGACAGGGGACTGGAGAAGGGGTAGTATCGGCGGTTTACAGGGCTATTTTGGAAGAGGAGAAGGCACTGCTGGAAGGGATCAAGACAAAGTGGGAGGAAGAATTGGGAGAAGGTATGGAGGAAGGGTTCTGGTGTGAGGTGCTCCGGAGGGTGAACGCCTCTACCTCGAATGAGAGGTTGGGGTTGATACAGCTGAATAATAATAATAATTGCTTCTTGTCACAAGTAGGCTTCAATGAAGTGACTGTGAAAAGCCCGCAGTCACCACATTCCAGCGCCTGTTCAGGGAGGCCTGTACGGGAATTGAACCCGCGCTGCTGCCTTGTTCTGCATTACAAGCCAGCAGCTTAGCCCACTGTGCTAAACCAGCCCCTAATTACCACCAGCAGGTGGTATACAGAGCACACCTTACATGGGCAAGGATGAGCCCGCTCTTTGAGGGAGTAGAAGATGTGTGTTAACGTTGCGGGGGGGAGGGGGGGGCACTAATCACATTCATATGTTTTGGTCCTGTCCAAAGCTAGAGGATTACTGAAAGGAGGTTTTTAGGATAATATCTAAAGTGGTGCACGTGAAACTGGACCCGGGCCCTCGGGAGGCCATATTCGGTGTGTTGGACCAGCCAGGGTTGGAAACGGGTGCGGAGGCAGATTTTGCCTTCACCTCGTTGATCACCTGAAGGAGGATCCTGTTATGGTGGAAATCAATCCCTCCAGTCTGTGCCCTGGCGTGGCGGGGGGACCTGTTGGAATTCTTAACTCTTGAGAAGGTCAAATTTGAACTGAGGGAAAGGATGGAGGGATTCTATGGGTGTTATTCATTATGCACTTTCGAGAATTGGATTACATCAAACATTAGGGCGGGGCTGGGAGGGTTGGGGGGGGGGGGGAGAAGGGGACTGTATATGTTACTGGTGACAATGGGTTATTCCTGATTTCTTTTTGTTAACATGCTGACTAATATTTGGGGGTGAGATGGAAGGATGGGATCGTTGTTATTGATATGGGGATTGACTGCATTTGTTACTGATTGTTTTTTATTGTAAATTTGGGAGAAAATGTGAAAAAGGAGAATAAAAATATATATTTTTTTAAATTCCATTAATGCCCCATGACCTGCTTAACCCCAGATTATGACAGTGCAAGTGAAAGACGCAGGTACTTGTTTGAAGACACTACTTCAGGCAGTACTCCACCATAAGGTTCAGATGATTAGTTGGTGAAGTTTTGAAGAGGGAGCCTCTCTTGCCCTGTACATCTCTCTCCAGATTTGTGCCAATGAAACACAAATGTCATTTTGTTTTGTGATCCCTTGTCCACTAGAGACTAGATCAAGGCTGCCCCAACTCACCTTTCTACTTCTATTGCAAATTCATTTGTCACAAATAGCTGCAGGTGATTAAGGTTCAGGAGCATTGCACCTAATATTCCGAAGAAGAGATAAACAATTATCGAAGTAAGATTCTACTTTTAAAAAAATTTAACTTACAGTTTTGCAGTGAGTGGGAGGAGCCGAATTACGCTCTGGGAAGGTGAGTGAATTGATATATTTGGGCAGCGGCTAAACCCGAGACACTACACGTGTAGTGTCTCCCACCCCCCCTCCTCCTCTAACCAAAAAAAAAGACTGTGTTGAAAAGGAACAGCGGACATCAGATTCACGGCGGGAGCAGTGGCGAGGGGTCTTTGCGAAGGTAAGTTTACCTCTTTAAAACTCTAAAAACTTACCTGGAAGAGCGACATCGCAGCAAAGCAGATATCTGATTGGCTGGTAAGGAAAGTGCTCCAATTAGCAGCAGCTGGGAGAAATTTAACTCTTCGTGTGTTGGTAAGTATTGTGATTGGTAAGTAAAATCTTTGATCCTTTCACTTATTAATTATTTGATAGTATAGTTTGTAGTCAGTTAAGGTGAAGGGTAAAAATGGCAGGAGATTCCAGACCCATGTTATGTTCCTCGTGCTCAAGGTGGGAGTTTAGGGATGCGGCCGATGTCCCTGACTCCTTCATGTGCGCAAGGTGTGTCCAGCTGCAGCGCCTGTTAGACCGCATGACGGCTCTGGAGCTGCGGGTAGACTCAGTTTGGAGCATCCGCGATGCTGAGGAGGTCGTGGATAGCACGTTCAGTGAGTTGGTCACACCGCAGATTAGGATTGGTGAGGGAGACAGGAAATGGGTGACCAAAAGGCAGAGAAAGAGCAAGAAAGCAGTGCAGGTGTCCCCTGCGGTCATCTCCCTCCAAAACAGGTATACCGTTTTGGATACTGTTGGGGGAGATGACTCACCAGGGGAAGACAGTAGTAGCCAGGCTCATGGCACCGTGGCTGGCTCTGCTGCACAGAAGGGCGGGAAAAAGACTGGCAGGGCTATAGTCATAGGGGATTCAATTGTAAGGGGAGTAGACAGGCGTTTCGGTGGTCGAAAACGAGACTCCCGAATGGTATGTTGCCTCCCGGGTGCTTGGGTCAGGGATGTCTCTGATCGGCTGCAGGACATACTGAAGGGGGAGGGTGAACAGCCAGTTGTCGTGGTGCATATAGGCACCAATGATATGGGTAAAAGAAAGGATGAGGTCCTACAATCAGAATTTAGGGAGTTAGGAGATAAGTTAAAAAGTAGGACCTCAAAGGTAGTAATCACAGGATTGCTACCAGTGCCACAGGACAGTCAGAGTAGAAATTCAAGAATAGTCAGTATGAATACGTGGCTTGAGAGATGGTGCAGGAGGGAGGGGTTCAGATTTTTGGGACATTGGAACCGATTCTGGGGGCGGTGGGTCCATTACAAACCGGATGGTCTACACCTGGGCAGGACTGGAACCAATGTCCTGGGGGTGCTTTTGCTAACACTGTTGGGGAGGTTTTAAGCTAATGTGGCAGGGGGATGGGAACCAGATTAGGAAGTTAGAGGTCAGTAAAGAAGCAGCAACTAAAGCCGGTAAGGTACGAGATAATAAACTCCATGTGACTAAGGGGAAGAGTAGACAGGGACGAGATGATGAACGCAAAGGGGCAGGTGGTCTGTCGTGCATTTGTTTTAATGCGAGAAGTGTAGCAGGTAAGGCAGATGTATTTAGGGCTTGGATTAGTACCTGGGAATATGGTGTTATTGGTATTACTGAGACTTGGTTGACGGAAGGGTAGGACTGGCAACTGAATATCCCAGGGCATAAATGCTTCAGGAGGGATAGAGAGGGAGGTAGAAGGGGTGGAGGAGTTGCATTACTCGTCAGAGATGATATCACAGCTGTGATTAAGGAGGGCACGATAGAGGATTTGAGCACTGAGGCAATATGGGTGGAGTTAAGAAATAGGAAGGGTGCAGTAACATTGTTGGGACTTTACTACAGGCCTCCCAAAGTGAGCATGAAGTAGAGGTACAAATATGCAGACAAATTATAGAAAAATGTAGGCGCAATAGGGTGGTTGTGATGGGAGATTTTAACTTCCCCAACATTGAATGGGATTCGTGTAGTGTTGGAGGCGTAGATGGAGCAGAGTTTGTAAGGAGCATCCAGGAGAGTTTTTTAGAGCAGTATGTAAATAGTCCAACTCAGGAAGGGGCCATACTGGACCTGGTATTGGGGAATGATCCCGGCCAGGTGGTTGATGTTTCAGTCGGTGATTACTTTGGGAATAGCGATCACAATTCCGTAAGTTTTAGAATACTCATGGACAAGGACAAGAGTGGTCCGAAAGGAAGAATGCTAAATTGGGGAAAGGCAGAGTATAACAAAATTCAGCAGGAGCTAGGGAATGTGGATTGAGAGCACTGTTTAAGGGTAAATCCATATTTGAAATGTGGGAGTCTTTGAAGGAAAGGTTGATTACATAGAATTTACATAGAATTTACAGTGCAGAAGGAGGCCATTCGGCCCATCGAGTCTGCACCGACTCTTGGAAGGAGCACCCTACCCAAGGTCAACACCTCCACCCTATCCCCATAACCCAATAACCCCACCCAACACTAAGGGCAATTTTTGGACACTAACGACAATTTATCATGGCCAATCCACCTAACCTGCACATCTTTGGACTGTGGGAGGAAACCGGAGCACCCGGAGGAAACCCACACACACACGGGGAGGATGTGAAGACTCCGCACAGAAGATTAGAGTGCAGGACAGACATGTTCCTGTGAAAATGAGAGATAGAAATGGCAAGATTAGGGAACCATGGATGACGGGTGAAATTGTGCGACTAGCTAAGATGAAAAAGGAAGCATATGTAAGATCGAGGCGACTCAAAACTGATGAAGCTTTGGAGGAATATCGGGAAAGTAGGACGAATCTCAAACGCACAATAAAAAGGGCTAAAAGGGGTCATGAAATATCTTTGGCTAACAGGGTTAAGGAAAATCCCAAAACCATTTATTCGTATGTAAGGAGCAAGAGGGTAACTAGGGAAAGGATTGGCCCACTCAAAGACAAGAGAGGGAATTTTTGCGTGGACTCAGAGGAAATGGGTGAGATTCTGAATGAGTACTTTGCATCGGTATTCACAAAGGAAAGGGACATGACGGATGTTGAGGCTGGTGATGGATGTTTAAATACTCTAGGTCAAGTTGTCATACGGAAAGGGGAAGTTTTGGGTATTCTAAAAGACATTAAGGTGGACAAGTCCCCAGGACCAGATGGGATCTATCCCAGGTTACTGAGGGACGCGAGGGTCGAAATAGCTGGGGCCTTAACAGATATATTTGCAGCATCCTTGAGCACGGGTGAGGTCCCGGAGGACTGGAGAATTGCTAATGTTGTCCCTTTGTTTAAGAAGGGTAGCAGGGAAAATCCAGGGAATTACAGACCTGTGAGCTTGACGTCAGTGGTAGGCAAACTGTTGGAGAAGATACTGAGGGATAGGATCTATTCACATCTGGAAGAAAATAGACTTATCAGTGATAGGCAGCATGGTTTTGTGCAAGGAAGGTCATGTCTTACAAACTTAATAGAATTCTTTGAGGAAGTGACAAAGTTAATTGATGAGGGAAGGGCTGTAGATGTCATATACATGGACTTTAGTAAGGCATTTGATAAGGTTTCCCATGGCAGGATGATGGAAAAAGTGAAGTCGTATGGGGTTCAGGGTGTACTAGCTAGATGGATAAAGAACTGGCTGGGCAACAGGAGACAGAGAGTAGTGGTGGAAGGGAGTGTCTCAAAATAGAGAAGGGTGACTAGTGGTGTTCCACAGGGATCCGTGCTGGGACCACTGTTGTTTGTGATCTACATAAATGACCTGGAGGAAGGTATAGGTGGTCTGATTAGCAAGTTTTCAGATGATACTAAGATTGGTGGAGTTGCAGATAGCGAGGAGGACTGTCAGAGAATACAACAAAATATAGATAGATTGGAGAGTTGGGCAGAGAAATGGCAGATGGAGTTCAATCCAGGCAAGTGTGAGGTGATGCATTTTGGAAGATCAAATTCAAGAGCGGACTATATGGTCAATGGAAGGGTCCTGGGGAAAATTGATGTACAGAGAGATCTGGGAGTTCAGGTCCATTGTACCCTGAAGGTGGCAACGCAGGTTGATAGAGTGGTCAAGAAGGCATACAGCATGCTTGCCTTCATCGGACGGGGTATTGAGTACAAGAGTAGGCAGGTCATGTTACAGTTGTATAGGACTTTGGTTAGGCCATATTTGGAATACTGCATGCAGTTCTGGTCGCCACATTACCAGAAGGATGTGGATGCTTTAGAGAGGGTGCAGAGGAGGTTCACCAGGATGTTGCCTGGTATGGAGGGTGCTAGCTTTGAAGAAAGGTTGAGTAGATTAGGATTGTTTTCGTTGGAAAGACGGAGGTTGAGGAGGGACCTGATTGAGGTCTACAAAATTATGAGAGGTATGGACAGGGTGGATAGCAACAAGCTTTTTCCAAGAGTGGGGGTGTCAGTTACAAGGGGTCACGATTTCAAGGTAAGAGGGGGAAAGTTTAAGGGAGATGTGCGTGGAAAGTTTTTTCGCAGAGGGTGGTGGGTGCCTGGAACGCTTAAATGATGCTATCGTGCCCGCCTCTACCACCGCTGGGGAGGTGGTAGAGGCGGGCACGATAGCATCATTTAAGATGCATCTGGACAGGCATATGAATGGGCGGGAACAGAGGGAAGTAGACTTTGGAAAATAGGAGACAGGTTTAGATAAAGGATCTGGATCGGCGCAGGCTGGGAGGGCCGAAGGGCCTGTTCCTGTGCTGTAATTTTCTTTGTTCTTTGTTCTTTGTAATGTGAAGTTCAGTGCAATGTCATCATGTAGACAGGATTTCAGCTTTCTTCTCTCGTAATTAATGCCTAATAATAAATTGTATTGCTTTAATGGATGGTGATTATTCAATCTGAGAAATTGCAAGTGCACATGATTGGAATCTCAAATAATGTGAACAATGTAGTGGTGACATTCATTTATTTCCTCACAGAAATGGTGAAATTGATCTCAACTGGGTGGAAAATGACTCCATTGGAAAGGAGAATTGGACCGGGTGTAAAACATCTTTAAATAACATCAATCACTAAATTTCCAGCTCTCATGCCTGACACAAAGGGGGTGGGAGCACAGAAACAAATAAGCGACCCCATTGTCATGGTCTTCCTCCCAATCATCATGGTTGATTGGCAAGATTCCCCACATCAGGTGGAAACAGGCATGAGTTCTATTGTCCGACTAGTATCAGAAGGCGGTCAAGTCAAAGAGGAAAAGTACATTTTAAAGTGTTTTTTTAAGTCAGAAGTGTATTTTTCCTCGTGCTTTGAATTCACAACCCTCCTATCCTCCCTT
Source organism: Scyliorhinus canicula (assembly GCF_902713615.1). Lineage (NCBI taxonomy): Eukaryota > Metazoa > Chordata > Chondrichthyes > Carcharhiniformes > Scyliorhinidae > Scyliorhinus > Scyliorhinus canicula. The sequence goes on along the minus strand of NC_052162.1, from coordinate 21,504,029 downwards.
AGGGCGCGATTCTCCGGCCTTGTTGTGCTCTTCCTTGAATAAGAACCGCGCCAGACACCAAACAGTTTGCGATGCCAGCGGCCCGCTCCCATAGACAAAATTGGGATCTCGCCGTAGTGTGGCGAGAAACCAATTATACAACTTAAGCACTATTTCCATAAAATTAACGGGAGCGACCCCATATCTAATGGGCTCCCGTGAATCATTGGCCTCCCCAGATAGTGGTCATGCTAGCACCCATTAGTACTTCTTTTTAAAAACGTGAACTTGGCGGAAGGGCTTCTGAGGGGAGTCGTGGAGGTGAGGATTCATCTTTGATGACAGGCAAAGAGCCCGGGGGCACTGGGCTTGCCACCCCGGTGCTCGGTGGCGGACCCCCTGGCTGGTTGGGGGGAGGGCACCCTCTGCAGGGGTGGGCTGCCATGGGAAGATGGGGGGGGGGGAGGCGCTGGGGGAGGGCAACCGCGTGCGATTCCACCACGCCAACCCCTGGATCGTGTGTACCCATCCTGAGGGTAACCCTTGACCCTGCCTGTCTACCTCACCACCCACTCATAACCCCCACTGACTGCTAAGGCCTCTTGTCGTGTGGCCGAAGGCTATCGCAAATAGGGAATTGGCAATCACGGTTAGTGAGCACTTCACACAACCCAAGTGGATTCCCATAGGTGGGCGGGCCATGTAGCACATGTGAGTTATTGCCTAGCAACTCAATCAGACCGTGATACTGGACACTGCGGGAGGCAACACCACACACGCACCGGCCAACATTTGAACACTCAGGGGATGGGTCACAACTCTGGGGAAATGTCCACAGCCGGAGGGTGAGTGAGTGCAACGGGGAGGGGGTCCAGCGCCCGGTACAGGTGACGTTATGTGCAGGTGTCTGGGGTGCAGGGTCTGGGGTTGGGTGAGGGAGGCCCGCTGCAGCCGGGAGTATGTGAGTAGGGCGATCCGGGTGTGGGGGAAGGGGGATCAATGGGGGAATGTAGGGTTGCGAGGTGCGATCCATGGCTGTTAGTCAGTCTAACACACTCTCCCAATTCCTTACAGATATTGAATGGTATGGGGGAAATTTTGGCTCCCTCAGAGCCTAGTGGTGCTGCTGGTAAGTTGAGGACCCGGCTGCGCATCAAGCCAGGGAGGGACCCAGAGGGGGAGGCCCGTGACAGCCCAGGGTGTACAGGCATCGTTGGTCATTTCAACAGATGGTGGACATCAGGAGGCTCCGTCTCAGCAAGAAAACAGTGCGGCACCTGTGCCTTGTCCTCGCAGACTTGGCACCACGTGGAGGAGAAGGGCACCTGCTCTCTGTGACCGTCAAGATTACTGCAGCTCTGAACTTTTACGCCTCTGGATCATTCCAGCGCCCAAGCGGGCACCTGTGTGGTATCTCGCAGACCACAGTCCACGGGTGCATCCGACAGGTCACAGGTGACCTGAGTGCCCGGGTGGAAATCTACCTCAACTTTGACATGGAACAAGCCCAAGAGGATGCTTGGGCAGCAGGGTTCTCCGCCATCGCTGGGATGCCCCATGTCCAAGGGGCATGTTGCCCTGTGCTCACTGGGCCATCTGGGAGTGCCCTACGTTAACAGAAAGGGGCTACACTCCCTCAGCATTCAACATGTGTGCGGCCACCACATGCAGATCATACACGTGTGTGCCCACTTCCCAGAGTGTGTGCACAACAGCTACATTCTGGGGCAATCAGACATCCCCAGCCTCTTCGAGGACCACTTCAGGATGGACGACAGGCTCCTGGGATCTAAGGGGTACCCACTGAGGACCTGGATAATGATGCCAGTATGGAAGCCGGAGATCGAAGCAAAGACTTGATACAACAAGGCCCATGTGGCCACCCAAGCTGCCATTGAGCAGTGCATCGGACTCCTCAAAATGCGGTTCCGATGCCTTGACCGCTCCGGTGGTGCATTCGAGTACACTGCCCGGAGGGTCGCCCACTTTGTGGTGGGCTGCTGTGTCCTCCACACCCTGGCACAGCAGCAGGGTTACAAGCTGGAGGTTGGGGATGAGGGACATTTACCCATGTTCCAGGAGGATAACGAGGATGGTGAGGAGGTGCAGGACCAGCAGGGCTGCAGGACGAGGCCGGGGAGGAACCTGAGGCCCAGCTGGAGGCTGCAGGACAGGTGGCGGCAGTGAGGGTCCGTAAGCATGCAGGGCCAGGGAGGCCCTCATACTGGCCCGATTCACCTAGGACATGGCCTGGTCCATCGTCACATCCTTACCCACCCACTCCCCTCATTTCCCATCACTCCAGGGTGCTGGGATTGTCGGCACTCTCAGGGGGTCATTGTCGAGGCAGAGGGATGATGATAACCCACAGAGAGGTGGGTGCTGGCGCTCCTCAATCTGTGCCATAGCCTGACTCCTGCCTGTCTGCTGTGTGCTCGCTCACACCCATCATCTTCACCTCGTGATGCATTGCAGAATAAAGTGGCAGAGGCTTCCAACTGGTGTTTATTGTTCAGTACAGGTCCCGAGTCTCCTAATGGTGCATTTCCCCCCCACCCCCACTCCCACTCCCCCACCCCCTCACCCCCCACCCCAAACCCTCACCCTCCACCCCAACCCATCCCATCCCACCCACCCCCTGCCTACCCTGTCCCCCCTTCCCCGGTGGCCTTAGTGATCCTCGATGTACCTGGCCCTCCTAGCTCTACCACTATGTCTTGGTGTTTCCCCAGGATACACACCTGAGGTAGAGGCAGCCAGATGCTCACCTCATCCCGTGGCCCACGATGCCCCTGCTGGCCGTCCTCTGAGGGCTCTGGGGCCGGACGCCCCGGTTCATTTGTCGACAGCACATGCCCAGCCGTGCCGCCTTGTCCTGTGTGCTGACCCAGGGACACGGCCTCATCAGAGGGGTAGATCTCGGGAGAGCTGGTGGCCACTGTCGCCGCCCCACGGGACGGGTCTGGGTTGGCATTGACTGGGTTGGTGTCCCCTCCTCCCAGTCGGTTCCCATAGGGCACTGGTGTCAGAGGGGCAGCTGGTTCGAGCCACGGTTGCCCTGGCATCATCTGGCTCTGCTAGCCATGATGGCTCCACGATGCCTGGACAATCGTGTCGACGCCGTCACTGATGCTCCTCAGTGTGTGGGACACATCCCCCAGTGACCGGGCCATGCTCTGCAGTGCCTCAGCCATGCCCATCTGAGACTGTCCCGCAGAACCTCATCAAGGTCGGCCTGGTACTGGGTGGCATCCCCCAGTGAGGCAGACATACAGCCGAGACCCTCAGTCGACTGAACAACGCCTTGGATACTTTCATACATGGTGCCGACATTGTGCACCAGGCTCTCCACTCCGGTCGCCACCTTAGCAGCGTTTGCCTTGGTACCACTCATTGCCGACGCCATCTCCTGCACCCAAAGCATCTGGGACTCCTCCATGCTGCTGTGGATCTGCTGGAGTGACGCTGACATCTCCCTCTGAATGTCCCGGCTGCTCCCTAACCTCTCCATCTGCTCCGGGTAACCCTGTTCCAGAGCCTCAGCACCAGGCTGGGACCCAACTGGGTCCAGGTGTCCAGCAGACCTCTGACTGGTGTCTTGCCTGGGGATTCCTGCCTCTACCTGATGCTCACCAGAGTGGGCCCCAGATACCTGACCACTAACATATCTCACTGAGGTGTGTGTATCTGCTGGCAGAGGGTGGGGATGACAGCTGTGCAGCGACTATAACAGTTGCATCCTCGGAGCACTCCTCCGAGGCATTCTCCTCCGGGTCTGGAGAGGGTGCTGCCCGGGATGGGCCAGCGCCGTCCTCTGGAGGACCTTTTTCTTTGGAATGTGGGCGTCACTGGCTGGGCCAACATTTATTGCCCATCCCTGAGGGCGTTTAAGAGTCAACCACATTGCTGTGGATCTGGAGTCACATGCAGGCCAGACCAGGTAAGGATGGCAGTTTTCTTTCCCTAAAGCACCTTAGTGAACCAGATGGGTGTTTATGACAATCGACAACAGTTTCATGGTTACCTTTAGACATCTAATTCCAGGTGTTTTACCGGATTCAATTTTCACCATCTGCCATGGCGGGATTTGAACCCGGGTCCTCAAAGCATGCCTCCGGGTCTCTGGATTACTCGTCCAGCAACAATACCATGACGCCACTGCCTCCACCTGGGGACGAGTGGACATGTGGTCAGTGGGAGGGATGGGTCAGTCAGAAAGGCGATCAGTACTCACATTTAACATGTCAGCCGGGTGGGGCCCGATGGTTCCTCACCTCTGCGGCATTCGCCAGCCTCTGTGTGGGTGACCACCCTGTGCTCGGCCACCCCGATCACCTCCAGAGCCTGCTCCTCGAAGGAGGTGAGGATTCTCAAGCCCAACACCCCACCGCCAGTCTGGGCCCTCTCCTGCTGATTATGGGAGAGCTTTTCCTGAGGAGACACAGAGAGGGCATCGCTATCCACACGCATGGTTCACTGTTGTGGTGGGGGTGGGGGTGGGGGGGGGGGAGGCGGTGTGAAGGAAGGGTTGAGTTGGAGGGAGGGTTGAAGCGGTGGGTGGAGGGAGGACTGAAGGGGGGTGATGGAAGGAGGGTTGCGGGTTGCCTGGGGGCATGCTCCTTTGGGGGGGTGGGGAGGGGGAGGCGGTGTGAAGGAACATAGAACATAGAACAGTACAGCACAGAACAGGCCCTTCGGCCCTCGATGTTGTGCCGAGCAATGATCACCCTACTCAAACCCACGTATCCACCCTATACCCGTAACCCAACAACCCCCCCCCCCCCTTAACCTTACTTTTTAGGACACCACAGGCAATTTAGCATGGCCAATCCACCTAACCTGCACATCTTTGGACTGTGGGAGGAAACCGGAGCACCCGGAGGAAACCCACGCACACACGGGGAGGACGTGCAGACTCCACACAGACAGTGACCCAGCCGGGAATCGAACCTGGGACCGTGGAGCTGTGAAGCATTTATGCTAACCACCATGCTACCAGGGTTGAGTTGGAGGGAGGGTTGAAGTGGTGGGTGGAGGGAGGACTGAAGGGGGGGGGGATGGAAGGAGGGTTGCGGGTCGTCTGGGGGGGATGCTCCCTTGGGGGGGTGGGGAGGGGGATGGGATGTTGGTGTCTACTCACTCATGCTGCCCGGTGTAGGTCATTGACCTTCTTCCGACACCGGAGGCCAGTCCCCCTGGTCACATTGCCCACGCTGACAGCTGCCGCCACCTCGTCCCAGGCACCACCGGCTGCCTTGTGGCTCACCCTCCGGGACCCTCGGGAGAACAGGTCATCCCCCCTGGCCTCCATCGCAATCAGGAGCCTTCCCAGGTTAGCGTCCCCGAATCTTGGGGGCGGTCTCCTGGGTGCCATTGTGGCGAGCTGGCTGGGGTTGGCTGAGCAAGAGCAGCTTAAGTGCTGCTCGACCTTGTTAGTGGTGGGCTGGCGAGCGCTGTCCCAGCGAATCAGCTGGCGAGCCATCATTTGGGGCGCGAAGCCCGTGGGGCCTCGTTAAGTGGAGCAATTAATGTTGAATAGCGCTGCCGGCCTCGCTGGGTTGAGCGGTAGGAATCTCGCAGCAATTCCCGCTCGCTACAGCACTTGGAAATTTTTACAGAGAAACGTGCCCTGAGTCTCTGTAAAGACACTGCACTATCCACTCCCCCTTGCACCCCCTCTAACAGTAATATTTTTCACTTGAACATCAGGATGAAAGCCCTACTTCTGTCATGTTCTTCCATTCTCCCATTTTTGAGCAAGAGAATTGCAAGAGGAAACTTGGAAAAATGCCACAGTCAAGTGATGAATCATAATGCTGCAGAACAAAAGCCAGAGAAAATAAAGTGTAAACGACAAGAAAGGTAAGAGGAAGTCAGCACAAAGCAACATACCATCAATCTGGGTGGCACAGTGGTGGCAGAGTGGTTAGCATTGATGCCTCACAGCGCCAGGGACCCGGGTTCGATTCCGACCTCGGGTGACTATCTGTGTGGAGTTTGTACTTTCTCCCCGTGTCTGTGTGGGTTCCTCCCACAGCCCAAAGATGTGCAGCTTTAGTAAATTGCCCTTTGTTGTCCAAAGGGTTAGAATGGGTTTACGGGGTTCGGGTGGGGACGTGGGAATAGGTAGGATGCTCTTTCGGAGGCTTAGTGCAGACCTGATGGGCTGAATGGCCTCCTTCTGCACTGTGGGGATTCTGTGATCTGAAAACTAGTGTTTCTCACAAAATCAATAGCTCTGCTAACAAGAAAAGACTGAAATAGAGAGGTATTCCATTCCACACTGCCAATGTCACTCAGTCTGATGAACACAAACTTCCAGAATGAGAGTCAATCACACTAGCTCCAGCGGGGTATATTTCACAAACTGGCGCAGCAGATGCAATTAAAAATTCTGCAATCAATTAGCAAGAGCGTGCCAAGAGGTTGATTTTGTCATCACCTCATTATTTTTGTTCCAATAGCGCTGGAATAATCAACTGTTATTCAGTGATTGTGAGATGATTTATTATCCTGAACAATTAATGAGCTCTATGTTGTCCCCAGAAAGATGCAAAGTTAGCTCCAGCTGTGAGGAAGCAGATCGGCAGCAGTTGTCGGCCTTTTGATATTTCTCAAATTACATCCTCCGTGAATCTCTTGAATGTTCACATTGACCTGAATCAAGTTTTAACTGACAGTATGGTTCTGCAACATTATTTTGAAGAGAATGTTACCAGTATAAAGCCCATAGTATGCTCAAGACAGAGTTTTGAATACAAAGGGTTTGGCGACAGTGCAGACAAGGGGGCACAAGTTCAAGGTGGGAGGGGATAGGTTCAGTGGAGATGTGTGAGTGACGCGTTTTACACAGAGGGTGGTGGTGGTCTGGAATGCACTGCCAAGTGAGGTGGTTGAAGCAGTTAAGTTAGCGACCTTTAAGACTTATCTGGATAGACATATGAACAGACAGGGTATAGAAGGATACAGGCAGTTGGTCTAGATAGGACACGTGATTGACGCAGGCTTGGAGGGCAGAAGGGCCTGTTCCTGTGCTGTATTGTTCTTTGTTCCCTTTGTAGAAGATCTATCCGCCCGTGACATTAATGAATGTTGGAGTAGGTTGGAGGGTCCGAATATCCTGCAGCTGTTCCTCTCTCTTATGGTTTCTTTTTTGTGGTGTTAGGACAATAACAACATGCACAAACCCTCATTTTCTCACTTGTTTTCTGACCAATGCTTCAGGTCTGCAGTACTCTGGCAGCTCTGGGTACAACATTATGAAGGACATAGTTAGGGTAGATGAGAAGAAACCTTTCCCCTTAGCGAAGGGGTCAATAACCAGGGGGCATAGAATTAAGGTAAGGGGCAGGAGGTTTCGAGGAGATTTGAGGGAACTGTTTTTCATCTAAAGGTTGGTGGGCATCTAGAACTCACCAAAGGGCGGTAGAGCTGGGAACACTCACAACATTTAAGAAGAATTTAGATGAGCACTTGAAATGTCAGAACATACAAGGCTACCGAAATGATGCATTATCAGAGATTCCATTCATGAAAACAAAAAGGACTCAATAATAAAAATTGTTCAGAAGTCTACAGCTGCCACATGGCTGTAGCTCATACCCAACATATCTCCTGCCTAAGAGGACTCCACCCCCTGGGATGATTACCCACTCGGAGTCTCAATTGGTCCCCCAAGTCAGGAAGCCCTTACTCTGCTGTGTTGCCCTGAAAGAGACAATCACCACAGCTATGAGCCAAGTGCTGGGAAACAGAGTTAGAATAGATAGGTGCTTGATGGCTGGCACAGACATGATGGGCCGAAGAGCCTCTTTCTGTGCTCTCGAACTATGATCCTGGCATTTTGCCTGTTCTTCAGTTTTGAGTTTAGGCAGCGAGTATCTGCAGTGAATCGTTAACCTGGGAGCAGCAGAGAGATCTTTTAAACTATTGTCAGTCTCTGAGACCATGGGCTGGAACGTATGACCACCCAGCCAAGGTATGTTTTCGTAAAATATGAGTGATGGCTGGCCCACAACCTTCTCACCCACCCCCCAAGCTGTCTCTTATAATACTCGGGTGTGAGGGGGGCTGGGCAGGGGGGTGCGGGGTTTTGGGAGTGGGATAGTTCCTGGCCATACAATAATCCAATTAGCGTAGGGCGGCAGGCAGGAATGTTCTTTCAAAAATGTTTTTAAAAGGGTAGAATTTAGGGTGGGGTACTAATTTTAGCAGAACCCTTTGTGTATCGGGGGGCGCCGCATGCACTTCCCTGTCTGCACTGCAAAACCCACTCCCGCCTCACCTCCCTCCCTCAATTACCAATCCCTCTCTGACCAAAATCCCTTACTTAACCTGAATCTGGGATCCACTGGCGCCTTCACGCTGAGGCTTCTTGCAGTCCCAGCAGTGTCCACTACTGAACTCTGGCACTGTCGCGGCTTCAAGGGCTGCCAGCCAATCAGGTTGATCGGCCGTTCCCAAGGGTAGGACTTCCTCAGTTTCCATGGTGCATGCGAGAGGGAGGTCACACATTTGGTAGTTCCGGCAAGGATCAGCAATTTTTAGGCCTTCTTGCTCATTTATTTAGGAGTATTTCGTAAGAAACATTCTGGATCGGTACTGCAGATTCTCCGCTCCGAATTCATGCCAAAAAGGAAAGCGAAAGGAACCAAGAAAATTGGTGGACAGTTCTTTGCCAGACTCAGAGGCCTCTTGTAACTCTAAAGATGGCGGTGGTAGAGTTGCAGTGCCGGCAGCCCCGGTTATGATGGACATGCTCTCAGATATCATGGGTAAGGAGTTTACTGTACACTTTGAGAGGCAGTGGAAGTTGGTCTTGAGAGATTGTGTAAGTCAATTGAGGAAGCACTGGGCCCAGTCTGGGTGGAGTTTGATAAAACCATAGAGGCAGTGAAGAAACTTGGTGAGGTTTTGGAGAGTGTGGAGGAGGCGCTGACGAGGCATATTGAGCAGCTTTCGTTGTTAGAGGCTAAGGTGGGGCCAATGAGAATAAGAGGCTGAAGGTGAAAGTTGACGACCTGGATAATTGGTCAAGGAGGCAGAACTTTAGAGCTGTGGGGTTGCCGGAGGGGATGGAGGGTCCAAATTCCACGGATCATCCAGCACAATTATTTTGGAAGGTGGCAGGGCGACGGGGGTCTCTCCTCCCCCCTATGCTGGACAGGGCTCATCGGATGCTTTGGAAGACCAAATAGGCCGTCTTGTATGATTATTATTCAGTTTCACAGTTTTCAGGATAAGGATAAGGCCCTGCAGTGGTCAAAGGAGAACCGTGACACAAAGTGGGAAGGAAGCCAGGTCAGGATCAATCAGGGCGTGGGGGCAGAGCTGGCGAGGGAACCTTTAACAAGGTGAAGGCCGCTCTCTACAAGAAGGGCATTCGGTTCGAGGTAGTGTACCCGGCAAGGTTGCGGGTCACATACAAGTCCAAGGACTCTTACTTCGAGACACCCGAGGAGGCGGAAGACTTTGTTAACAAGCATGGACTGGGGTACGACTGAACGGAATGTGATGTATGGGGGTTTCTTTGTGAGTGTTGCGGGCTGAAGGGGGTGGTGGGGATATCCTGTATATAAATCTTGATACTCTGTTGATCAAGTTTGTTTTTTTTGTTTATGGGAACGATGGGGAATTCATTGGGATGTGTGTATGTGTATTTTGGGTGAGAGCTGATGGTGGGGACATAGGTTGGGTTGATTTAGGGTCCCCTAAATCATCTAAAGAACTTGAATGCTGATGAGATGTTTTTGCAGGAGATCCATTTGTGGGTGAGGGAACAGACTAGACTCTGGAACGGGTGGGTGGGGCACGTGTTTCACTCGGGCTTCGATAGAAGAGCCCAAGGAGCAGCAACTTTGGTTCATATGCGAATGCCCCTGTTGACCACCAGGATCGCAGCGGATCCCAATGGTAGGTATGTGGTGGTTCGTGGGTCTTTGGCAGATACTTTGGTAAATGCATATGGCTCTAACTGGGATGTTGTGGCCTTTATTAGACATTTTCTGGCCTCTATCCCTGATCTGGATACACACCAGTTGGTTTTAGGGGGAATTTGATTGTGTGCTGGAACCTAAAATGGATCAATTCAGGCCTAAGCCTGTGTCTATCTCAGGGAGGTGCTTTGGACCTTCACAGTAAGAACATAGAACATAGAACATAGAACGATACAGTGCAGTACAGGCCCTTCGGCCCTCGATGTTGCACCGACATGGAAAAAATCTAAAGGCCATCTAACCTACACTATGCCCTTATCATCCATATGCTTATCCAATAAATTTTTAAATGCCCTCAATGTTGGCATGTTCACTACTGTTGCAGGTAGGGCATTCCACGGCCTCACCACTCTTTGCGTAAAAAACCCACCTCTGACCTCTGTCCTATATCTATTACCCCTCAATTTAAGGCTATGTCCCCTCGTGCTAGCCACCTCCATCCGCGGGAGAAGGCTCTCGCTGTCCACCCTATCTAACCCTCTGATCATTTTGTATGCCTCTATTAAGTCACCTCTTAACCTTCTTCTCTCTAACGAAAACAACCTCAAGTCCATCAGCCTTTCCTCATAAGATTTTCCCTCCATACCTGGCAACATCCTGGTAAATCTCCTCTGCACCCGTTCCAAAGCTTCCACGTCCTTCCTATAATGAGGCGACCAGAACTGTACGCAATACTCCAAATGCGGCCGTACTAGAGTTTTGTACAACTGCAACATGACCTCATGGCTCCGGAACTCAATCCCTCTACCAATAAAGGCCAACACACCATAGGCCTTCTTCACAACCCTATCAACCTGGGTGGCAACTTTCAGGGATCTATGTACATGGACACCGAGATCCCTCTGCTCATCCACACTACCAAGAATTTTACCATTAGCCAAATATTCCGCATTTCTGTTATTCTTTCCAAAGTGAATCACCTCACACTTCTCCACATTAAACTCCATTTGCCACCTCTCAGCCCAGCTCTGCAGCCTATCTATGTCCCTCTGTAACCTGCAACATCCTTCCGCACTGTCTACAACTCCACCGACTTTAGTGTCGTCTGCAAATTTACTCACCCATCCTTCTGCGCCCTCCTCTAGGTCATTTATAAAAATGACAAACAGCAACGGCCCCAGAACAGATCCTTGTGGTACGCCACTCGTAACTGAACTCCATTCTGAACATTTCCCATCAACTACCACTCTCTGTCTTCTTTCAACTAGCCAATTTCTGATCCACATCTCTAAATCACCCTCAATCCCCAGCCTCCGTATTTTCTGCAATAGACGACCGTGGGGAACCTTATCAAACGCTTTACTGAAATCCATATACACCACATCAACTGCTCTACCCTCGTCTACCTGTTCAGTCACCTTCTCAAAGAACTCGATAAGGTTTGTGAGGCATGACCTACCCTTCACAAAACCATGCTGACTGTCCCAAATCATATTATTCCTATCTAGATGATTATAAATTGTATCTTTTATAATCCTCTCCAAGACTTTACCCACCACAGACGTTAGGCTCACCGGCCTATAGTTACCGGGGTTATCTCTACTCCCCTTCTTGAACAAAGGGACCACATTTGCTATCCTCCAGTCCTCTGGCACTATTCCTGTAGCCAATGATGACCTAAAAATCAAAGCCAAAGGCTCAGCAATCTCTTCCCTGGCTTCCCAGAGAATCCTAGGATAAATCCCATCCGGCCCCGGGGACTTATCTATTTTCACCTTGTCCAGAATTGCCAACACTTCTTCCCTACGCACCTCAATGCCATCTATTCTAATAGCCTGGGTCTCAGCATTCTCCTCCACAATATTATCTTTTTCTTGAGTGAATACTGACGAAAAGTATTCATTTAGTATCTCGCTTATCTCCTCAGCCTCCACACACAACTTCCCACCACTGTCCTTGACTGGCCCTACTCTTACCCTAGTCATTCTTTTATTCCTGACATACCTATAGAAAGCTTTTGGGTTTTCCTTGATCCTACCTGCCAAAGACTTCTCATGTCCCCTCCTTGCTCGTCTCAGCTCTCTCTTTAGATCCTTCCTCGCTTCCTTGTAAATATCAAGCGCCCCAACTGAAACTTCACGCCTCATCTTTACATAGGCCTCCTTCTTCCTCTTAACAAGAGATTCCACTTCTTTGGTAAACCACGGTTCCCTCGCTCGACCCCTTCCTCCCTGCCTGACTGGTACGTACTTATCAAGAACATGCAATAGCTGTTCCTTGAACAAACTCCACATATCCAGTGTGCCCAACCCTTGCAGCCTACTTCTCCAACCAACACATCCTAAGTCATGTCTAATGGCATCATAATTGCCCTTCCCCCAGCTATAACTCTTGCCCTGCGGGGTATACTTATCCCTTTCCATCACTAACGTAAAGGTCACCGAATTGTGGTCACTGTTTCCAAAGTGCTCACCTACCTCCAGATCTAACACCTGGCCTGGTTCATTACCCAAAACCAAATCCAATGTGGCCTCGCCTCTTGTTGGCCTGTCAACATATTGTGTCAGGAAACCCTCCTGCACACATTGTACAAAGAATGACCCATCTAATGTACTCGAACTATATCTTTTCCAGTCAATGTTTGGAAAGTTAAAGTCTCCCATAACAACTACCCTGTTACTTTCGCTCTTTTCCAGAATCATCTTCGCCATCCTTTCCTCTACATCCCTAGAACTATTAGGTGGCCTATAGAAAACTCCCAACAGGGTGACCTCTCCTTTCCTGTTTCTAACCTCAGCCCATACTACCTCAGAAGAAGAGTCCCCATCTAGCATCCTTTCCGCCACCGTAATACTGTCCTTGACTAGCAGCGCCACACCTCCCCCTCTTTTGCCCCCTTCTCTGAACTTATTAAAACACCTAAACCCCGGAACCTGCAACAACCATTCCTGTCCCTGCTCTATCCATGTCTCTGAAATGGCCACAACATCGAAGTCCCAGGTACCAACCCATGCTGCCAGTTCCCCTACCTTATTTCGTATACTCCTGGCATTGAAGTAGACACACTTCAAACCACCTACCTGAACACTGGCACCCTCCTGCGAAGTCAAATCTGTGCTCCTGACCTCTATACTCTCAATCTCCCGTACCCTAAAACTACAATCCAGGTTCCCATGCCCCTGCTGAATTAGTTTAAACCCCCCCAAAGAGCACTAACAAATCTCCCCCCCAGGATATTGGTGCCCCTCAGTTTCAGATGTAGACCATCCTGTCTATAGAGGTCCCACCTTCCCCAGAAAGAGCCCCAGTTATCCAGAAATCTGAATCCCTCCCGCCTGCACCATCCCTGTAGCCACGTGTTTAATTGCTCTCTCTCCCTATTCCTCATCTCACTATCACGTGGCACGGGCAACAACCCAGAGATAACAACTCTGTTTGTTCTCGCTCTGAGCTTCCATCCTAGCTCCCTAAAGGCCTGCCTGACATCCTTGTCCCCTTTCCTACCTATGTCGTTAGTGCCAATGTGGACTACGACTTGGGGCTGCTCCCCCTCCCCCTTAAGGACCCGGAAAACACGATCCGAGACATCACGTACCCTTGCACCTGGGAGGCAACATACCAAACGTGAGTCTCTGTCGCTCCCACAAAATCTCCTATCTGTGCCCCTGACTATTGAGTCCCCAATTACTAATGATCTACTCCTTTCCCCCCTTCCCTTCTGAGCAACAGGGACAGACTCCGTGCCAGAGGCCCGTACCCCATGGCTTACCCCTGGTAAGTCGTCCCCCCCACAAGTATCCAAAACGGTATACTTGTTACTCAGGGGAACGACCGCAGGGGGTCCCTGCACTGACTGCTTCTTCCCAGTCCCTCTTACAGTTACCCATCTATCTCCAGTCTTTGGTGTAACTATTTCCCTGAAGCTCCTATCTATGACCCCCTCTGCCTCCCGAATGATCCGAAGTTCATCCAGCTCAAGCTCCAGGTCCCTAACACGGTTTTTGAGGAGCTGGAGTTGGGTGCACTTCCCACAGATTAAATCAGCAGGGACACTGACGGCGTCCCTCACCGCAAACATTCTGCAGGAGGAGCATTGTACTGCCTTCCCTGACATCACCTCTAGATTTAAAAAATAACAAGAAAAAGAAAAAGAAAGGAAGAGCTTACCTGATATTACCTCAAACCCTGCTCCCGCTCAAAGGTAAGCAAATTTAAAGGCACTCACTCACCTTCACGACAGGCCCCTGCTCCCGCTTCCCAACCACCGTGGGGTGGGGGGGTTGGTTAGAGGAGGAGGTAGGGTGGGAAACACTCACGAAGTGTTTCAGGTTTAACTGTCACTTGCCAACAGCCTCTCCACAAATCACCTTCAACTTAGGCTGACCGCACTGCACGTATGCAAATTTCCCCAGAACAGCTGATCAGTAGCTCTGCTCTGCTGCCCTCTGCTGGATGATTGCCTTCACTCAAACTCCTCGGGTCCCCTTCGCAGATTCACCTTCAACTTAGGCTGACCGCACTGCACGTATGCAAATTTCCCCAGAACAGCTGATCAGTAGCTCTGCTCTGCTGCCCTCTGCTGGATGATTGCCTTCACTCAAACTCCTCGGGTCCCCTTCGCAGATTCACCTTCAACTTAGGCTGACCGCACTGCACGTATGCAAATTTCCCCAGAACAGCTGATCAGTAGCTCTGCTCTGCTGCCCTCTGCTGGATGATTGCCTTCACTCAAACTCCTCGGGTCCCCTTCGCAGATTCACCTTCAACTTAGGCTGACCGCACTGCACGTATGCAAATTTCCCCAGAACAGCTGATCAGTAGCTCTGCTCTGCTGCCCTCTGCTGGCAGAAGTCTGACAACTCCAGGTTAAAGTCCAACAGGTTTGTTTTGAATCACTAGCTTTTGAGTGAGTGAAGAAGCTGCCCTCCGAAAGCTAGTGATTCGTCCAACGGCAGCATCTTCACATCATTGGACCTTCATGGAGCAGATGGGGCAAGCGGACCTATGGAGATTTTGACACCTGCACGACATGTTTTTTCACATGTGCATGAGATCTATTCAAGAATATTCGGCGATAGTAATCTCTGACCATGCTCCACATTTTGTGGACGTGGAGCTGGGGATGGATCCCATCCAGCGGGCAGCATGGAGATTAGATATGGTGCTAAGAGCAGAGAAAGAGTTTGGTGGCCATTGAGGAGTACATTGGGTTTAACAGGAAAGAATTGGTCTCTCCCTCCACGCTATTGGAGGCACTTAATCCGGTGGTAAGAGAAAATGAAAAATGAAAATCGCTTATTGTCAGGAGTAGGCTTCAATGAAGTTACTGTGAAAAGCCCCTAGTCGCCACATTCCGGCTTCTGTTCGGGGAGGCTGGTACGGGAATTGAACCGTGCTGCTGGCCTGCCTTGGTCTGCTTTCAAAGCCAGTGATATAGCGCTGTGCTAAACCACACAGGAGAGGTAATCCCTCATATTGCGCCCTTCGACAGGACGTGTGGGGACGGAGCAACAGCGTGTGGCGGGGCCAATCCTGAAAATGGATTGTTGCCAGAGTGCTTTAAGGACCAGTTTATGGAGGGGCGGTTTGCCAGCTGGGAGGGGTTTTCAGCGAAATTCCAATTATCCTTAGCGGGATTCTCTCAACCCGGACCCGGGCCAGAGAATCGCCGCTACCGGCGCGCATTACACGACACCGCTCCGACGCCGGGACGCGATTCTGCACAGAGCGTACAATCGGCGCCATTGACGCTGGCGTGGTCTGTGCGGTGCCAGAGCAGCCCCCGACGATTCTCGGCCCGGGATGGGCTGAGCAGCCGTAACAAGAAACCCGAGTCCCGCCGGCGCCGTGGTCTTACCCGGCGGGACCTCGGCCTGGAAGGGTCCAGAGGCAGCCTGTGTGGCGGGAGGGGGTTCCAAACCCTGGGGGGGCTGTGGGTTGGCCCACAATCGGGGCCCACCGATCGGCGGGCTGGCCTCTCGGGCTGGGGGCTTATTTTCTTCCACGCCGGCCCCGTAGACCTACGCCATGTTGCGTCGGGGCCGGCGCGGAGAAGGGAGCCACTGCACTGCGCATGCGTGGCCCCAGGTTAACGCCGGGATTGGCAGCTGGAGCGGCGTGGGTCGCTCCAGTGCTGTGCTGGCCCCCTGTAGGGGTCAGAATTGCTGATCCTGAGGCCATGTTGACGCCGTCGGGAAACGCAACGGCGTTTCCGACGGCGTCAACGCTTAGCCTCAGGAACAGAGAATCCCGCCCCCTGTTCCGATATATTCAAATACTGGAGCTGGCCCTACATTTCCCTCAGCACCGCAACCCTCCCTGTTGGGGGAAATCTTATTGTTGGCGAGGTCCTGGGAAGGGGGAGCATCTCGAATTTTTATGGGCGGATCATTTGAATGGAATCAGCGCTGCTGGATCAGGTGTGGGTGAAATGGGAGGAAGAGTTGGGACGCATCCTAGATGATGATGTGTGGAATGAGGCCCGTGTAGGGTGAATTCCATCTCCTCCTGAACACGGCTCAGCCTGATTCAGTTCAAGGTGGTGCACAGAGCTCACTTGACTAAATCGAGGATGAGCATTCTTTTTTTTGTGTAAGTAGAGGACAGGCATGAGCCAGGCTCTCATTGGCCCGCCAATCACACCTACAAGTTCTGGCCGCGTACAAAGATGGTGCGCTTTTGGGCCTCTTTCTTTAACAGCATGTCATTGGGTCTGAACATTGGTCCGGAGCCTTGTCCGTTGTTGGCCGTTTTCGGGGTATCAGACTCGCTGGGGCTGCACAGAGGGGTGAAGGCGGATGCTCTTGCTTTTGCCTCGCTAATAGCCCGCAGGTGAGTTCTGCTGAGTTGGAGAGCGTCAGCTCTACCTGGTGCCTCGGCCTGGTTGGGTGGCCCAATGCAGTTGTTATACGTGGAAAATATCTAGTACACTGTAAGGGAGTCGGTGGGGGAGGGGGGTTCTACTGAGGCGGTAGCCATTTATCTCGTATGTCAAAGAGTGAATTACCATCAATTGTTGTGGGGGCAGCGTAGGGCGTGTTATAAGAGCGGTTGAATATGGTTTTTGATTGTTTATATTATCAGCATGACAAATGTACCATATGCCAGCCATTTTCAGAGCTGAATGCGAGATTGTGTGCATTATCTATGAAAATCATCAATAAAATATGCATTTTTAAAAAGGGTAGGACTTCCTCCCGATGAGGAGTGGAAGTCCCATGCATTGCTTGCTGATGCCTACCAGTGTGTTATTGCTGTGGGCAGACTTTCTTATTGTCAGTCGGTTTCTGACCGACATTTAAGTGCACTTAAAGGTCACGTGGAGGTGGGGACCAATCAGTGCAGCAAACCCCCAGTCCCCATCCCACCGATAAAATCCAGCCCCGTATCTAATTATAACCAAACCATCCATCCCCCACACATCCATAACCTTTCACATTGCTCCCAGACCCAAGGGGCGGGATGTTCTGTTGGCGATGCTGGAATCTCAAATTGCGATAGGGCAGAGAAAACGGCATCAGCCGAAAATTGAGGACGGTGCCAGGCAGTGGGTGCTATGTTTCTCTGGGATAGTGCCACATCACTGAGGGCCAGACAGTGCCAGGTCAATGTCCTTAACGGCCACAACCATGGCCAGCTGTGCGTGGGCTACGTGCTGGAGCGCTATGGCAATGTTCATGCGGCCCTGGTACATTGCTACCTGTGACATGGCTGCCCTGTCCTGTGCCTCAGCCACCAGCCGCACAGAGTGTTCCAGGCCTTGCACACTTTGACCCATGGCCATGACCCTCGCACCCAAGGTTTCCACTGTGGACCACACCCATTCGTTGTTGGCCTGGGTGGCACGCATTGTCGGCAGTGCCTCCTCTAACTGCACCTGCAGGTGCTGAAAGGTTGCTGATACCCCCCGCCCATAGTTCCCGGCTTTGTATCTGCATCTCCAGCATTGATGGGACTGGCCTTTCCAGAAAGCAGAGACCCATCTGGATAGGAGCTAGTCCCTGGGGTAGGATTGCCCTCCAATCGTCTTCCCCCTCGGGGGCACTTAGCTCCACCTGATGTACCGCAGCATGTGTGTCATGTCCACCAGGTAGTGCCTCAGGAGCCTCTTCACTAAAATGTCCAACCAAGATGGATGTCTCTGGAATGGTGTCGCTGACGGCTGTGACAAGAAGTCGGTGTCGTCCCCGGACTGGTTCTCCGGGTGTTGCGGGTTTGTGGCTGAAGGTATAGGTCCCCAGATGGGCCCGCCTCATCGCCACATGACTGCAAGACAAAAGACAAGATGCATGTTTAGATCACGGGTAAGTATGGTGTGGGAGGGAGAGGTGGCACACAGCCCATAGGGACATAACAATGCATTAGAGGCTCACTTGGTTCTTCGATGTCGACCTCCACCTCGGCACCGCCCCACCGACCAGATCCATCGCCCTCTGCTCTGCGGCGGTGAGGGGGTGCAGGTCCGGCAAGCCCCCTCCGGTCTTCTCAAACTCTGTGCGGTTGTAGACTTCTCCTGGGGCACAGATAATGGACAGTGTGAGACACTCGGATACAGGCAGCACAGGGTATCCACCGCCAGTGGCCTGTGTGTGCTGGGCACCCGGCCATGGCGGGTGGTATGTGTGTTGGCATGTGGTGGGGGGTAGGGTACATGCAGACATCCCTGGGTGGGGTTCGATCGCCCTCTCGGAGGAGGAAAGCTACGGGTGTGTGGGTCAAGGGCCGGGAGCACGGTGATGGTGACCTGGGCAGGGGGTTGCCATCCTCATCCAGCACTGGCTTACAGTTCGCCTGGTGGGGGCCGCATGGCGGAGGTGAGGGGTGATGATGGGGTGTTGCATGTGTGTGATGGGAGTGGTGCCATGGGTACGGTGGTGGCTGCCCTGAGAAGGTTGTGCAGCTTCTTCCTGCACTGCTGCCAGGTGAGGCCCATGGCCTTTACAACCTCTGCTACCTCCGCCCAGGCCCGGTTGATGTTGGCAAATGGCAGCCTCCTTCCCACCCGGGGAAAAAGAGTGTCACACCTCTCCTCCACGGCAACCAGCAGTGACGCCAACTCTGTATTGGCGAACCTCAGTCTTCTGGGTGTCAAGCTCATGGCTGGAATGGGAGTGTGTGGAGAGTGGAATGTTTAGATGTGGCTGCAGCTTGTCAGCCTCTCGAGTGCCAATTCGGACCCCGGTGAATCACACACCAGTGTGCGTTGGAATCGCACTAGTTCTACATGGCACCGGTGCTGGCTGATTGGCATGTCCTGAATTGTCCCGGGACCACAGAATACCCGCGATTCAGTCCTGGCGTTCGCACTTAGTCTCTGAAACGGTGAATCCTGCCCAAGAGCTATCATGAGCTGAAAGTTAGTATTCCATAATATTACTTAGTGTGTACAGTAGTGTCATGAGAATGTCGCTTTAAGAAATGTTTGGCTGCTCATGTTACTGCAGTGATGTCAGAGTGTGGGTGGAGCTGAGCTCTGGTTCTGCTTTTTAGTTTCACTTTGAGAAAAGCTTGGGTGTGTCTGTGTCTTTTTGGTTTTGTTTTCAGTGTTGGAGCTGAAGCCAGACAAAGCAGGTGTACTGCTGTTCTCTCTGCCATGAAAAGACTATCTTTTGATCATTTGGTGAATTCAGAATTATAAATGTTCTCAGTAGTGACTTTAAGCTGATGTGCTTCTGTTTAAAGGTGTTTCTTTTGTCTTCTGGATGTTGTTTGGGAAGTTATTAAGGATTACTTAGTGTTGTATTCTTTGGGGGTTGTATTTGAATGGATGGTTGCTAAGATGTTTACTGTATGTTTTAAAATGGTTAACTTGAGTTCATAGAATAAACATTGTTTTGCTTTAAAAATTACTTTTTGATTTCTGCTCTATCACATCTGTAGAGTGGGCCGTGTACCCCCCATACCACAATCTATTAAAAGTTGTGGGTCAGGTGAACTCCATGATACACTTTGGGGTTCTCTAAACCCTGGCCCATAACAATAGTGAAATCTTCTAGTCTCCAATACTTTCTCAGTGGGGTTGAATGTCTGTCAGCAGAATAAGTAGTTGAACAATAAACGTTAAAGAGCCATTTTGTTGACTGCATTCAGCCAAGAAAGAGAAAATAGCATTTTCTCATAGGCCACATGGGTCAAATATTAGCATTGTAATAAAGTTTACAGATTTCATCAACAGAAACATACATTTATACAATGGGTGGGATTTTCTGGTGGGATTTCCTGGATGGGCCCTGCGACCAGACGTTCCCGCCTGAGATCTACGGACCTTTACATGGTCCCCGTCCCATCCGTGGTGATCTTGCGGCACGCATGGCCGAAAAATCCAGCCCAATATCTTTAATGGAGTAAACTATTCCAAAATTACTTTGCAGGTGTGTTAGCAAACAAAAGTTCCAGTGAGCCACATCTGGAGATATTACAGCAGATGATCAAAAACTTGGTTCACAGCTAGGTTTTAAATAATATACATGTGGGGGATGGGGGCATGATAGCTAGTGAGGGAGAGATGGAGAGATAATGAGATAGATACTTGTTTCAGTGTGACCCAGGTTTGGATCATACCATGGCAGATGGTGACATTTGAATTCAATTAAAATTCTGGAATTAAAACCTGATTATGTCAATCGTTGTAGAATCTGAATCATAGAATCCCGACAGTGCAGGAGTCCTTTCAGCCCATTGAGTCTGCACCGACCCTCCGATAAATCAGCCCACCCAGGCTCACATCCCCGGCCTATCCGCACAACTCAGCACATTGATCATGGCCAATCTGCCTTATCTGCACGTCTTTCGACTGTGGGTGGAAACCTATGCAGACTCGGGGAAAACATGCAAACTCCACAGAGTCACCCAATGCCGGATTTGAACCCTGGTCCCTTGCACTGTGAGGCAGCAGCGCTAACCACTGTGCCAAGCATCTGGTTCATTAATGTCCTTTCGGGAAGGTAACCTACCAGCCTTACCTGGTTTGGCCGACCTGTGACTCCAGTTTATGTAAATGTTTCTGAAAAGAGAGTTAGAATCAGTCTGCCCAGCATGTTCGGGATGACAATACCGCTTTAAAACAATTAGAAGAGAAACTAGCACATCCAATTCACAACCTACTCAATTCACGTGTCAACAAATACAAAGGTATCTCCCTTGTGATATGCTAATGACCCAGAAAAATGTGTAATTAAATGCCACTTATGACAAACTCTGAACCACGGGTTACCGCGCCCTCAGACACATTCTGTTCCCTAATTATGAATCTCTATTGTGGGACATTTGTGTGGTGCTTTCACTTATTTAATTGTGTTTTAATCTTGCAGCCAATTTAAACTGAGTTTGGAACTTGCCGGCAGTGTATTCACTCAGGCAGTGGTGCAGTGGTATTATCGCTGGACTATTAACCTAGTGACTCTTGGGACCTGGGTTTGAATCCCATCATGGTAGTTAGTGGAAATTTAAAAAAATAAATTTTAAAAAAACATCTGGAATTACCAGTCTGATGATTGCTGGTTGTCAAAACAACCCAACTGGTTCACGAATGTCCTTTAGACCCGGAGAACTCCCGGTCTGGCTTGCATGGGACTCCAGACCCACAGCCATGTGGTTGACTCTTAAATGGCCGCTGAAATGGCCCAGCAAGCCATTCAGTTGAAGGGCAACGAGGGCTGGGCGATAAAGTCAGGCCTTGCTGGCGACATCCGCTTCCTGTACATTAATTTTTTTAAAACTCAACAAATTGCAGCAATCGCCCACAGGCCCGACTCCTTTAATGCTCCAAAAGTATGTGTCTGTTCACATTACATTGATCTGGATTATATTAATATAAGACCATGCACAAGCGTTGATACACATGGTAAATTGTAATTGTGAGTGGACATTACACTCGGCTGCCACGGCTTCGTCAGTGGTGGAGGGAAAGCAATCAAGCTGGCTGCTTTGTCCTGGATGGTGTAAAACTTCTTGAATGTTGTTGGAGCTGCCCTCATCCAGGCAAGTGGTGAGTATTCCATTACACTCCTGACTTACGCTTTGTAGATGGCGACCAGGCTTTGGGGGGGTCTGGAGGTCAGTTACTCACCATAGGATTCCTAGCCTTTGACCTGCCCTGCTAGCTACAGTATTAATGTGGCTACTCCAGTTCAGTTTCTGATCAACGGTAACCCCCAGGATGTTGATTGTGGGGGATTCAGCGAAAGTAATGACATTGAATGTCAAGGGGTGGTGGTTACATGCTCTCTTGTATGTGATGGTCATTGCCTGGCACTTGTGTGGCATGAGTGTTTCTTGCCATTTGTCAGCCCAAGCCTGGATATTGTCCAGGTCT
Source organism: Scyliorhinus canicula (assembly GCF_902713615.1). Classification (NCBI taxonomy): domain Eukaryota; kingdom Metazoa; phylum Chordata; class Chondrichthyes; order Carcharhiniformes; family Scyliorhinidae; genus Scyliorhinus; species Scyliorhinus canicula. The sequence continues at coordinate 21,481,802 of NC_052162.1, read as the reverse complement.
TGCTGTATTTGGACATTGACTGCTTCATTATCTGAGGAGTTGCCAATGGTGTTGAAAATGAAATGAAAACCGCTTATTGTCACGAGTAGGCTTCAATGAAGTTACTGTGAAAAGCCCCTAGTCGCCACATTCCAGCTCCTGTTCGGGGAGGCTGGTACGGGAATTGAACCATGCTGCTGGCCTGCCTTGGTCTGCTTTAAAAGCCAGCGATTTAGCCCAGTGTGCTAAACCAGCCCAGAACATTGTGCAGTCATCCGCAAACATCACCACTTCTGACCTTATAATTGAAGGGGGGCATTAATGAAGCAGTTGAAGATGGTTTGGCCTCGGACATTATGCTGAGGAACTCCTGCAGTGATGATCTGGAACTGAGATGAATGGCCTCCAGCCAGCACAACTATCTTCCTTTGTGGCAGGTATGACTCCAACCGCGGAGAGGTTTCCCCTTGATTCCCATTGGCCAGTTTAGCTAAGACTCCTTGATGCCATACCTGGTCAAATCATGGAATTTACAGTGCAGAAGGAGGCCAATCAGCCCATTGAGTCTGCACTGGTCCTTGGAAAGAGCAACCTACTTAAGCCCACACTTCCACCCTATCCCCGCAACCCCACCTAACCTTTTTGGACACTAAGGGGCAATTTATCATGGCCAATCCACCTAACCTGCACATCTTTGGACTGTGGGAAGAAACCGGAGCACCCGGAGGAAACCCACGCAGACACGGGTTGAACGTGCAGACTCCGCACAGACAGTGACCCAAGCCAGGAATCGAACATGGGACCCTGGAGCTGTGAAGCAACTGTGCTAACCACTGTACTACCATGCTGCCTTGATGTCAAGGGTGGTCACTCTCACCTCACCTCTAGCATTCAGCTCTTTTGTCCATGTTTGAACCAAGACTGTAATGAGGTCAGAAGCTGAGTGACCCTGGCGGAACCCAAACTGAGCGTCAGAGAGCAGGTTATTGTTGAGTAAGTGTGCATGATAGCGCTGTTGATGACTCCTTCTATTACTTTGCTGATGATGGGAGAGTAGACTGATAGGGTGGTAACTGGCTGGGTTAGATTTGTCCTGTTTCTTGTGCACAGGAAACACCTGGGCAATTTTCCACATTGCCGGGTCGATGCCAATGTTGTAGCCGTACTGGAACAGCTTTTCTGGGGTGCTGCAAGGCCTGGAGCACAAGTCTTTACTATTGTCGGAATATTATCAGGGCCCATAACCTTTGCAGTATCCAGTGCTCCAGCCGTTTCTTTATAACACATGAAGTGTATTGTATTAGCTGAAGACTGATATCAGCGATGCTGGGGACCTCTGGATAGGTCATCCACACAGCGCTTCTGGCTGAAGATTGTTGCGAATGCCTCAGCCTTGTCTTTTTCACAGATGTGCTGGGCTCCTCCATCATTGAGGATGGGGATATTTGTGGAGCCTCCTCCTCCAATGAGTTGTTTAATTCATAGGATTATTTGAGTGGGCAAAGAAATGTCCGATTGAAGATAATTATCCTTTGGTAGAAAGGACAGAAAAAAAATTATATTTTTTAAAAGGCAAGAGATGAGTAAATGCTGGTGTTTAGAAGGATGTAGGGCTTCTTGTGAACAAGCATGTGACAAGGTAGATGCTGGGAGGACGTTTCCCCTGGATGGAAAGGTGAGTATTATGGGGCAGGGTAAGGGTCAGCCATTTAATAATAATAATAATACTAATAATCTTTATTCGTGTCACCAGTAGGCTTACATTAACATTGCTATGAAGTTACTATGAAAAGACCCTAGATGCCAGATTCAGGTGTCTAATCGGGTACACTGAGGGAGAATTCAGAATGTCCAAATTACCAAACAGCACGTCTTTCGGGACTTATGCGAGGAAACCGGAGCACCCGGAGGAAACCGGGGCAGACATGTGCGGACTCCGCACAGACAGTGACCTAAGCCAGGAATCGAACCTGGAACCCTGGCGCTATGAAGCAACAGTGCTAACCACTGTGCTTCCGTGCAGGCCGAGATGATGAAGGAGAGGTTTCCTCACCTCACCCGGAGGGTTGTAAATCTTTGAAATTCCACCTCTGAAAGCTATGGATGCTTCGTCAAGTATAATCGAAGCTGAGATCAGTGGATCCCGGGATCCTGGGATGATGATGTTTATGAACAGTGTGGAAAATTGAAGTTGCGGTAGAGCAACTATTGAATGGTGGAACAGGTTCGATGAGCTGTATGGTATGCAATTCTGTTCCCATTTTGGATGCTGACAATTGCATGTGATGTACCAAAGTGGCCGCTGAATTCAAATTATGGGCGACAAGGTAACACAGTGGTTAACGCCAGGGTCCCAAGTTCGATTCCTGGCTTGGATAACTGTCTGTGCGGAGTCTGCACGTTCTCCCCTTGTCTGCGTGGGTTTCCTCCGGATGCTCCAGTTTTGTCCCACAAGTTCCAAAAGATGTGCTGTTAGGCCATTTGGACATTCTGAATTCTCCCTCTGTGTACCCAAACAGACGCCGGAGTGTGGCGACTAGGGGCTTTTCACAGTAACTTCATTGCAGTGTTAATGTAAGCCTACTTGTGACACTCTTATTACCAACCTTTGGAGCTTGGGAATCTTTTTCTTAGGATTTGTTAGGAATTGAAATTAATAATAAATGCCACAAAATGTTTAAAAGTGGAAAGTCAGCATTTACAGTAAACATGCTCCAGAAATGTTTGGGTTAATATTCAGCTCACAGTGGAATCGTTAATGAGTTAGAGAACTGAAGCAGGATGTGATCACATTGAAAATGAAACACGTACATCGCTGCAGTGAAAAGTAGCAAGAGGCAGGTTCAAACAAACTGAAGCTGGTGTAATTTTTCTCTTTGGAAATGCAGTAAAGGAAATCGTAGTAATTATTTCTTGGCAGTTCCTGCTGTACATGAACAAAGCTATTTCTCAAATCATGAGCTTGTACGGACAAGAAAGATTTCTTCTCGATTTTGGAGAAAGAGATAATGTGCGAGATTCTCTGGCCTCTCCACGGTGTGTTTTTCAGCAGTGGGAGGTGGCTGGCCGTTGACTGGGAACAGGAACCATTGAATCAATGGGACCAATTTCCCATTGAATCCACCCCATGACACTGGGAAACCCACGCTGTCGACGGGACTGGAAGATTCCGCCACAGTTGAAGGCGGGTGATTAAGATTTCAATAGGAATTGGTATCTGGGGCAAGTTTAAGGCCAGTCCAGATATGACTTCGCAGGCAGACAAGCGAGCTATGGCTGGAATCTTGTGGAGGGGAGAAGGACAATCACTCAGACAGGATGGTGGCACACTGGAAACCCACTGACCTCCGTCTCCACCAGAATTAAGTTCTGGACAGTATGGCCCATGGGCGGACATCCTCCTCCACCTCCAATCGAGCCCCCTAAGTAGTTAATCAAAGACCGGTTATGGGCCTTATCCTGCCGCTCCTGGTATTAAGCAAGATATAGATTAGCCTGCTGCAAGTGTGCTTGACTCCAGAGGAAGGCCCTGGCCTTTGCAGTGTCTGATTGGCTTGTGGTTCGGTGAGTCATCCCAAAAAGAGGCAACAGGGATCTCTATCTCGCTCTCCAGCCGGAAGGTGAGCCCCTGATGCCTCAACAAGACTCTCCCCACCCCCCCTGATGTGTGGAAGTCTGTTTCTGGAACTGGACCTTGGGTAGAATGGTGACAAGTGACGAGTTGCCCTTGTGCTGAAGACATGCTTCTCCATATGCTGCCCTGTAAGAGCGAACGGCCTCATTTTAACTCTATGTGTGTGGGAGATGATGCTGTTTGAGGTCCATGAAGTGACTTGAACTCCAGCACTTCACTTTGAGCTGGAAAGTCAGCATCTAGCCAATTCCAGTACGGGCTGGCCAGAATGGATTATGAGTCGCAGAAGCCTGGGGCCTAAGGGTATATACTTATGGGTATATAAGTGATTATGGGAGGCGGAGGGAGGTTTGTGGCAGGGGAGGCCTGGAATTTCCTTGTGGTAGCTCAGAGGAATGCTGTAGCTCCTTTTGGCGTTAAAGGAAACTATTCGTACCTTCCTAGGTCTCTGCTAGCCCTGATTCTGCTTATTATCAAGTTTCACTGGCAGGTCTGCTACAACACTCATTTAGCAATCCCAGGAGCTACAGGCTAAAAGGTAAAGCAGGTTTATTCACCAACACAAATAAGGCAACAGCCATGGAATACAAAACAAACTTTCCAGCCCGGAACTATTGGAAACTATCTGCTGCACCCATATTGGGTGAGCCTCTGCCCTCTCAACACGGGAACTCATTCTATAAAGCCCACGAGGAGATCAATCAGCGATCCCCCGTGGTCTTTGTGAGGGTTATAACATCCCTTGCTCACCAAGTCCATTTTATCCCCTTGAATCCCACAGAGATGGGGCCTCTTCCGCCTTTGGGTGCTCGGCCTCGAATCTGTGGCAGGTGGAGCCGGATCAGGGGAAATTAAGTGAACTAGGGACTGCTGCATCCTCGAAAAGCGCCCGAGGGCAATGGAAGATGGTTTGTCCTCTGTGCTGGCCTCCAGAGGCAAACGTCTCCTCAGCCCCCATCTCAGGTCCCAAGTCTTCACGGTCAGGGGGAGGGGGGATGTCTCTAGGGTCTCCCATGGGCTGAAATCCTGTACCGGAGGTGGTATGATTGTCATAGCGGACAAATTTCCACCGTAGTAGGCTCCCTACTCCTCAAGTGGTCCAGGCGCTTTTTAACAGCCTTTCCCTGAATGTTGACTTTATAGGAGTCAGGCCATGTCTTCACCAACTCGACTCCAGCGATCCAAGTGCCCCAAGTTCCTTACATGTATGGCATCTCCTGTTTTAAATGTTCTCTCAGGCCTCCAGTCATCGTAATTCCTCTTTTGGCTCTACTGCTTGGATTCCACCTTCCCTGCCAAATTGGGAAACGGCAAGGTCACCCTGGCGCGCAGTCATTGTACCATCAATAATTCCGCCGGAGCGTCTCCCATCGAGATCTGAAGTGTGGTTTGGTAGTCAAACAAGAATCGAGCCAACCTTGTGTCCATGGAACCCATAAGACCTTAAGACAATAAAACATTGTCTGCTCCACCATTCAATAATGGCTGATATGATTCTCATCCTCATTCTCCTGCCTTCTTCCCATAATCCTGATCCCTTATTAATCAAGAACCTAGCTATCTCTGTCTCAAAGACACTCAGTGATTTGGCCTCCACAGTCTTCTGCGGCAACGAGTTCCACAGATTTACCATCCTCTGGCTGAAGAAATTTCTCCTCACCTCAGTTTTAAAGGATTGTCCCTTCAGTCGGAATCTGTGCCCTCTGGTTCTAGTTTTTCCTACTGGTGGAAAATCCTCTCCACACCCACTCTATCCAGGCCTCTGAATATCCTTTAAGTTTCAATAAGATCCCCCCTCATCCTTCTAAACTCCGAGTCCTCAACCGCTCTTCATATGACAAGACCATTCCAGGGATCATTCTTGTGAACCTCCTCTGGACACTTTCCAAGGCCAGCACATCTTTCCTTAGATACAGGGCCCAGAACTGTTCACAATACTCCAAATGGGGTCTGAACCGAGATTTATACAGCCTCAAGTGTACATCCCCGCTCGTTGGCTATTTCTTCATTCCATTCTGAATGTTTGTACCGCCCACTCTGCCAGGTCATTGGACGATGAATGGTACGGTGCCATCCACATATGCTTGATGCTGTTCGACTTCAAGAATGCCTGGAGCACCCCACTGGTAAATGCGGTATCATTATCGGATGTAAAGATCTCTGGGTTGTGGGTACAAAGACTTTGCCAGAGTTTTTCTATTGTTGTGTGAGACTTTGTGGAGGCCATCGATGCACTTCCAGCCATTTAGAATGGGCATTGACCATATTGAAGAACATTGATCCTAAGAATGGAACAGCGAAGTCGATGTACACCTTTACCCATGGTCTTCCTGGTTATCCCATGGATGTAAGGAGGTGTCTGGTTCTCCTTGAACAATGAGGATTGCTTCACCATGTCCGTGATATCTGCACCGAGCCCATGCCACCAAATGTAGGCCATCACGAGCATCTTCATCATTGTAACTCCATCAAAATTGTCACTGGTCTGGGCTGGGATCGACTACCCGGGATCCCCACAGGACCATGCTATCTTCAACACTTAGTTCTTGTCTTTTCGTGTGAAAGGGCTTCACGTCATGTGTGGGGTGTCCTCGGATAAAGTGGGGTCCTTTGGAGTTCACCTCTGATCTATTTCACAGATACTGGCAAGGTATCTAAAAGGTTAAAGTCCGACTTCTTCCAGCATTGGCCCAGCAAAGGCTTGTGGTCTGTCATGATTACAAAATGTCGACCGTAGACAGGCTGGTGGAACCTTTTCACCAAAAAATAACAGCGTACCCTTCTTTTTCAATCTGTGAATAACACTGCTCGGCGTATGCCAGGGCCCTGGATACATTTGCAATGAGCTTCTCTGTGCCATCGTCCCATCGATGTGAGAGGACTGCACCAACTCCATATGGAGAGGTATCACACCTCAGTATTAGTTATTTTCTGGGGTTGTAATGGGCCAGTGTATTTGAGGACAGCTGGTGCTGCCATGACCACCTTTGATGTTTTTTGGTCACATGTGCAGAGGTGACAAGAAAATGGCCAAATTTGGGATGAATTTCCCAGAGTAATTTATCAGGCTGAAAAAAGATTTTGGGCGGGATTGTCCAAGCCCACGGCATGTCGGAGAATCGCCGGGGGCGCGGGAAATTCCTGCCACGTCGCTCTGACGCCGGGCCATGATTCTCCGGCGACCGGAGAATCGACGGCAATCGGGCCCGCGCGGTTGCCATGGCGCTGGTCGGGGGCCGCTGAAATAGGGCCCCATGGCGATTCTCCGCAGGTGACCGGCCGAACTCACGCCGAGTTACGCCGAGTTACGCCGAGTCCCGCCGGCGTGGTTCCTACCTGGTACCACCCAGCGGGTATTTGGACCCACGGTCGCTGTGGACGTCCTGGTGGGGGATGGGGGGATCTGACTCCGGGGGTCCTCCATGGGGTCCAGGCCCGCGATCAGGGGCTTCTGATCGGCGGGCGGCCACAAACTGGAGGGGGCCTACCTCCTTCCGCGTGGCCCGCTGTAAGGTCCCCAACCGTACAGGGGATGGTTTAGCACACTGGGCTAAATCTCTGGCTTTTAAAGCAGACCAAGGCAGGCTAGCAGCACGGTTCAATTCCCGTACTAGCCTCCCCAAACAGCCGCTGGAATGTGGCGACTGGGGGCTTTTCACAGTAACGTCATTGAAGCCTACTCGTGACTATAAGCAATTTTCATTTCATTTTCACATGTTGCTCCGTGTCAACGCAGAGGCAGCCACGACGCACATGCACCGCCGCGGAGACTGCAGTCATGCGCATGCTGGACCCCTGCGCCTGCCGTGTAGGGCTGCCTTTCGGCACCGGAGCAGCACGCAGCACTCCGGCACTGTGCTAGCCCCCTGAACACTGATGAATTGCTGGGCCAGGAGGCCCATTGACACCGGCGAACACTACTCCGGTCTTTACACCAGCGCCAACACTTGGCCAGGATTTCGGAGAATCCCGGCGCTTAACTCTGTTGTACTTCACAGGGTTGGCGCCTCCTTGATGGGCTTGGCTTTATCCTCCATGGTGTGTCGGCCTTTCCTTCCTACCTGCTACCCCAGATAGATCACTTCACCTGCCTGAAATGTACATTTCTCCTTCTTGAGACGTACACCTGTGTTAAAAAATCACCTTAAGACCTCCTCCAGGTTTGCGAGGTGTTCTTGTTCAGTGGCCCCTGTAATTAATACGTCGTCAAGATATACTGCCACACTAGGCAGCCTGTAGAATATTTTCCACGATAGGCTGAAAGGTGGCACATGTTGATCAGACTCCAAAGGGAAGGCGTGTATATTTGTACAGACCCTGGTGGGTGTTCATCGTGACATACTTTCTAGATGTTTCATCTAGTTCGAGCTGGAGGTAGGCATGACTCATATCCAGTTTTGAGAAGGTTTGATCGCTTGTCAATTTGATGTACAAATCCTCTATACGTGGCATGGGTACCGATCCAGTCATGAAGCTTTGTGGATTGTAAGTTTGGAATCTTCGCAAAGGCGGATTGACTTGTCGTGCTTGAGGACGGGGACCGCTGGTGCAAAACACTCCCAGAACTGTACTAGCCGTATTATTCCAAGGCTTTCCAACCACTCGATTTCTGCCTCCACCTACGCAAGCCCCAGCCCTGAAATATCTTGGTAAGGTGATGGGATCCCCATAGGTCTTGGCCCTTGCTCCTTTTATTTTACCTTCATCTTGGAATATTTTGGGGTATTTGTTAATAACCTCGTGCAGTCTACCGAACACGAATTGAAAATTTCCAGCCAGCCCAGTCGGATCTCTGGCATCAATCCCTGCCTGGGACACTAAGTCCTGAACCTCGAACGACTATAAGTGGGAGTCATGCTGACTACTGTCCATAACTGTCGAGGTTGTTCTGGTTTCCATTATCTTCAGAGGTTCTTCCATTTATGTGACCAGTTTGACCCTGGCGACCTTTCGGTTTAAGGGCAGAATACATATTAGGAGACTCTGGAATGTCTGTTCCCCAATGACGGAGGTGGAAACCCCCATATCCACCTCCATCTCTAAGGAATGACCCCTGATGAGCAGCCTTATCTTTATTGGGTGACCTTGGTAGTGATGATGCAGTTTTTTGTGTCCTTTGAGGGCTGGTATATTTGCAAGGCCGGGTCTGAGGTGGCTTTGGCTTTCCGGCTGGGCGGCACGCTACTGCTGATTCTGGCAGCCTTGCCTGGGTCGTGTCCTTCGGCAGCACCTACAGCAACCCTGCAGCTGACATTTGTGATACTCCGGGGAGATTTCTGGGTACTTTAGGGATTATCCGGACGTTTTATGAAACACCAGCATGCCCTTTCAGAATGTTGGGTTAATGGTGGGCAAGGCATAGAACATAGAACATAGAACGATACAGCGCAGTACAGGCCCTTCGGCCCTCGATGTTGCACCGACATGGAAAAGAAAACTAAAGGCCATCTAACCTACACTATGCCCTTATCATCCATATGCTTATCCAATAAATTTTTAAATGCCCTCAATGTTGGCGAGTTCACTACTGTTGCAGGTAGGGCATTCCACGGCCTCACCACTCTTTGCGTAAAAAACCCACCTCTGACCTCTGTCCTATATCTATTACCCCTCAATTTAAGGCTATGTCCCCTCGTGCTAGCCACCTCCATCCACGGGAGAAGGCTCTCGCTGTCCACCCTATCTAACCCATCTGGGTGCCTTCCCCAGGTACGCTGGCTTCTCTATGCAAGGACCCTCCACCCAACATGAGGATGCTGCTGTCCATCATCCCTTGAAATTCTTGTGCCCCTTTCTTGGCTATTTATCTCACCTTCTTGAGGTCTAGGTTAGGCTGGGTTGTCCTGAGACATTGTTAATCCCACACACTAACCTATCACATAGCATCTCCGTTAGGGATGGGTGCCAAATTTACAGAACAAAGAATAAAGAAAAATACAGCTCAGGACCAGGCCCTCACTCACCACCCTCTGTGTAAAAATCCCTACCTTGCACATCTCCTCTAAAATTTTCCCCACAGACCTTAAACCTATACCCCCTAGTGACTGACCCCCCCCTTCCCCCCACCACCACCCTGGAAAACAGTGCCTGCCATCCACTCTATCCATGCCTCTCATAATCTTGCAGACCTCTATCAGGTCACCCCTCAACCTCCGTCTTTCAAATGAAAACAGTCCGAGTCTATTCAGCCTCTCCATATAGCTAACACTTTGCAGACCAGGCGACATCCTGGTAAACCTCCTCGGCACCCCCTCCAAAGCCTCCACATCCTTTTGGTTGTATTTTGCCAAATTCCTCAGTCTAGCAAGAAATTCCGTGATGGGTTCCCCCGGGTCCTCCCAGCCGTGTTAAAATGGTAGTATTGGAGGATTATGGAAAGCTTTAGGTCATTGTGGTTTCTCACCAGGTCCAAAAGCTCATTAAGTGTTTTAGTGTCAGGGGCCGCTGGATAGGTGAAGCTTTGGATAATGCCAGAAGTCAGGGCCCTGCATGCTGTTAGGAGGATGACCTTTTGTCTCTCATCCCCCTCAAGGGGGTTGGTGTGAAAAGAGCAGCGCATGCACTCAGCAGAATGGCCCCGGTCATCATACAGCTCAAGTATTCCAAAGAAAGTCATTTCTGGGATTTTTTTCTTCTTCCCGGAGTTGTGATCTGAAGTTTAAAAAAAAGGCTGCTCAGAATCCTGTGCTTGAACCTTGTCGCCAATGTAATAATTCCAGGAGGCGCAGGCTAAAAGGCAAAGCGGGTTTATTCTCCAACACAAATAAGGCTGCAGCTGTGATGTACACAACAGATGTCCCAGGCCGGGAGTATTGGGAAATGTCGGTTCAGGTCTGGGGGTCAATATTTAAGGCCCCGCTGGTGAGCCCCTATTGGACAGGCCTCTGCCCCCTCTACACGGGAACTCATATTCTACGCGGTCCACAGGGAGATCAATTAGTGAGCCCCCCCCTGGTCTTCGTGAGGGATATCACAGTGCACCGAACACAAACACCACTTAAATCAATGTTTGGATCGTAATTGTGAACACTGACTGTTAGATATTAATGAGATCCCTGCCTAACTGTGCAGGGTACATGGCTTGAGAATCTTGATTAAAATGGTGATGGATGCAAAAGCAGAATGATACACAATGCAAAACAAGCAATCGCCAGTTCAATCAGCCACCCACATCATTCTTGCAGGATTCCAGCTTTAAAATTGCACCTTAACAGCACCACATCTCCTGTTTTAACTCATTCATTCTCCAGCCTCTCAACACTGTAGAACAAATTACATTTCATGCTGCAATCCACGGGCTCTTAACCTTACCTGTGTCCATTCCCATAGATGAGAAAGTATGACATTAATAACCCTACAGGATAGGGCACAAAGCTTGGCAAATGATCTTATGTTGCTGTGCAGCTGTTTTCCAAATTGAAAGTAATACCTGGTGGCTATTTATGTTGAAGGGTTAGAGAGAAAACATCATGGACACCATGAAAGAAGAAAGGCTGAGTTCCCGTGGAATTAGGCATGGCTAGATTTGAAAGGAAAGATCTCGAATTCTTAAATGTATTGTGAAGGATTTGGGTCTTGCCATGTGGAAAACATTACCAGCAAACTCTGGCCTATTTAGTTGTGGGCTCTCGGGTAGAGGGTGTAGTGGGTTCTCATTCAAAGGCACTCAGTGCATTATCAAAGTACCCGGCACTTGGAAAGAAGGGATTCAGTGAGAGCCACCTGTTATGGACCAGGGTTTAGAGAACCCCAAAGTGTATCATGGGGTTCACCTGACCCACAACTTTTAATAGATTGTGGTATGGGCAGCACACGGCCCACTCTACAGGTGTGGTACAGCAGAAATGGAAAAGTATTTTTTAAAGCAAAACAATGTTTATTCTATGAACTCAAGTTAACCTTTTTAAAACATACAGTGAACATCTTAGCAACCATCCATTCAAATACAACCCCCAAAGAATACAACACTAAGTAATCCTTAATAACTTCCCGAACAACATCCAGAAGACAAAATAAACACCTTTAAACAGAAGCACATCAGCTTAAAGTCACTACTGAGAACATTTATAATTCTGAATTAACCAAATGATCAAAAGATAGTCTTTTCATGGCAGAGAGAACAGCAGTACACCTGCTTTGTCTGGCTTCAGCTCCAACACTGAAAACAAAACCAAAAAGACACAGACACACCCAAGCTTTTCTCAAAGTGAAACTAAAAAGCAGAGCCAGAGCTCAGCTCCACCCACAATCTGACATCACTGCAGTAACATGGGCAGCCAAACATTTCTTAAAGCGACATTCTCATGACGCACCTTCTACCCACGCTGCCTTAGTCCCTCTGGCCACCTCGTCTATGGCCCCAATTCACAATTCCCTTTGCGCCATCACTTACCTCTGCCTGGGTCACTCCTGAATCTGAGACCTCTGGTGGGTGTAGTACTGGCAGCAGCCACTACCTCCCCAATGGCGCTGCTAAGTACAGAGCTGCTAAATAGCCCTTAGTGTCCAAAAAAGGTTAGGTGGTGTCACTGGGTTACGGGGATATGTGGACTTGGGTAGAGTGCCCTTTCCAAGGGCCGGTACAGACTCGATGGGCCAAATGGCCTCCTTCTGCACTGTAAATTCTATGATTCTATGATTCTATCCTGGTCCGAGACAGCAAAATACTAAGGTTTATACTAAGACTTTGTTTTTTTTATTTGTTCATGGGATGTGGGCATCACTGGCTGTACCAGCATTTCCCACCTATCCCTACGGCCTCTCAAAGACATCCGCCATATTTTTCGTAGTAATGTAGGAACAGGAGAAAGCCATTCAACCCCTCTAGCCTGCTCCGCCATTCATTGAGATCCTGGCTTGCCTGACTGGGGCTGGTTTAGCACAGGGCTAAATGCTAGCTTTTAAAGCAGACCAAGGCAGGCCAGCAGCACGGTTCAATTCCCGTACCAACCTCCCCGAACAGGCGCCGGAATGTGACAACTAGGGGCTTTTCACAGTAACTTCACTTGAGGCCAACTTGTGACAATAAGCGATTTTCATTTCATTTTTTCATTACATGGCTGTTATGCCTGAGCCTCAATTTGAGGTTTGCTGACTTTAGATTTCTGCTGGAGCTGCCACTTTCGAGAAAAGGTACTGTCCTAACAAAGGAAACATTCAGCTACTTTCTGGTGAAAGTCACAGTCCTGTGGTTTCACAATGCATTCAAACATGTTCTGTGAGCCCTTGTGCTGATTCAACCAGTTTCAATTCACGTTCGTGTTATGTTCTTGTACAGAGACAATTACTGAGTTGGTGTACTAAAGTTCAAGACTTGTTATTTTTATTATAATATAGTAAACTGCCTCGAAACGAATGGTATAAACCTGGAACTATTACAAACACGCCTGACCACGATGGTTCCTCCTCAAGCCTCTTCCCCCCCCCCCCCCCCCCCCCCCCAGGCTACAGTGTCACGTGCTACTATTTACCTGACACCTACTAGTCGGAGGCCATATATATTCACAAATAGACTTGTTAATGTATATCACTGCAAGAAGCATTTTGCTCCTACAATATTGTCACTGGCAAACTTTATCAATTCGTTAAGATAAATTTTATGAGTTTAATGAAATGAAAATCACTTTATTGTCACGAGTAGGCTTCAATGAAGTTACTGTGAAAAGCCCCTAATCGAAGGTTCACTTTGCTGTTTGTATAATCTTCAAAGAATCCATAAAATCCCCACAGTGCAGAAGGAGGCCATTCAGCCCATCGAGTCTGCACCGACCCTCTGATAGAGCATCCTACCTCGGCCCGCTGCCCGCCCTATCCCCCGTAACCCCGCCTAACCTCCACATCCCTGGACATTAAGGGGTTATTTAGCATTGCCAATCCACCTAACCCGCACATCTCTGGACTGTGGGAGGAACTGAAGCACCCGGAGGAAACCCACACAGACACGGGGAGAATGTGCAAACTCCACACAGAAAGTCACCCAAGGCCGGAATTCAACCCGGGTCCCTGGCGCTGTGAGGCAGCAGTGCTAACCACTGTACCTTCATGCCCTCCTATTCTTATTACAATAATTTCTTTAGTAGGCCAACCAGTCCCAGTGTCACATCCAGTTGTGGCACCACTGTGGACATGAGATATGGAAACTAAGACATATATCCCAATTCATCTATCTACCAATTTGTATTACCTTCCTATTCTCACAGCCGTTGGAGATGTTTGTTAACCATATATAGAATAGAATAGAATAGAATAGAACAGTACAGCACAGAACAGGCCCTTCGGCCCTCGATGTTGTGCCGAGCAATGATCACCCTACTCAAACCCACGTATCCACCCTATACCCGTAACCCAACAACCCCCCCTTAACCTTACATTTTAGGACACTACGGGCAATTTAGCATGGCCAATCCACCTAACCCGCACATCTTTGGACTGTGGGAGGAAACCGGAGCACCCGGAGGAAACCCACGCACACACGGGGAGGACGTGCAGACTCCGCACAGACAGTGACCCAGCCGGGAATCGAACCTGGGACCCTGGAGCTGTGAAGCATTTATGCTTACCACCATGCTACCATGCTGCCCTTATATATATGTTATATATATGTTCTTTCAGAGGTTTTAATTGCTTCTTGACAGCATAATTTAATAATCTGTTATTCTATATCCTATTCATTTAAAAAAAATTTTTTTAAATAAATTTAGAGTACCCAATTATTTTTTCCAATTAAGAGTGGCCAATCTACCTACCCTGCACATCTTTGGGTTGTGGCGCCGACCATGCTGCCCGTCGAAACTAAAATCTTCTACACTTCCGGAATCCGTAACCCTCTTTTCCCATCCTATTCATTTAGGATAGAGATGAGGAGAAATTCCTTCACCTAGAGAGTGGTGAGCCTGTGGAAGTAGTTGCCATAGGACGTAGTTGAGGCCAAAACGTTTTGGGCGAGATTCTCCGTCGGCCCACACCGAAATCGGGAATGGCGATTTGTCATGTTAAGTACACTGGTCTAACACTGGCTGCAACAGGATGCAGCTTAGATCACAAAGATACTCCAGACCTTGAAGTTAGGTCAATCAGGTTTATTGAACTAATAGCACAGTTAGCACAGTTCTCTGTGAGTTCGACTCTCTGCTAACTTAAGTGTGGTTACTCTGTCTGACTGAACCAGACTAGCTTTTAGCCAAGTGGTGGAGGTGTGAGATTGTAACAACACCCTTGACTGACTCTCGAGATGTTCATCAGGGGAAAGAGGTGGAGTGTCAGTGCCTCGTGTCTTTCATAGTCAGATCCCACCCCTGAGTGTCCTGCCTGCTTATTGGTCATGTCCTGTTCTCTGGTGTCCATTAGCTGCTTGTCTGTGCCTGTCTGTATATCATTATGTGGGTGTTTGCATATCATGACATCTCCCTTTTTGTTATGTTTAGATGGCATATGTGAACGTATGTACAAGAATAGGCCAATATTAACATATATAAATGCAGTGGATGTGAACATATGTACATGTGCAAACAGCTGTCTAATGCGAGCAAAGAACAAAGCAAACAGAACAAATGTTCATAAGTCCAGTCTCTGTGGCTTGCTTCTGATCCTGGTTGACCGCCGGAGAGGTGGTGGTGGAGCCGACAGCACCTTGATGGGCAGGATTGAAGCCTAACTGGTGGCCTCGTGAGTCGAGGTATCAGGAGTTGGCAAAACAACAGAAGGAAACGGAGATGAATGTGGTTGCGGGCAGGCAACGTTGCCCAGTGCCCGTCTGTTTCGTCGCACAACAGAACCATCAGCCAGACGCACAACATATGAGTGGGGGGCAGCCTGTCGAACAACAACAGCTGTAGCTGACCAGCCTCCATCAGGGATCTTGACCCGAACAGTGTCTGATGGGGATAACATGGGCAAATCGGTGGCATGAGCATCATAGCCCTGTTTTTGCTGGTCTCAGAGTTGCTGCACCTTCTGCAGCACCGGGAAGTGACCCTGGTCGGGCACATGTATGGCTGGAAGTGTCATTCGCAGGTCCCTGTTCATCAGGAGTTGAGCCGGCGACATGCCAGTGGACAGTGGGGTCGCCCTGTACGCAAGCAGCGCAAGGTGAATGACAGAAGCAGAATCTGCGGCCTTGCAGATGAGCTGCTTTACTATGTGCACCCCTTTCTCAACTTTTCCGTTTGACTGCGGATAGTGTGGGTTGGAAGTGACGTGTTTGAACTGATACGACTGGGCAAACAGAGACCATTCATGGCTGCTGAAGCACAGGCCATTGTCACTCATGACAGTGAGTGGGAAACCATGCCTGGAGGTCTCCTTACAGGCCTTGATGACAGTCCGAGATGTAAGGTCTGAGAGCTTCACGAGTTCAGGGTAATTGGAAAAGTAATCAATGATTAACACATAATCACGACCATTTGCATGAAAGAGGTCAATGCCAACCTTGGGCCATGGAGAGGTTTTGATTTCATACTGCTAAAGTGTCTCCTTACTCTGCGCTGGCTGGAAGGGTTGACAGGTTGCACAGTTAAGGACCATGTCCGCGATGCCCCGGCTGATCTTGGGCCAGTAGACAGCCTGCTTGGCTCTGCGTCGCACTTTTCCACACCCAGGTGGCCCTCATGGATTTGACAGAGCACCAAGCTCTGGAGACTGTGGTATTACAATCCGGTCGTTTGAGGAGGATACCATCAACCACCGTCAGGTCGTCCTTTACATTGAAAAATTGAGGGCACTGCCCTTTCTGCCAGCCATTGGCTAGGTGTTGCATAACACGCTGCAAGAGGAGGTCTTTGGCTGTCTCCTCACGGATATGAATCACCTTCTCAGCTGATGCCGGGAGGGTGCTAGCACACAGCTGCACCTATGACTCA
This sequence comes from Scyliorhinus canicula, assembly GCF_902713615.1. Taxonomy (NCBI): domain Eukaryota; kingdom Metazoa; phylum Chordata; class Chondrichthyes; order Carcharhiniformes; family Scyliorhinidae; genus Scyliorhinus; species Scyliorhinus canicula. Next base: position 21,465,332 of record NC_052162.1, on the reverse strand, counting down.
ACCCGTGACTCAATTTGCCGGATGGCGTTCGGTGGTTCTCCGGGCACGGTGATGGTGCGGGACAGTGTATCAGCAATGATGAGCTCCTTGCCAGGCGTGTAGACCAGGTCAAAGTCGTACCTTCTGAGTTTGCGGAGGATGCGCTGCAACCGAGGCATCATGTCATTAAGGTCCTTGTGGATAATGTGGACTAGGGGCCTGTGATCCATCTTTACTGTGAATGTCGGCAGGCCATAGACATAGTTGTGAAACTTGAGAATGCCAGTGAGAAGGTCCAAGCATTCCTTCTCGATTTGTGCATACCTTTGTTCAGTGGGCGTCATTGCCATTGATGCATAGGCAACCGGTGCCCAGGATGAAGTGTCATCGCGTTGCAGCAGGACCGCACCGATGCCATCCTGGCTCGCATCTGTCGAGGTTTTCATTTCCCTGTCTGGGTCAAAAAATGCCAATACGGGTGCAGTGGTGAGCTTGGCTTTCAGCTCCAACCACTCTGCCTGATGGGCCTCCTTCCACTTGAAGGCGGTGGACTTCTTCACTAGGTTTCGTAGGGCCATGGTGTGTGTGGCCATGTTCGGGATGAACATGCGTAGAAAATTAACCATGCTAAGGAAGCGCAATACCACCTTCTTGTCTTCCGGGACCTTCATGGCTGCGATGGCCTTGACCTTGTCTGTGTCGGGGCACACGCCCGGCTGAGAGATCTGGTCTCCGAGGAACTTGAGTGTCGACATGCCAAAGCAACATTTGGCCCTGTTCAGCTTCAGGCCATTGGTGTGGACATGGTGGAATACCTGCTGGAGACGGGTAACATGCTGCTCAGGGGTCATGGACCATATGATGATGTCGTCCACGTATACACGAACCCCTTCGATGCCCTCCATCATCTGCTCCATGATGCGATGAAATATCTCCGATGCCGAATGGCATACGGTTATAGCAGTACCTGCCAAACGGTGTGTTGAAGGTACAGAGCCTTCTGCTGGACTCATCCAGCTGGATTTTCCAGAATCCATGTGATGCATCTAACTTTGTGAAACACCGTGCATGTGCCATCTCACTGGTGAGTTCCTCCCGCTTCGGGATGGGGTAGTGTTCATGCATTATATTCTGGTTGAGATCCTTGAGATCAATACAGATGCGCAGGTCTCCAGAGGGTTTTTTAACCACCACCATTGAGCTGACCCAGTCAGACGGTTCGGTTACCCTGGAAATGATCCCCTGCTACTGCAGCTCCTTGAGCTGTTCCTTCAGGCGTTCCTTCAGTGGAGCCGGGACTAGGCGTGGTGCATGGACCACTGGCTTGGCATTAGGTCACAGTAGGACCTTGTATCAATATGGCTAAGTGCCCATCCCGTCAAACTCATCTGGATACTGAGCGAGGATGTTGTCAATGCCAGCTTGAAGATTCACGTTGGAGGATGTCGTTGAATAAACCCGCTGCACCAGGTTTAGCTTTTTGCAGGCGTGCGCGCCCAGTAGGAATGCCCTGTCCGGCTTGACAATTTCAAACCTTAGCCGTGCATGGGTACTCTGGTTGAAGATGAGTAGATGGCAAGACCCCAGTGCCGTGATGGCATTACCGTTATATTCCAGGAGCTGGCAAGCTGCTGGAAGGACCTTGCGGGGCTTCTTGATGCGTTTGAAGTCTGCCTGTGAGAGGAGGTTGGCAGAAGCACCTGTGTCCAGCTTGAGTTGGATGGAGCAGCGGTTGACCTGCATCACCGCATGCCATTCGTCCTCCGAATCCACAGAGAGGATGAACTGAATGCGAGATGAGTTAGGTGTGGCATGTACACGTGTGGTAATGATGCCCACTTGGTAGGTGGACTCCAGGCACTCGTCCTCTGGATCCATTGTACTGCCAGGATCAGAATCCTGTGATCGCCGTTGCACATTCTGGACGTGCTGTCTTCCTTAGCATGGTCAATTTTCTGGCTGGCCTCTGATTGGTGGTGCAGACCTGCACAAGGCTGCATAGTATCCAGGCTTCCTGCAGTTTAAACATCGCCTGCCTCTTGCAGGGCAGTGCCCCTTTAAGTAGGTGTTGCCACAGTTTGGGCACGTCATGACATCAGCGTCGTGACGTGGTGTACGTCGTCGCACATGCGCAGTGCGGTCGGCAGACGTCTGCACCTGCGCAGTGTGAGTGTCAGCCGCTATGTTATCCCATTTGCATCGCGCATGCATGGGGCTCCGGGAAAAGCCGTTGTCTTCAATGCTGAGGCGCTGCATCCGGGAGATGGCCTGCACACTCACTGCCCCGTGGGAGGCAAGTTTCTCATTTTCAGCCAATTTGTATTGGGAGTAACGATGTTTTGCATGCTCATGCATTGTACATGTTTCAATCGCGACTGGCAGGGTTATATGCTTGATTTTTAAGAACTGTTCTCTCAGAGGATCAGAGTGAACTCCAAACACGATTTGGTCTCTGATCATGGAGTCAGCAATATCACCAAAGCTGCAGGATAGCGCTAGCAGGTTAAGAAGGCATTGAAAGATTCATCTTCACCTTGAAGACGTTGTTTGAATATGTTGCGCTCAACGATTTCATTGGTGTCCACTTCACAGTGACTATCGAACTTGTCCAGGATGGTCTGAAACTTTGTCTTGTCCTGGCCTTCAATGAAGTTAAACGAGTTGAAGAGTTCAATGGCTTGATCCCCTGCAGTTGAAAGGAGAAGCGCGATCTTTCTTGCATCAGACGCACCCTCGAGGTCTGAGGCTTCGATGTACAGAAGAAACTTTAGCTTGAATATCCGCCAGTTGGCACTGAGATTGCCAGAGGTCCTGAGCTGGTGAGGAGCCTGATTCTTCTCCATGGTGCTGGGATACATTTGCTGGTTGTCACGGAACGGACTGAGGTTAGCCACCTTAAATTAGTAGTCTCCTGGTATCATGTTGTGTTATGTACACTGATCTAACACTGGCTGCAACAGGATGCAGCTTAGATCAGAAAGATACTCCAGACCTTGAAGTTAGTTCAATCGGGTTTATTGAACTAATAGCACAGTTAGCACAGTTAGCTGTGAGTTCAACTCCCTGCTAACTTAAGTGTGGTTACTCTGACTGAACCAGACTCACTCTTAGCCATGTGGTGGAGGTGTGAGATTGTAACAACACCCTTGACTGACTCTCTGGATATCATCAGTGAAAAGAGGCGGAGTGTCAGTGCCTCATGTCTTTTATAGTCAGATCCCACCCCTGAGTGTCCTGCCTGCTTATTGGTCATGTCCTGTTTTCATAGAATTTACAGAATTTACAGTGCAGAAGGAGGCCATTCGGCCCATAGAGTCTGCACCGGTTCTTGGAAAGAGCACCCTACCCAAGGTCAACACCTCCCCCTATCCCAATAACCCAGTAACCCCACCCAACACTAAGGGCAATTTTGGACACTAAGGGCAATTTATCATGGCCAATCCACTTAACCTGCACATCTTTGGACTGTGGGAGGAAACCGGAGCACCCAGAGGAAACCCACGCACACACGGGGAGGATGTGCAGACTCCGCACAGACAGTGACCCAAGCCGGAATCGAACCTGTGACCCTGGAGCTGTGAAGCGATTGTGCTATCCACAATGCTACCGTGCTGCCCATTCGCTGCTTGTCTGTACCTGCCTGTATATCATTATCTGTGTATCTGCATATCATGACAGTGATTGGGCAGAAAATTGGTTGTGAAATTCAAAATCATGGTGGGCACCAGGAGCATGCCAGCATGCCATGCTCAAGTGCATCGACAGCAGCGCAATGCGATCTTCTCTGCACATACAGGAAACGCCGTTGGAATGTCATTAGCAGGCCTGACCCAGTATTCTCCGGGGCCTTTGCAATGCTATGCCTCACTGGGGGGGTTACTGACAGCAAGTTTCACTCCTGGTTTCAAAAATAGCGAAAGAGGCACTATGGCTGATGAGGGAGAGAGAGGGGTTAAGAAAAGTGTCCAACATCACCATAATGTGCTGACAGTTGTGCCGCTGGCCAGAGAGTTCCTGCCAGGGCCGGGTGGAGTAGCAAGAGGCGGCCAGGAGGTGGGTCGCGGGGTCCGAATGGATGGGCACAGAACATCATTGCTGCAGCTTGCAAGGCAGTCATGCGACTGCGTACGCCGCTGACTGCCCACTGTGAACTTAGTGCCACAGGTCGTATGGGTGTTCCCCTCCCAGGCCACCCCCCCTTGGTACCATCTGGTCCCAGCCAACCCATCAACGGGATGGGCGCGCTCCAGCGCAACCAGTGCCATCTCGTTGGCTGGAATGAGTGTGTGTGTGTGGGGAGTGGAGTGAGAATATATCGCTGCAGCTTGTCAGCCGCTTGAGCGGCAATCCCAACCCCGGCGAATCTGACACCATTTTTCATTGCAATCGGTTGTGTTCTGCACGGTGCCGGTGCCAGCCCATTAACGATTCCTGAATTGCTCCGGGAACGATGCCAATTTAGAAGTCTGCTGATTCTATCCCTGGGTCAACACTTAGTCTCTGAAATGGAGAATGGCGCCATGTATGTTTTCAAGAAGCAGTTAGATGTACCTCTGAGGGTGAAGGGGATCAAAGGATATGGGAGGAAAGCGGGATTAGGATATTGAGTTGGATGATCAGCCATGACCTTAATGGATGGAGGAGCAGGCTCGAAGAGCTGAATGGCCTCCTCCTGCAGCTATTTTCTATGTTTATATGTTTCTAAATCACTGGAGGGGGATAAAGCTGTGACTGCAGCCTTTAATTGACTGGCAGTAGATTCGTGAAGGCGCAGTGGGTATGTGGTGTGATTTCTCATCAAGCCTTCATAAAAATGTTTAACTGCAGCAATTCTGTGCTAAATTCCAGGTCATTGTTAGCACAGGAAGAGGCCATCAAGTGCATTTTGCCTGTGGTAGCTCTTTGTAAAAATTGCCCCATTAGTCCCACTTTTCTCTTTCCCCATAATGCTGCATTCTGTTTCTTTCCTTTCAAGTGCATTTAAAATTTTCTTTTGAAATGAATTATTACTCAATGTGCTTCCAACACCCCGACAGGCAGTGAATTCCAGCAGCTCATTACATGAAAATAACAATTCTCCTCACATCCGCTCTGCTTCTCCTACCAATTATTTTCAATTTATACCCTCCGATTACCAAACTCACTTGCCGGAGGGCACAGATTCTTTTTCGATTTCTCAAGGCTCAGCCATGGCTTCGGCCACCCTGCAGTGGTGGTGGCTGAGGAATGCCTCAGGCAACTGGAGCCGGAGGATGCCGAACTCAGCCTGTTTCTCTGGAAGAATACGTTGAGCTTGAGCAGCAAAGATTCACCAGGATGATACCTTGGCTAAAAGGGTTACATTGGTTAATTGCAGGGTTCAAATGGTAAGCTAGCATTCCCTTGAATATAAAAAATTGAATGATATCTAAGTTGAGATGTTTGGGGATGGATAGATAGAAAGAGACTATTCCCACTGGTAGGTGAGGCCAGAACAAGGCATCCGAAAGCCAGACAATATAAACATTTCTCCACATAAAGGCTCGTGGAAATCTGGATTCCTGTCCCCTGAAAAGCTGTTGAGGGTCGTTTCAAAACAGGTTGATAGATTGTTGTTAAGCATGGGTATTAAGTGTTAGTTGTATATTAAATTAGTGTTTAGTGCAGGCAATGGACATTAATCAGAGATTCACGGGTGCTCTTTTAAACAGGAGGAGGCGTGACCAGTGGGAACCACGGGGGATGCTGAAGTGCATCATCACCCGAGGGGATGATATTTTGGGTTAGTTGGTTAAGTTTCCTTTGACGTTATGATTTAGTTACAGTGATCAACGACGATCATAATGAACGGGGGGAGCATGCTCGAAGGGACGAATGGCGTCCTCCTGCTCCTATTTTCTATGTTCACCAGAGGCTGTCATCACTTTTGTTTAGTTAAAAAAAAAATATAGGAGCGGAGTATAACTATGCCCATTGAGTTTGCAATATGGAGGAAGCATTTGAAGAAGTTTCCAGGACGTAACGTGGAGAGGCTGAATAGACTCGGACTGTTTTCATTAGAAAGACGGAGGTTGAGGGGTGACCTGATGGAGGTCTACAAGATTATGAGGGGCATGGATAGAGTGGATGGGCAGGCTCTCTACCCCAGGGTGGAGGGGTCAGTCACCAGGGGGCATAGGTTTAAGGTCCATGGGACAAAGTTTAGAGGAGATGTGCGAGGCAGGTGTTTTACAAAGAGGGTGTGTCTGGAATGCGTTGCCGCGGGAGGTTGTGGAAGCAGATATATTAACGGTGTTCAAAAGGCATATTGACAAACACATGGATAGGATGGGTATTGAGGGATACGGCACAAGGAAGTGCTGAGGGTTTTGGCAAAGGTTGATATCATGTCTGGTACAGGCTTGGAGGGCCGAAGGGCCTGTTCCTGAGCTGTATTGGTCTTTGTTCTTTGTTCATACGAGGGGAGGTGGCAGTAATACTGAGCGGTTCCCCTCTTAGCCGACAGCTGAAATATGTGGTGGTATGATTAGCATAGCTGCCTGCCATTGGTGCAGAACACTGGCTTACCATTGGCCCTGGTCGGTCATGTGCCTCTCGACTGGTTGGTTGAGACCAGTCATGTGACGGCTCCCCGATTGGTCGAGAGGCTGAGTTAACCCCGCCTCCAGGGCGGGGTATAAATACCCAGTACTCCCAGCGGTCGTCCTTCTACTGCAATCGACCACAGGGCTTAACATCTAGTATATTAAAGCCATACTTTTGTTCAGCAACTCGTCTCGCGTTCAATTGATGGTACATCAATTTAATATACTAGAAATTTGAAGATGGAGCTCCGGATCAAGCCCGATGCCTCCGCATCAGCCCGCAAACTCCGAACGCATCGGCAATCTTCAAGCATTGGCTGCCATGTTTCGATAGCTATCTGGCGACCGCAAGCAGCCCCCCCACCATGGCACAGAAACTTCATATTCTCCATTCCAGCGTGGGCATGGCGGCCTACGCGATGATAGAGGAAGAAAAGGAATATGACGTGGCCATGGATAAAAGGACAATTTCTTAAGCCGGTAAACTGAATGTACGCCCGACATCTGCTGGCTACCAGAGAACAGTTTCCCAGTGAGTCCTTAGATGATTTTTACTGGGCCTTCGCTGTCCTGGGGAGGAATTGCGCCTGCCTCCAAGTTTCAGCCACTGAGCACATGGAACTTTTAATCAGAGATGCTTACGTGGCTGGGATGCAGTCCGCCGCAATCCACCAGCGGCTGCTTGAAAAAGACGACCTCAGCCTAACTGAGGCACGGACTCTCTCCACCCCCCTGGAGGTCGCCGACTTAAACGCCCGCGCCTATGTCCCCAGCTGCGCTGCAGCGCCCTGGGCCTCCTGGCACGCTTCCCCACCGCCATCCGCCGCTCCCGACCCCCCTCAGGCCTGCGCCGCGGGACGCCCCAACAAGTCCGCGGGGCCCCGCTGCTATTTCTGTGGGCTTGCCAAATACCCCCGCCCACGCTGCCCGGCCCGCTCCGCCCTTTGTAAGAGCTGCGGGAAGAAGGGCCATTTTCGACGGTCTGCCAGTCCAAATCGGTCGCTGCTGTGCCGCGCAACGACCGGGGATCTCCTCCTCCAGGCCCTTCCAGCGCACCGCATCAATCTCCCTCCCAACACCGCCCCCGGGTCCCTGCGTCCGGCCTGCGCGCCTCTCTGCCCCCGCTCTCAGCCACTCCGATCGGCCCGCCGGCACCGCTAACCCCGCCCCCAGCAACCACGAGGGTCCTGCGGGCGCTGCCATCTTGGGCCCCGGACGCCACGTGCGGGTCCTGGGCGCTGCCATCCTGGGGCCCCGGCTCCACGTGCAGGTCTTGGGCGCCGCCATCTTGGGGCCCCGACCCCACATGCGGGTCCTGGGCGTCGCCACCATGGGACCCCGACTCCACGTGCAGGTCCTGGGCGCCGCCATCCTGGACTGGCACACAAGGTCCTGCCAGCACCTACTCGGCCGCCGCCGACGACTATGGATCGTCTCCACGGCTAGCGGCCATTCAGCTCGACCAGTCACGTCCACGCACGCTCGCCAAGACGACGACGCAAATGCACCTCAACGGGCATGAGACGGGCTGCCTGCTGGACTCCGGGAGCACGGAAAGCTTAGTTCACCCTGCCATGGTAAGACGCTGCGCGCTCCCTGTCCACCCTGTAAAACACAAAATCGGGTTAGCCTCAGGTTTGCACTCCGTCCGCATCACCGGGTGCTGCATCACGGACCTCACGGTCCAGGGGAAGGTTTTTAAAAATTATAAACTCCTTATGCTCCCCGACCTTTGCGCACCGGCACTCCTAGGACTGGACTTCCAGTGCAACCTGCAGAGCTTGACCTTCCAATTCGGCGGCCCTATACCCCTCCTCACTGTCTGCAGCCTCGCGTCCCTCAAAGTAGACCCCCCCTCCTTGTTTGCTAATCTCACCCCCGATTGCAAACCCGTCACGACCCGGAGCAGACGGTACAGCGCCCAGGACCGGACCTTCATCAGGTCCGAGGTCCATAGGTTGCTGAAGGAAGGGGTTATCGAGGGCAGCAACAATCCCTGGCGAGCCCAAGTGCTGGTGGTCCGGACTGGGGAGAAAAACCGGATGGTCATTGACCACAGCCAGACCATCAACCGGTTTACGCAACTGGACGCGTGTCATCTCCCCCGTATTTCCGCCATGGTAAACGAGATTGCAAAATACAAAGTCTTCTCCACGGTGGACCTCAAGTCCGCTTATCACCAGCTCCCCATCTGCGCGAGTGACCGCAAGTACACCGCGTTCGAGGCAGATGGGCGCCTCTACCACTTCCTCAGGGTTCCATTCGGTGTCACAAATGGGGTCTCGGTCTTCCAACGGGAGATGGACCGAATGGTCGACAAGTACGGATTACGGGCTACCTTCCCGTATCTCGATAATGTCACCATCTGTGGCCATGACCAGCAGGACCATGACACCAACCTCCGAAAATTCCTCCAAACCGCAAAACTCCTTAACCTAACTTACAATAAGGATAAATGCGTGTTTAGCACCGACCGTCTAGCCATCCTCGGCTACGTAGTGTGTAAAGGAGTGATAGGCCCCGACCCCGAATGCATGCGCCCCCTGATGGAACTCCCTCTCCCCAATACCCTCAAATCCCTCAAACGCTGCCTGGGTTTCTTCGCATACTATGCCCAATGGGTTCCCAATTGCGCCGACAAGGCCCGTCCCCTCATTCAGTCCACGACCTTCCCGCCGTCGACAGAGGCCTGCCAGGCCTTTAGCCGCATCAAAGCGGACATCGCAAAGGCCACGGTGCATGCTATCGATGAGTCCCTCCCCTTCCAGGTCGAGAGCGACGCATCAGAAGTAGCTCTGGCGCCCACCCTGAACCAAGCGTGCAGACCCGTGGCCTTCTTCTCCAGAACCCTTCAGGCTTCCGAACTCCACCACTCCTCAGTGGAAAAGGAAGCCCAGGCCATAGTTGAAGCGGTGCGACATTGGAGGCACTATTTGGCCGGCAGGAGGTTTACCCTCCTCACAGACCAATGGTCAGTAGCCTTCATGTTCGATAATGCACAGAGGGGCAAGATTAAGAGCGACAAGATCTTGCGGTGACGGATCGAGTTGTCCACGTACAACTACGATATCATGTATCGTCCTGGGAAGCTCAATGAGCCTCCTGATGCACTGTCCTGCGGTACCTGCGCCAGTGCGCAGATAGACCGCCTCCGCTCCTTCCACGCGGACCTCTGCCATCCAGGGGTGACCCGTTTCTATCATTTCATAAAGACCCGCAACCTGCCCTACTCCATCGAGGAAGTCAGGACAGTAACCCATGATTGCCACATCTGCGCAGAGTGCAAACCGCACTTCTACCGCCCCGAGCGCGCGCATCTGATCAAAGCATCCCGCCCCTTCGAACGCCACAGCATAGACTTCAAGTCTAGTTCCCTCTAGCAACCGCAACATTTACTTCCTGACGGTGATCGATGAATACTCCCGCTTCCCCTTCGCCATTCCCCTGCCCCGACATGACCACATCGACCGTCATTAAGGCCCTCCTCCATCATCTCCCTGTTCGGCTACCCCGCGTACATACATAGCGATCGGGGGGGGTCCTTCTTTATGAGCGACGAGCTGCGTCAATTCCTGCTCAGCAGGGGCATCGCCTCTAGCAGGACGACCAGTTATAACCCTCGGGGTAACGGGCAGGTCGAGCGGGAGAATGGTACCATCTGGAAGACCATCCTACTGGCCCTCCGGTCCAGAAATCTCCCTATTTCCCGATGGCAAGAGGTTATCCCCGATGCCCTACATTCCATCCGCTCCCTCCTATGTACAACAACTAATCAAACACCTCATGAACGTCTTCTTGTTTTCCCCAGGAAGTCATCCTCTGGATCCCCTCTCCCGACGTGGCTGGCCGCCCCCGGACCCATCTTGCTCCGGAAGCATGTGCGGGTGCACAAGTCCAACCCGTTGGTGGAACAAGTCCAGTTACTCCACGCTAACCCGCAGTATGCGTACGTGGAGTACCCTGACGGTCAGCAGGACACGGTCTCCCTCCGGGACCTGGCATCCGCCAGCATGCCGCCTTCCCCCCCTTCACCACAGCCCCCCTCCCCGCCCCTTTTCCCCCAGCGCCCCACCCAGGCCACCCCTTCCCCATCCATGGCGTCTCCACCACCAGCCCGGGGTACGGAGACAGTTCAAGGACCATCGCTCCCGGAGTCCAGGACATCAGCTGAACCACCACCATCGACTGAACCAACATCACCAACTCCCCTGCGGCGGTCTGCCAGGACATCACGGGCCACAAAAAGGCTGATCGAGTCCATTTAACTTCAACACCACCATGGACCTTGTATGGACACTATGTACTGTTGCTAGATGTCTGGGCCAGTGGGAAGCCAAGGATACATTTTTTTTCTCCTTTCTACTCATACCACCAGTCCTCCTCCCCCCCCCAGCTCTCGTTGATAGCCCCCCCCGGCTTCTTTCTCCGCAAGGGGTGAATGTGGTGGTATGATTAGCATAGCTGCCTGCCATTGGTGCAGAACACCGGTTTACCATTGGCCCTGGTCGGTCATGTGCCTCTCGACCGGTTGGTTGAGACCAGTCATGTGACGGCTCCCCGATTGGTCGAGAGGCTGAGTTAACCCCGCCTCCAGGGCGGGGTATAAATACCCAGTACACCCGGCGGTCGTCCTTCTACTGTAATCGACCGCAGGGCTTAACATCTAGTATATTGAAGCCATACTTTTGTTCAGCAACTCGTCTCGCGTTCAATTGATGGCACATCAAACTACACTGCAAAAGATTGAACGATCTGACAAAGGCAGTCAAGTGAACGGTAGTTTCTTACTGGAGTTACATTCCCTCTTCAGGTTTTGTATTTCTAATTCAACATTTGCTTTCTTCGTATTTGCCCATCACGACCATGTCGGGCTCGGAGCATGTTTTATGAGCACCACTTCAGTGGAATAAATAACTGCTCAGTTAGCTCAGAATTCCCTCAAAAATGGAAATATTTAGTGAACATATTATAATATTAAAGTAGCCCTGCCTTGCTGAATCTGGGGAAGTCAGCTCTATGTCTTTCAGTCAACATGCATTGCATTCCTTGGGAGCAAAGTAGCAATTTATTATTTAATGCTCACCCTTCCAAATGAATAGATTCTACAGATCCCTCATTAGTTTGAATATCTCGATCAAATCTCCTCTTAAGTTCCCCAATCTAGAAGGAAAACAGCCCCAATTTTCCCATTTTGTGTAGCACAGTGGTTAGCACTGATGCTTCACAGCTCCAGGGTCCCAGGTTCCATTCCCGGCTTGGGTCACTGTCTGTGTGGAGTCTGCACGTTCTCCCTGTGTCTGCATGGGTTTCCTCCGGTTTCCTCCCACAAGTTGTTAGATGAATTATGAGGGGCACAGACAGAGCGGATAGTCAGAGGCTTTTTCCCAGGGTAGAGGGGCCAATTACTAGGCGGCATAGGTTTAAGGTGTGAGGGGCAAGGTTGAGAGGAGATGTACGAAGCAAGTTTTTCACACAGAGGGTAGTGGGTGCCTGGAACACGCTGCCGGAGGAGGTGGTGGAAGCAGGGACGATAGTGATATTTAAGGGGCACGACAAGTACATGAATTGGATGGGAATAGAGGGATACGGACCCAGGAAGTGTAGACGATTTTAGTTTAGTCGGGCAGCATCGTCGGCACAGGCTTGGAGGGCCGAAGGGCCTGTTCCTGTACTTTTCTTTGTTCTTTGTTCTTTGAATTGGACATTCAGAATTCTCCCTCTGTGTACCCGAACAGGCGCCGGAATGTGGCGACTAGGGGCTTTTCACAGTAACTTCACTGCAGTATTAATGTAAGCCTACTTGTGACAATAATAAAGATTATTATTTTAAAAAGCCTCTCAGGAGTGACATGTTGGCAGGGACCCGGGTTCAATTCCAAATGGAGTCTGCACTTTCTCGCTGTGTCTGCGTGGGTTTCCTCCGAGTGCTCCGGTTCGCCTCCCACAGTTCAAAGATGTGCAGGTTAGGTGGATTAGCCATGATAAAATTGCCCCTTAGGCAGGGGTTGCAGAAATAGAAAGGGGGTTTGTGCCTAGTTGAGGTGGTTTTTCGAAGGGCCGGTGAAGACTCAATGGGCCGAATGGCCTCCTTCTGCACTGTAGGTATTCTATGATCCCTGGAACTATTCTCATAAATTGTCCATACACCCTGAGTTGGTGCCTCAGCCACATGGTTCTCGGTGGCGCACAGTTTGCTGCCAGCAGGATTCTCTCTTCCCGCCGCTTGTCAACGGGATTTCCCGTTGGAGCCACCGCACAACGCCGGGAAACCCACGGGTGGGGGTGCGCTGCCCGCGGGAACAGAAAATCCCAATGGCCGGAGAATCCTTGCTCCTCTCTAAAGGGTTTGCATCCTTCCTAAACTGCGACTCCTAGAATTGAACTCCAGTTCAGGCTAAACCAATAGGTTCACCATAACCTCCTTCCTCGAATTATGCTGCTCACCATGTTCCATCGGGTACTCGTCATACCAGCAAAGAAAGGAAATCTACATTTCCGGGCACCATTGTCTGTTATTAGGGGAAATGATGTGCTACTGACGTGAAATGACGCATTAGTGACATTTGTGAAACAGGCTGTGAAAAAAAAAATCAATGATGAATTTGTCACCATTTGATTGATGGGAAAAGTGAAGTGTTCGGAACAACGTGTTTATATAATATTTTCTATGAAAATGCAAGTGAGAACATTCGGGTCGGTACACGATTATGAGTAAGAAGACCTTTGAAATCTTAAAGTAGCATCCATCATTTTTCAAATGATCAATTTCAAGGTGAACACCAGTTATTGTGGCTCTGCAGGCAGTGGGCGTTGTTTAGACAGTAGGTGCAGATTCGACGGGCCGAATGGCCTCCTTCTGCACCGTTACAATTCTACGGTTCTGTGGTCGTGACAGAGCAAACCAAACAAGGTCATAGGGGCAGAAGAAGAATGGCTGAAATCGGAAATGAAAGCAAGAGCGCTGAAACTATTCAGCGGATCTGCCGGAGTCCGAGAGGAGAGGAGCAGAGTTAATGGTTCAGATCGATAACTTTTCAGCAAATGAAGGGACAAACTCCAAGACCAACCCTCATAGCCTGCTGTCTGGAGTTCAAAGTGTGGCCTGAGCTGGGCAGCACGGAAGCACAAGTAATAACACTGTGGCTTCACGGCGCCAGGGTCCCAAGTTCGATTCCCCGCAGGGTCACTGTCTGTGCGGAGTCTGCACGTTCTCCCCGTGTCTGCGTGGGTTTCCTCCGGGAGCTCCGGTTTCCTCCCACAGTCCAAAGACGTGCAGGTTAGGTGAATTGGCCATGACAAATTGCCCTTCGTGACCAAAAAGGTTGGGAGGGATTATTGTGTTACGGGAATAGGATGGAGGTGAGGCCTTAAGTGGGTGGATGCAGACTAGATGGACCGAATGGCCTCCTTCTGCACTGTATGTTCCATGACAAAACACATGAGAAGTGGGACTAACATGCATGAAAGCTGGAATGTAAAGGAACTTGAAGTTCTCTGCACAGGAATGTGATGCAAGCATTTGTGTTTATTCACTTTGAACATTGACATTTAAGCGCTGTGAATTTGAGCATAACCCGGGTGGATATGTGCGACATAAACAGAAAATGCCAGACTATCTCAGCAGGCCTGACAGCATCTGTGGAGATTGCCCAGATTTTTCTGTTTGTGTTTCGGATTCAAGCATCTGCAGTAATTCTCTTTTATCTGTGGATTAGTTAAATGCCTCCCTGTCTACGTGTCCTACACAAAGTGAATTTGCTTCAGGCTCAACACAGTTAACTGTGGCCTTAAACCATGACCCACAGCACTGCAGGAATCAACAGCTGTAGAAGTGGCCATGGAATTTGTCCCCCACCTCATGACTGGTTTGTGCGATACATTTAATCCCCAAATTGTTGCTGCTACACTTTTTGTAACAACATGAATGTACGCCGACCATTTGGTAATGCTGGACAGAACTTTTAGATCCTTCTCTGCAGAACTCGTTGGGTTTTCTGGCACAATTTCGGAAGGCCGAAGGCTAGGATTGCTGGCTGGCTGGTTTGGGTACATGAGAAAACCCGGCACGAGAAACAGCATCAAAATGTCAATCTTCCGACACAGAAAGGCTTTCCGGATAACAGGTGAGGAAAGGCAGGACAATTTTGAGGCCAAGACGTGTCGTTGGGGCAATTTAATGTCAGGGGGAAACTAGTCAGTGCCACCACTGGATCCCCAATATAGAAAGGGAAACAAAAAGGACATGAGTAAAAAGTAAATTGATTACACCAGTTCTGGTAAGTGAATTTAAGCTTTTGGAATGGTCTGCCAGAAGAGGTAGTGTGCGCTAGAATTTTGGAATTGATCGAAAGATAATTGAGTGCGACAGTGGGAAAATAGCCTAAAATATTGCTGCCAGGCATCTTAATGTTTTACAGATGTTACGGATGCCTGGTCAGCCCTCAATAATGGTTCAGATACTGAACCAGATGCACAACGGTTTTTACGTTTTAATGTGGTGCGGAAAGATCGAGTCGTTCCAGCAGTGAAAATATAAGAAATAGTGCTTGGTTATTTGATAAACAAACTTTATTGAAACAAAAAAGAAAACAATATTTAAACTTTTACTTGAGCTGTAACACTAACAGAGCCGGCAGGGTGGCACAGTGGTTAGAACTGCTGCCTCACGGCAGCGAGGACCCGGGATCGATCCAGGCCCTGGGTCATTGTCTGGTTGGAATTTGCACATTCTCCCCATGTCTGCATGGGTCTCACCCCCACAACACAAAAAGATGTGCGGGGTAGGTGGATTGGCCACGCTAAATTGTCCCTCAATTGGAAAAAAAATAACTGTGCATTTAATTATAAAAAGGCCGAGCACATTGATGGTTGTTGTAAAAAGCATCTGGTTCACGAATGTCCTTTAGGGAAGGAAATCTGCCGACTTTAACACACTAGTTCCCATTACACAACACTACATGAACATGAAGCTCTTTTTCCACTTACACAAACAGACAAAGGCAATACTTGCATTTACAAGCATTTTTCTCCGTGAGGGATATTTGTTCACATTCATTTTGTAAAGTCTGCCTCAGTGGCAACTTTCATGGCCTCCCAGCTCAGTTTTCACAGCATTTTCTCGAACTGTTCAAAACAACATTTCCTGTCTTTCTCCCTCTCTCCCTCTCTCTGAGCTCTGCCCACCCCCTCAAACACCCCCTTCCCCTAAGGGAAGAGCCAGGGTGCCACCCAATCCTGTCCCTGACCACCCAGGGGTCTCCAATGAAGACCCCCCCCCACCAGGTGCCGTTACGCCTGGTTCATCTTTATGGCGCGACTGTTGAGTCCCGGGCAGCGGGTGAATCCGCCGAACGTGTATTTAAATGAACCATTAAAAAAAAAGCATTGGTCACTTAGAGTGTGAGACTGAGAAATTTATAATGGGAGACGAAGGGTTGGATTCACCGTGAGGTAAGGCCGAAGATGGGCCGGAAAATCGGCTCCGACGCCAAAATCGGACCCGACGCTGGTTTCACGCCGATTCGACCTTCTCCGGACCCCCGAAAATGACGAAATTGTGCCGCCCGTAAGTACAATATCTCATTATCGGCCCTGACAACTGATTGCCCTGGGCCTCAGGGATTCAGCGCCTCGGATGGGCCGATACCCGACGGCGTGTTTCTAATGTGGTATAAAAACCTGGCGTGCTGACTGAGGCGGCTGAGAGAGGATGTAGGAGGTGGCATGGGGTGACTGCGGGCTTTCAGATGGGAGACCGGCCAAGCCCCCTGTGTGTGTGGGGGGGGGGGGGGCTCCTGCCAAGCCCTGGGGAGGAGAGGGAAGGGGAAGAGCGATGGAAAAGCCGAGCAGCCGGAGAGACCCCTACAGGACAGGGGCGGTGACCAGGCACTGACCGCCATTACAGCGGCCATCTTGCTGGCCACCCACCCCAGTGCCCATCCCCCCGACCACCCCACCCAACCGGCAACACCCACCGGAGAACCACCCAGGGCCACGCCGACGGCAGCCCCCAGTGAGGGCAGTGCTATCAAATGATGCCCCTGGCAGCAGGGATGGGGGTGGGTGGGCGACATGCGTGGTTGGGGCGCGCAGTGACAATCGTGGCCACCATGCAGCCCATGGTACCTGGTTGTACACGGGTGCATGTGCCATGATAACATGTTTGCCTTTAACCCCCTGCAGAAAATAATGGCGTTTGGACATCAACCAGCGATCTTGGCCGCCGCGGCGATGGCCGCTGCCCTGCATGCAGCCCTGTGGCAGCATCAGCACAGGCGGCTCAGAGAGGGGGCGGAGACTGCAGCAGAGGAGCGAGCTGCAGAGGGGCAGGTTGCAGCTGCTCAGGCTGGAGGGCCGCCCGCCCGACAGACCAAAGGGGAGGAAGAGGAGGTGCCAAGGAGGCGCGGGATAAGGCCACGCGTTTACCGCGACTGCGTGATCTTTGAGGACCTTCCTGACCGGTCATGCAGAAGGAGACTGCGGATGAGCAGGGAGACGGTGCGACACATCTGCCACATGATGGCTCACCTGGGACCGCATGGGAATGGGGGAGGACACCCGCTACCAGTAGCCCTCAAGGTGACGGTCCCGCTGAACGTTTATGCAACAGGGTCATTCAAGTCTCCAAGTGGGGACCTGTCCGGCATCTCCAAGACATCAGCGCACAGGTACATCATGGACAACCTGTATGCCCAGGTGGATCGGCACATCCAGTACCCTCTGGACCACGCCCACCAGGATGCCCAGGCAGCGGTGTTCGCTGTCATCACCGGGATGCCCTGGGTCCAGGGTAATCGATAGGGTGCATGTCACCCTATGGCCACCAGCGGATAACAGGCCACTGTTGACGAACAGGAAGGGGTCCCACTCCATGAATATTCAGGTGGCCTGTGACCAAAAGATGCGGATCCTGCACGTCGGCGCCCAGTACCCGGGCAGTGTACATGACTGTTTCATCTTGGCGCACTCGGTTTGAGGGGCACCCTCCCCCCCTGCTGCGGGGCTGGTTGCTGGGCCACAGGGGTTACCCGTTGCGGTCATGGCTGATGACGCCTATATGGAGGCCACACACCGACGCGGAGCACCGCTACAATGTTGCCCATTGTGCGACCAGGGGGTGTTGTCAAGAGGTGCTTCGGGGTCCTGAAGATGTGCTTCACGTGCCTGGACCGCTCTGGAAAGGCCCTCCAGTATGAGGCCAGGAGGATCGCCCGCATCGTGGTGGTCTGCTGCGTCCTTCACAATATAGCCCAGCAGAGGGGCGATGTGCTGGAGGAGGAAGAGGAGGGAGGGCAGGCCTCGTCAGACAAGGACGATGAGGGGGAGGGGGACAATGAGAGGGACATAAGGGCTGACCAGGCACGGGAGGCTGCACAACGCCATTGCCAGGGCCAGCGCGCATGTGACACACTAACCAAGACACATTTCGGAGACTAGTTGGGGTGAGGGGGTTCGCTGGCCAGGGGCACGTACACCACCACACCACACCCCCTCACCACAGAACACCCTCACCTCCCACACCACTGAACACCCTCACCTCCCACACCACAGAACACCCTCATCTCCCACACCACCAGAACACCCGCATGCACATTCCCTCCGTTATATATATAACTGCGACCCTACGAGCTGTGGGCACTGGGTTAGCAGTGACAGTGTGTCTGGTCCATGGGATGGAGGATGATGATAGCCCACTCTGCAAAGTGCTCCATGCTCCACATCGTTAGACAATGTCAAACCCATGGCCACAGTAGCACCTTCCACCTGGGTGATCCCTGCATGCGAGCTGGCCAGTCCATCACACAACCCTGTCGAATAGCTGGGGAGGGGGTGCTGGGGGAGGTTGGGGGGGGTGGTGGTGGAGAGGAGATTACACGGTCGACCCACTGGGCCTCACTCGTCCCCAACCCTTACTCCCACTGGCCAGCACTGACCGCCCCATCCCCACACCTATCAGACAGAGCACCAAGGCAGGTTACCTGAGGCCCTCCTCCCGATGCTCTGCCCCCATTGGGCCATGTGCCCTGGCCATTGATGCCATCAGCTACCCAACCCCTCAGCAGCTCACGCCCCGAGGGCGTCCCGATGGCGTGCAGCGTACTCCTAGATTATGCCGTTCTGGAGGGGGTGGAGCATCACAAAGGCGGCACCGCCCCCGATTTCGGCGTCAACATGGATTCTCCAGCCGATCGCCGAACACGTTTTCAGCGTTGGAGACTGGGGAATCCCACCCCATGTTTTGGAGAGCCAGTGGGAGCCAGTACTGATGCTCTCTGGGAGGTCTGACATGACTGCGAGGTATTTCAGGGATATGACATAATGGTTTTGTCACTGAACTAGTAAACCAGAGACCCAGAGTAATGCTCTGGGGACCCCGGTTCAAATCCCGCCACTGCTGAAGGTGAAATTTGAATTCAATGAAAATCTGGAATTAAAAGTCTAAATGATGACCATGGATCCATTGTTGATTGTTGTAAAAATCCATCTGGTTCACTAATATCCTTTAGGGAAAGAAGTCTGCCGTCCTTACCTGGTCTGGTTTACATGTGACTCCAGATCCACAGCAATGTGGTTGACTATTAATTGTCCCCTCAAGGGCAATCAGGGATGGGCAACGAGTGCTGGCTCAGCCAGCAATGCCCACATCCAATGAACAAATAAAAAAAAACAGGCACTTTCCTGGACAACATTGGACCTCCCAGGCAATCAAGCACACAAATGGGTGGAAATTTGCTGCGAAGAGCTGCAGACCAATCAGAAGCTGGCAGTTCTCTGGTAGTCGCAGCGCCACCTGGTGGGCCCTCCCACATTCTCGCGCCAAGTCCTTTGACCAGATACAAAGTGCCTGCCTGGAGATAATGGACCATCTTCCCCACTAGGCGGCAGCTTGTTGGACGGAATCCCCATGTGATGATTCCCCCGCCTACCACTGGTTGAATACCGAATCCACAGTCCTGTCCACAAGTTACGCCTAGGCACCGTGTTGGCTGAGGGAGAGCGAGAATGTCAGGTAACTTTTAAAAACTCTCTAAAATTGTCTGGCTTGCTGGGATTGGCTGCCTTAGCCAGGGTGGGGGGTAGTGGGTTTTAACGGGAGCAACTTGATGACAGGTTTCAGGGATGATCCCTTGGGATCGGGATGGCCTGGCTCAGACCGCCATTGCTGACAGCGGCCCAATGTTTTAATGTGGACTCGGGAGTCGGGACGGGCTGGCAAGAGCAATCCCCAATCTGTGCTGGGTTCGCTATAATATCAGACAGGGCCGCAGCAAAGCAACTACAGCTGCTCTCAGGCTGCTCTGGTTAAAACCCGGCCAGAAGACCTTACCCAGATCGCAGCTCCTGGTGGAAAGAGGAAAGTACGAAGATTGAGGAGGGTGAATTGCAACTTCTGTGTGGCATGAGGGAGGTTGTGGGATACAAAACAGATTGTAACTGATCCCATTTGACTGGAAAGAAAAACTGGCTGAGGTGTATGTCAGACAGGGCCTTTTCTTTTATGAAGATTTACTATTCTATTTAATAATAATAATCTTTATTAGTGTCACAAGTAGGCTTACATTCACACTGCAATGAAGTTGCTGTGAAAATCCCCTAGTCGCCACACTCCGGCGCCTGTTCGGGTACACTGAGGGAGAATTCAGAATGTTTATATCACCTAACAAGCACGTCTTTCGGGACTTGTGGGAGGAAACCGGAGCACCCGGAGGAAACCCACGCAGATTTACACAATGCCAAAGTGAAATTTCTCCTCCATAAGTGGCATCCTCAGCAGAATTTCAAATGGCTTTAGCAAATAAATATTTAATAATAATAATCTTTATTGTTGCACATAGGCTTACATTAACACTGCAGTGAAGTTACTGTGAAAATCCCCTAGTCACCACGTTCCGCGCCTGTTTGGGTACACTGAGGGAGAATTCAGAATGTCCAAATTGCCTAACAGCACGTCTTTTGCGACTTACGGGAGGAAACCGGAGCACCCGGAGGAAAACCACGCAGACACGGGGAGAACGTGCAGATTCCGCACAGACAGTGACCCAAGCCGGGAATTGAACCTGGGACCCTGGCGCTGTGAAGCAACAATGCTAACCACTGTGCTTCCGTGCCTCCCAAATGTTTGACTAGTTGAAGGTAGTTTAAAAAGTAACAGTGATCTGTTTCACCGCAGGGAAATAAAACCATCAGGGCCTTTTCTTTTATGAAGATCTTAGACGTTCTTTTCCACACTTACTGATATTTATCCTCCTGTGTCCACCTCATCTTGAGTCAACACCATTACACACTTTTCCATCTTTTAATGAACTCACTGAAGTACTAAACATGGAGCTGTGTGAATATATGGCCGATAAAATGTCAGAGACTGCTCGAGTCACTAGCCTCATAATGATGTGAAACTTGCAGCTGATGTCAGCTTTTACTGGATCCACGTAAAACCTGCACATATTACTATTGGTGAGTAATTATAATACAATGAAAAACTCAGTAAGAGAGAGAAGATTCACTAAAGTTTTGACACTGTAATTCTGAACAGCAGGCTTCTTCATTTTCCCCTCTCGCCTAAATTAAAGCAAGTTCTTGTACATCACCCCAGTGATTGTTCCTCAACTGGAATTCCATTCACTGAGGCTCCAGAATTCGGAGAGTAAGATGTAAACTGACAGTTCTATCTGGTGGAGGGTTAAAATGTGGGAAGGAGAGGAGTTACTGGTTTTATACCTTGCAGCACATCTCGCTGGACCTCCAGACCCGTCCTCCCCGGGTCAAGCTTAAGAACTGTCCAGACACAAAAAGGAAGTTCCGTTGCACAATGGACCCAAACCACGGTCCCCTGGATTGCCTGGCCTGCCTCATGTGCCACAAGACATGAAATAGAAGAGGCAGAAAAGACCATTGTTTAACATCAGATCTGAGAGATGGGCAATACTAATAACTCTCTCTCTTGAGAAATTTTCAATTCTCCTACTTAATCCCCTTGGAGGCATGCCTCCAACTTCCTGCTTGCTGCTTCTGATTTATGTATAAACATCTATACCATCCATATTTAGGGGCAGCAGGGTAGCATGGTGGTTAGCAGAAATGCTTCACAGCTCCAGGGTCCCAGGTTCGATTCCCGGCTGGGTCACTGTCTGTGTGGAGTCTGCACGTCCTCCCCCTGTGTGCGTGGGTTTCCTCCGGGTGCTCCGGTTTCCTCCCACAGTCCAAAGATGTGCGGGTTAGGTGGATTGGCCATGCTAAATTGCCCGTAGTGTGCTAATAAAAGTAAGGTTAAGGGGGGGGTTGTTGGGTTGCGGGTATAGGGTGGATACGTGGGTTTGAGTAGGGTGATCATGGCTCGGCACAACATTGAGGGCCGAAGGGCCTGTTCTGTGCTGTACTGTTCTATGTTCTATATTATTTCTCCAGCCCGTCCCCTTGTACTTTCCCGGTCTTTTCTCTGCAGTGCACCAATGGCTGGTGGGCATTATGCATCTCTACGTCAAGTGTATCCTTACAAGGCAGCTGGGTACCTGAGGGGCACAGCAGTCACTGTATCCATTGCAATGATGCTAAAAAAAAACAATGCAGCAAAAGGGGAAAGTTGTTCCTGAGTAGACCTAATCTTCCAGCTGGCAGTCCTGACAGCTCAAATACTCCAGTGCAGTGAGGAAACAATAGGCGTTTATCCCCAACTTCCATCAAACAAAATTCAGCCCAAGGACCAGCAGCCATTTGCACTCGGCTGGCTTAGGAAAGCCCAGTACCCCAAGCAAACCTGATAATCCTGGACTGGATTTTAAAATGCAACCAGCTGATGAAAAGCATTGTTGTAAAAGAAGATTTTAAAGTTTGCTTTTTGGGAGTGGAGTTTGAAACTCAATCATCTGGAGGGGTATTGAGGAGAAATCCACAGGCATTAACTTTGGTTCAGAGCGGAATGTGTGTATTTGACCACAGCCAATCTGTCTGCTTAAATGGACTTTATATTACTGTGACCGTGGTCGCTTTAGATATATTTTGTTATCCATGTTAACCTTAAAATTTGTGTGTATTTATGAAGCTAAGGGAGGAGTAGAGAAAATTTCCTGATGTTTAATAAATGTTTCTGTTTTGTTGTTCATACTAATTAGCAGTTCTGCAAATCTGTTCCTCCTCATTTTAAAAACAAAGTAAAAGTTACTTTTGAGCCAGGGTTCCAGTCTGGAAACTTCCCGTCCAATTATAATATCAACTTGGATCGTAAACTTGTCCTTCCAGTTTGTAGGAATCACGGGTTTTGAAGATGCTGACGGTGGTGGCTTGGCGTGTTGCTGCACTACCTCTTGTAGATAGTGCACACAACTACCACTGTGGGTCAGCGGTGAAGTGAGTGAATATTTAAGCTGGTGGGATAGGGTTAGCGACAAATGGGTTGCTTTGTCCTGGAGGGTGTCGAGCCTCTTGAATCATGTTGAAGCTGGACTCATTCAGGCAAGTGCAGAGTATTTGTTTTTATTCATTCATGGGATATGGGCGTCGCTGGCTGTGCCAGCATTTATTGCCCATCCCTAATTGCCCTTGAGGGGGCAGTTAAGAGTCAATCGCGTTGCTGTGGGTCTGAAGTCACATGTAGGCCAGACCAGATCAGGAGGGCAGGTTAGTGCACCAAATGGGTTTTTACGCCAATCGACAATTGAATTCAAATTTCACCATCTCCGCTGGGAGGATTTGAACCTGGGTCCCAGAACATGGGTTTCTGGTTTACTAGTCCAATAACAATATACTAAGCCACGCGTCCACTTAAATTTCAGCACATGACTTGCCCCTTCTGGATGGTGAGGCAGGTTTGGAGAGTCAGGAAGTGAGTTATTCATTGCAGAATTCCCAGCCTCTGACCTGCTCTTGTCATCACAGTATTTATAAAGGTTGGGTCAGTTAAGATTCCAGTCAATGGTGGCCCCCAGAAAGTGAAGGGTGAAGGATTGAGGGATGAATGTCATGGGAGATGGTTAGATTCTCTCTTGCTGAAGGTGGTTACTGCCTGACATTTATACGCACAATTGTTACTTGCAATTTAACAAGACAAGCCTGAATGCTGTTCAGGTTTTCTTGCATGCAGGCATGGACGTTTCAGTATCTGAGGAGTTATTAAAGGTACAAGTGTTTCAGACATAGCATTAATATATTAGAATGACTAGGCTTCACATTATTGTGCAAGGTGTGTTCATATGTGGGTACGTAAGAAGTCTTACAACACCAGGTTAAAGTCCAACAGGTTAATTTTGAATCACTAGCTTTCGGAACACTGCTCCTTACTCAGGTGAATAAAGAGGTAGGTTCCAGAAAGACATATATAGAAAAAGTCAAAGATGCAAGACGATACTTTGAATGCGAGTATTTGCAGGTAATTAAGTCTTTACAGGCCCAGATGGAGCAACTGGGGAGAGGGGTAACCCCAGGTTAAAGAGGTGTGAATTGTCTCAAGCCAGGACAGTTGGTAGGATTTTGCAAGCCCAGGCCAGATGGTGGGGGGGTGAATGTAATGCGACATGTATCCAAGGTCCCCGTTGAGGCCTTACTCATGAGTGTGGAACCTACCTCTTCATTCACCTGAGGAAGGAGCAGTGCTCCGAAAGCTAGTGATTAAAACAAACCTGTTGGACTTTAACCTGGTGTTGTAAGACGTCTTACTGTGCTCACCCCGGCGTCTCCACATCATATGTGGATAGGCACATTTAGAATATCCAGAGTATTAATCCTGATGCTGACTTTTAACAATGATGGGCGGCACGGCAGCACATTGGTTAGCATAGTTGCTTCACAGCTCCAGGGTCCCAGGTTTGATTCCCGACTTGGGTCACTGTCTGTGCGGAGTCTGCAAGTTCTCCCCGATTCTGCGTGGGTTTCCTCCGGGTGCTACGGTTTCCTCCAACAGTCCAAAGATGTGCAGGTTAGGTGGATGGCCACGCTAAATTGCCCCTTAGTGTTCAAAAAGATTTGGTGGGGTTATCGAGTTACGGGAATAGGGTGGAGGTGTGGGGTGCTCTTTCCAAGGATCGGCGTTGACTCTATGGGCCGAATGGCCTCCTTCTGCACTGTAAATTCTATGTCTATGATGCAGCAAGCAATTTCCCACATACAGTATACAAATCCCTGGATTTTGTGGTCAGTGATGAAATGCTGATGCTTGCAGCCGATCTTGAAGAAAGCAGGCCACAAAGATCAAGTGATCCCAGTAGTATGGATTCCGCCTTTCTCACTGTTGGCTTGGATCTGGCTCCAAATGAAAGGGATTTCCAGAAAAGTGATCTCATCAAACAAGGTGATTAGCCAAACATTTAAATGTTCCCGATGACAAAAAAACAAAAGGAAAATGCACTGAATATCCTTCATTTTTTTGTAGATTTTGCTGAGAGTGAAATGTGGGTGGCAAGGTGACACAGTGGTTAGCATTGCTGCCTCACAGCGCCAGGGACTGGGTTCAATTCCTGCCTTGGGTGACCGTGTGAAGTTTACACATTCTCCATGTCTGCGTGGATTTCCTCCGGGTGCTCCGGTTTTCTCCCACAGCTCAAAAATGTGCAGATTAGGTAGATTGGCCATGATCAGTTGCCCCTCAGTGTCCAAAGATCACCCTATCTGGGCCCTATCAAGCAAACCCTACCTAATCTGCACATCCTTGAACAATAAGGGACAGGTTAGATAGGGTTACGGGGATAGGGCAGAGGAGTTGGCCGTGGTAGAGTGCTCCTTCAGAGGGTTTGTGCAGATTTGATGGGCTGAATGGCCTCCTTCTGCACTGTAGGGATTCTATGGACAATTGGGATGCATGCATTAGAATATGAAATAATACAAAAAAACTTTAAAAACTTAGATGTTTTTACTTTCTTTAAAACTATGGAATTTTTAGCACTGAAAAAAATGACCTTGCACAAATATAAAATAGTTCTCCAGAGCCTGAGAGGTTGTTTATCTCAGCAGTACTTTGTAACTTAGTACATCATTAGAAACGCGTCCTTGGTGCAACTTTTCAGGAGATTAGTTACTGTGAGGTTATAACTTAAAAGAGGAACTTTCATCAGTTAAGTGGGCACTTTAACAGCTCGTCCCATGGAGGAGCAGGAAATCACTGACTATTAGATCTGTGTGTCTGTGCCAAACTGCATTAATACAGATGCCAGAAGTTGCTGCCAGTTTCACAAGGTAATGAGGACGAATGCTGACAACTCATCACAACCACAAAATCCAAGCTAATGTGCGAAAAAGATTGCAGCTCTAAAATGGTTCAGAAAAATGCCTCTCCAATCTTCAATGTGTGCATTATTCTGCTCTCCCCTGCCATTAACAATTGTCACAATTAGATTGCTTCTGCAGAGAACGCCTTGAGCTAACTGGTACATGCGTAGGCAGTGTTTTGCCACTGTAGTTGATATGAGACGGCGCGCATTTGCTTGACTGATTCACACAGGGAATTAAACCACAATGCTTATCTGAAAAACACTAATGGGGATTTACTTAGAGTCTAATGGCTTAATGATTCGGGATAGTCGCAAGAGTGATTCTTGTTCTTTTTATCTCAACATATTAGGGTGGATTCTCCGTTCTGGAGGTGAAGTGCTCCCGCCAGAGTAGAATAGCTGGAACTGTGCTTTCCCTGGCAACACCGGCCAGGAGAAATTCAGGTCGTGCAAAAGGGCCAGCACGTAGCCCACATGCAGCCTGAGCGATTCCCAGTCCCAGTGGTGACTGATTCGCTGGAGTAGCGAATCACGTTAATCATCTGACAAGCTGGAGCAGATTTTGATTACTCCACTAGCCACAGACTGTCGTTTAGCCAAGAAGATTGCTGCACGATGACCTGCTCCCAGGTTCTGGGAGTCGGAGATTGGCAGAATGATGTATGCCATCGAACAGAGGAGGGACACCCTCTTCCCCAGAGTGGGGTGGATACTTGAGCCCACCATTCTCAGCAACGCTTGGTATGAGGTGGCAGAGGCTGTCAGTGCTGCAAGCCTCACCAGGAGAACCAGCTCGCAAAGCCGAAAGAAGATGAATGACCTCCTTAGGGCAGCTCAGGTGAGTAACCACCTCTGTACCCCGGCATCACTCCCATCCCTCACTTCTCACATCAGCCCCAATCCCCTAGAAGCCAACTACACCCCACCTAACTGCATCTCCTCAATACCCCAACAATACCCCAACAGTCCTCTTTGGCCAGAAGCCTTGCACACACATGCCACCAGCTTCAGAGGCCCCCAAAAACTCACCTACCAGCATCTATCTATGTCCTTTCTGTGTCCCTGAGGATAATGCTACCCATAATCACCAGGAGCACCAGACGATGGGAGAAGGCATCCCAGATATTTGGGTGCACGCCCTCTCAAGGAAAGGGCCCTGCAACTCGCAGGGGAGGCTGTGGAGAGGGCAGTGACTGCATGGAGTTTGACATGTGCCAAACAAGTGAGAGTCCAATGCAGTGCAGATGTCCCGATAGTGAGTCACCCCCTGTTCCACAGACTAGTCCTTCCCAAGATCCCACCCAAATTAATATACTGTATTCTAGTGAGTTAGTGATAGTTACTAGCTAATAGTCAGAATTACACGTGCAAGGTCAGGGTTAAAGAAAATATCACAACCAATGGTATAATATTCTTTTACAAAGGAAGGGGAATGTGGTATTATCATAAGAATCAGCATTACAAGGGTTAATGCAGTATCGAGAGTAGCCACTAGAGGGAGCTACAGTTATAACTATATTAAGAAGTCTTACAACACCAGGTTAAAGTCCAACAGGTTTGTTTCAAAACACTAGCTTTCAGAGTACTGCTCCCTCCTCAGGTGAATGAAGAGGTAGGGTTCCAGAAACATATATAATATATAGACAAAGGCAAAGATGCAATACAATACTTTGAATGTGAGTCTTTGCAGGTAATTAAGTCTTTACAGGTCCAGATGGAGCAACTGGAGAGAGGGATAATCACTGGTTAAAGAGGTGTGAATTGTCTCAAGCCAGGACAGTTGGTACGATTTTGCAAGCTCATGCCAGATGGTGGGGGGGGGGGGGGGGGTGAATGTAATGCAACATGAATCCAAGGTCCCGGTTGAGGCCGTACTCATGTGTGTGGAACCTCCTCCTCCACCCTGGGAAAGAATCCCTGCCCATCCACTCTATCCATGCCCCTCATAATCTTGTAGACCTCTATCAGGGCATCCCTCAACCTCCGTCATTCTAATGAAAACAGTCCGAGTCTATTCAGCCTCTTTGCATAGCTAACACTCTCCAGACCAGGCAACATCCTGGTAAACCTCCTCTGCACCCTCTCCAAAGCTCCATATACTTCTGTCAGTGTGGTGACCAGAATTCTGCGCCATACCAAGATTCTATACAACTGCAGCATGACTTGCCAGTTTTCATACTCGGCTTCTACCCATTTCCAATGTAGCCCTTAGACCAGTATTCTATTAATTTTCGATTGCATTTTCTAGCTGCACATGTCACATTAATGATCAGTATACAGGGACCCCCAAGTCTCTTCAGACTTCCACTGCTTCTAGTTTTTCACCATTTAGAGAGAGCCTTGTTCTATCTTTTTTTAAGCCCAAAGTGGATGACCTCGCCTTCCCCTGCATTGAAATCCATTTACCACACTTTTGCCCATTCACTTAGTATGTCAATATTAGGAATGATAGCATGTTGCTAATCTCACTGAATTAGTCATTGAGATGGCCTGATTAATATTTCTGCAATAAAAGCAGCTCTCGATAATGAAACTATTGGATTGTCATAGAAACCGATCTGGTTCACTAATGTCATCCAGGGAAGGAGAGCTAACATTCTTACCTGGTATGGCCAACAATTGGATTGAATTGGTTTATTATCATGTGTACCGACATAGAATGAAAAGTATTGTTCTGCGTGTAGCTCAAACAGATCATTCCGTACGTGAAATGAAAATACATAATGGGGCAAACATAAAATACACAATGTAAATACATAGACACAGGCATTGGGTGAAGCATACAGGAGTGTAGTACTACTCAGTAGAGAAAATGTGTGAAGAGATCAGGGGCGGAATTCTCCGACCCCCCGCAGGGTCGGGAATTGCCTGGGGCCGGCGTAAATCCCGCCCCCGCCGTGGCCGGAATTCTCCGCCACCCGGGAATCGGCGGGAGCAGGAATCACGGCCCACCGATCGGCATGCCCCCCGCGGCGATTCTCCGGCTCGCGATGGGCCGAAGTCCCGCCGCTGACAGGCCTCTCCCACCGGCGGGAATTGGAGCACGTCTGGTGCCAGCGGGATTCGCTGCGCGAGCGAGCCCCCGGGGTCCTGGGGGGGTTCGCAGGGCGATCGGACCCCAGGGGGTGCTCCCACAGTGGCCTGGCCCGCGATCAGGGCCCACCAATCGGTGGGCCAGTGCCGTGGGGGCACTCTTTTTCTTCCTCCGCCGCCACGACCTCCACCATGGCGGAGGCGGAAGAGATCCCCCCTATCGCGCATGCGCCGGTGGTGACATCAGCGGCCGCTGACGCACCGGCGCATGCGCGGACCGCCGAAGGCCTTTCGGCCAGCCCTGATGCCGGGCGGCGTAGCGCCAAAGGCCGTTGGCGCCAGTTTTGGCGCCGGCCGGCGGAGCGGAGCAGTACCTGGCATACCCAAAATTGAGGTGCCAACTTGATGAGGTGCCAATGCAGGACTACGTAATGATAAACAGCAGAAGCTGCATATAGGAGACCTAAGCAATTCTATACTCAATACATTAGATCAAAGCTTGTAGTCCTGCCATATCAGTCGTGAATGGTAAGGGACAATGAAACAACTGACCAGAGGAGGAGGTTTCACAACATCACCATCCTCAAAGATGGGCAAACCCAGTATGTCAGTGGAAAAGACCAGGCTGAAACATTTGCAACCACCTTGTACAGAGATGTTGAGGAGCTGATCCATCCTTCTGAGGTCCCCAATCACCAATGCCAGTCTTCAGCCAATTTGGTTCACTCTTCATGTTATCAAGAAACCTCTGATAGACTAGATACAGCAATGGCCTTGACAACAACCCAGCTGTAAGAGAGAATCCTTGCGCTATTGAACTAGCTCTTCCCCTATCCAAGCTGTTCCAGTACAGCTGCAGCATGGGTATCTACCCTACAATTGCCCAAGGATGTCCTTACCACAAACAACCTAAATATTTATGGCCCCATTTGGTTCCTCTCAATTGTTCACAAAGTGATGGAATGTGTCATTGACAGTGCTACCAAGCAGCACTGACTCTGCAATAACCAGCTCACCGATGCTGAGCTTGGATTCCACCAGGGCCACTCGGTTCCAGATCTCATTACAACTTTGGTCCTAATGTGGACGAAAAAGCTGAATTCTCAAGGTTAGATTAATGTGACTGCTTTGAAAAGTCAGCATTTAGCTGATTGTGGCGTCAAGAAACCCCAGCAACACTGAAGTCAATGATAATCAGGGGGGAAACTCTACACTGATTGGAATCATGCTTAGAACAAAGCAAGATAGTTGTGATTGTTGGAGACCAATCACCTCAGCTCCAGTACATCACTGCAGGAAATCCTCTGGGTTATGTCCTGGGCCCAACCACCTTCAGCTGCTTCATCAATGACCTCCCATCCATTATATGTTCAGATGTTGGGCTGTTCACTAATGATTACATAATGTTCAGGTCTACCTGCAACTTCTCAGATACTGAACCAGTGTGTGTCCACTTGCAGTAATACCTGGCCAATGTTCAGACTTGGGTTGATAAGTGGCAAATACCATTTGAACTTCAAATGCAAGATAATTAGCATCTCCAATATGGGAGAATCTAACTACTTCCCTTTACTTTCAACAGCATTATCCTCATTGAAAACCCCATGATCATCAAATTGAGCATTTACCACTGACTCCAAAGTTAACTGGACCAGCCATATAGATTCTGTGTTTACAAGAGCAGATCAGAGGCTGGGTATTCTACCATGAGTAACTTGCCCCATGACTCCACAAAGTCTGTCCATCAGCGACAAGGCATGAGTCAGGAGTGTGTTCAAGGTGTTCAGTCACCTTATACTTGATTAGAAACTAGCAATTTCCTGACTGCAGATATAATAATTCCCTATTTTTCTTCTGTTCCCTGTGTAAATTGCAGGGTAATATGCACAATTTCCAATCTAAAAGAATAGTTCCTAAATTGAGCAAAATTTGGAAGATTATGGGCAGATTCTCTAGTCTCACAGTTGCATATGTCTCAATGATGGGAGGCAGTGCACGGATTTGCTGACAGCGGGATCCTCTGCTCTTGTTGCTGACAATAGGAATTCTCACTGAAGCCACTCCACGCTGCCGGGAAACCCAAGGGGGGGGGGGGGGTGCACTGCCAGCGGGACCAGAGAATCCCGCTGCCAACAAATGGCTGGAGAATTCTGGCCTACGGGTTGGATTTTCGAGGGCTCCGTAATCCCGACTCTCCACTCTGGCTAAAAAGTCAGTAGTGAGCATGTCGAGCTGAGGAATGGCTGCCCACAGCCAGGTAATGGCCAACTGGCAGCTAATAGAATACATGCAGCAATTCCATCCCCGTTGAGCCCTGTCTCGGAGAGGTGGCCAGCCACTACGAGGCTGGTAGCTTTCCAGTATCAGCTGTGCCACTAGGAGCAGTGGCCACTGTCGGTACTGCACTCAAGACTTGAGGAGGTGACCTTGCACTGGATGGTGACTTTGTCAATGTATGGGAACACACTGGTCCTTAGTGAGCAGAGCTGGTGTCTTGAGAGGAGAATATGGTGGTGGGGGGTGTAACAGTTTGAAGGTGTCCCTACAATGGACGGAGAGCATGTATGAAGGAGGCCCACCATCCTGTGTAGGAAAAACCTCTGGGTTGGCCCCATAATATGGAGTTGCCCATTCAGCCTCTCCACCTTTTCATCTGCCTCTCCTCTTTTACCACCCCACTTAAAACACATTTCTTTGATGACGTCCACTCCTCATTCATTCTTTGCCTCGACATCCATTGTTGTTTCATTACCCCCTTTGAAGTGTCTTTGGATATTTTATTCTGTAGCTATAAAAATCCCCAGCTTTGTTAAACCTTCAAATCAGAATCAGCTATTTATCCCTTTGCTTGCGAAGCATATAACAAAGTAAGCATTCAGTTGTAGTTACCAGCCATTGTCACCCCAAAAATAAATCTGATTGGCAACTTGAGGCTTGGAAGCTGTTTCTGAATAATGCTTTGATATGAGCAGCGCAGCAGGGAATGAAAACCTGCCTGAAAACCAAGACATTTGCACAGCAGGTCAGCAGAAGAATATCTGTCAAGAAAACCAACCACAGGGACAAAGCTTTGACAGTCAAACATCAAAAATCAATCCAGGTGCATTTTTGGTAAATGCTCACATTTTGACACGATATCATTATTAATTTGAAAAAAGTAAAATACTGCAGAGTTGAAATAAAACCATAAGCTTTCGTAAGCACTGCAAAGGTTATGCAGCAGCTATTTATTTTGATTTTTGCTCCTGAATTTCAATCGAGTCCAAATCAGTGTGCTGAAAGTCTTCCTTCTCTGGCAGATTGAAGGGTCTAACATGAAATGTATGTAGGGTAGTCTGAGCTCAATTACTACAACAGCTGAAAAATACTCATTCTTCCTCACGAATTGACACTGTCACTCCCATTTAGGAGACCCTAAGTACAGCTAGTGCAGAGCATGGAAGTGTCACGTGAGTGCAGTGGGGGGTGCTGTTCTGAGGATGAGATGAGGTAGAGATGATTGAGCTAAATTCTGTATCTGATGTGTCTTTGCCCTTCCTCTGCAGCTGATGGATGCTGACACGGTGTGCTTGAAAAGACGTCTGTTCCCCAGCCCTGATGCTCTTCATTTAAATGAACACAAGCTACGTTATTCAACCACATAAATTTAGAAATATTGGACTGGATTTTCATGGAGTCAGAGATACAATGGAGGTTTGAAAATGGCAGCCAGGACCCTAATCCCGACGGTCCCAGTTTTCACCACTGTGGCTTAAGGGTGCTGCAGTCAAACTTCATTAGGCATTCTTGGCTGAGAACCCAGACATCCATTACTCTGTTGAGATAGCTGTGCTCCAGGGAAAACAATGCTTGATTGACAGCGCTTTCTCTCTGATCTATTCTGTCACCTGCACAATGTTTGCACAAAATATAGAGGTTTCAGACACTCGCCATTTCAGCGATTGATACTTTCAAGGGTCTGAATAATTGACACTTTCATTGGCCGGAGTTTTTTAAGAAAGTGGAAAGTTATGAATTAATTACTTTTTAAAAGCTTTTCAAACATATCCTATTGTCACGAGAGTTAATTTTGTTCTGTACAGAGTGTATAATGGGTGAATGAGCATGGATCTGCCATTTTGTATGATGGACAATGGGGGTGTGTGGGGGGCATATCTTGGCATGGGAGGCATAAACCCTTGTAAAGTTGGTGGGGGGCATTAGCCAGTCATGGAGGGAGGGAATATTAGGGACCATTGGGAAATAGGTGGGATGGAGGGAATAAGATGTCATGGATGAGGCATCGGGAGTGTGTGGATGGTGTGCAGCGTGAGGGCTGTTCATTGTTTTGTTGTCATTATAATAAAGTCCCACATAATCATAGAATCCCTATTGTGCGCAAGGAGGTCTTTCAGCCCATCGAGTATGGACCAACCCTTCGAAAGACCACTTGACCTATGCCCAATCCTCCGCCCTATTCCTGAAACCCCACCCGAAGGGGCAATTCAGCATGGCCAGTCCACCTAACCTGCACATCTTTGAACTGTGGGAGGAAACCCAAACCCCCAAAGAAAACCCAGCAGACATGGGGAGAACGTGCAAACTCCACACAGACAATCACCCAAGGCCAGAATCAAACCCGGGTCCCCGGCACTGTGAGGCAGCAGTACTTTGCACTGTGCCATCATGCTGACCCCGAGGTAATCTTTTTAAACAGATGTAGGTGTGGGAGAAGGGGAAGGGGGAAGCAAAGGGGAGACAGGGTAAGGAAAGGTGGATAAGATGGAGGGAGGGTAAATATGTATAAAGAAAGAAAGAAATGGTAAAAGACAGTTAAAATGAAATGGGTCGAGGTGGGGTAGAGCTAATCAGCTGAAGTTGTTGAATTCGATGTTGAGACTGGAAGGCTGTAATGTGCCTAACCGGAAGATGAGGTGTTGCTCCTCCAGTTTGTGTTGAGCTTCAATGGAACACAGCAGCAGGCCAAGGGTAGACATGTGGGCATGGGAGCAGGGTCTTGTGTGGCTGTTGGCTGTGAAAACTCACAGGGTGGAATTGTCCCAAAATTGGTCAGAGTGTCAGTTTCAGTGTGCTGCTCTCGAGCTGAACAGTCGAGATTTCACTCTAGATTCTCTGGCATTCTGTGCACAGAGGATCTGAGAGTGCGATTTCTGCCGTCACTCTGGCAGATAGAGTCAGTAGGGCCAATTCCACAGCGATCAGGGCTACGTTTAAAGGGGTCTGATACACGCAAGAAATAAACTTCCTCTCAAGCCCACAGTCAAGGGTGACCCCCGCTCCCCAAAAGCATCGGGGCACTCCCCAAAGCCATTAGGAAATCCCCCACCCCTGGCGGCACGGTATCACAGTGGTTAGCACTGTTGCTTCTTAGCTCTAGGGTCCTAGGTTCGATTCCCGCTTGGGTCACTGTCTGTGCAGAGCCTGCACATTCTCCTCGAGTCTGCGTGGGTTTCCTCCGGATCTCCGGTTTCCTCCCACAAGTCCTGAAAGATGTCCTGTTAGGTGAATTGGATATTCTGAATTCGCCCTCTGTGTACCCGAACAGGCGCCAGAATGTGGCGACTAGGGGATTTCCAAAGTAACTTTATTGCAGTGTTAATGTAAGCCTCCCTATGACAATAATAAAGATTATTATTGATCTCATCGGGGCACTCCCCACCCCAAAGCCATCAGGGATTTCCCAATATTCCAGAGCCATCAGGGCACAAAGATAACTTGTTAAAACAGAATCTTGCGAGAAATTTAGACTCCTCTTCTACTGGTTCTTGCCAGAATCCATTGTTAGTGTCTCATTTAGGGAATATTAAGCTCTTCCCCAATTTAGCTATACTTTCATCTGCTGATACCATTGGATCAATGTCTCTTTTCACAGCTTTATCTAGTTTTACGAGATTAACACATTATCTTATGAAGTCATTTGGCTATGGAACAGGTACATTGGCTTTTTACGGGTGAAATGATTTACCACTGATTCAATCTCTTTCTTCACCTTTGGAAGTAAAGGGTGTGGAGCATTTCTGAGATTATCACCACATTGGTTTCACTTTTGGGCAACAATATTCTGATTTTAGCTCCCCCAATCCA
Organism: Scyliorhinus canicula; assembly: GCF_902713615.1. NCBI lineage: Eukaryota > Metazoa > Chordata > Chondrichthyes > Carcharhiniformes > Scyliorhinidae > Scyliorhinus > Scyliorhinus canicula. The sequence goes on along the minus strand of NC_052162.1, from coordinate 21,430,477 downwards.
TCCAAACATACATCCCAATATACAAATTAGGAGTAGGAAAAGGCCATTTTGGTTCTGGAACCTGCTCCACCATTCATTCATAACATGCCTGATCGAATTGTGGCCTCAACTCCATATTTCCACCTTTCCTGATAAACTTTGATTCCCAGGGATCTATCTACTCCTGCCTTAAAATATTCAATGAGCAAACATACACTCCATCCATCCTCGACACAGCAGCAGGATACCTGGGAACCCCACCACCTGGAGGTTCCCCTCCAAGTCACTCACCACACTGACTTGGAAATGTATCGCCGTTCCTTCAGTGTAGCTGGGTCAAAATCCTGGAACTCCCTCCCTAACAGCACTGTGGGTGCACCTGCAACTCAAGCATTGCAGTGATGCAAGAAGGCAGCTCACCACCCACCTTCTCAAAGGCAACCAGTGATGGGCAATAAATGCTGGCCGAGCCAACAACACCCACATCCCGTAAATCAATTAAAAACATTTTTAAAAACCTGCCTCCACTGCTCTCTGGGGAAGAGAGTTCCAAAACCCCACGACCCTCTGAGACAACAAATGTAGTTTCATCTCCATCATAAATGGGAGACCTTGGGTGCAATTTAATGGGACAGAAACGGAGTCCCAATTTGGGGGCGTTGACTGGGGTGTTCCTCAGCGCCTGAAGTGCTGAGAACTGCACCACGATTTAACTGCACTTTGCCATATCTTTTGGCCTCAGCCAGGAGTGCCACTTCAAGGCCACATAGACAATCATTTCCTGCACTGACGACCGTGGGCTCACCAGCGCAAGAAGAGAATTTGCTGATCGGAACGTCATTTCTAAATGCCACCTCAATCTTTCAACCCCCTCAGCGTCCCACCAGGGAATCAGGACAAGCCGTCCCACTGTACCCAACTTACCTCTTACTTGGTCCTCGGTTTCTCCCTATCCCCACCTCTTAATGGCAAGGGACCCCGGGCCCGACCTCTGGCACAGGCAAACTGCCACCCGGACACCATGGCACAGCTGGCCTGGCACCCTGGCAGTGCATCCGGTGGCAAAGCCAAAGTTCCGGGGTAAACGCGAGGGTACCACCCAGGGGTCTCCAATTGGCTGAAAGACCCCCCCTGCAGGTGCCGTTATGCTTGGTCCACGTTTGTGTGAAACAGCATCATGGCGCGGTCTCCCAGGCGCGGCCGTTAGTTTCTGCGCCCTGGGAGACATACTTAACCGAGCATAATTGCTCATTTTAATATGTGTGTCTGGATCTTGCCCAGTTAGGGCGAGATCCAGATTGCGATGTCTTGTGAGACTCGCAAGTTAAATCTCGCAAGGCGTTTTGGGCATCGCGAATCTCGCAAGAGACCTCTCACAAGATTCAGCAGCCTCGTCCCATCACCAGGTCGGGTGTGACGAGGCCATTAAATCGTGCCCCTTATTTTTAAACTGTTTCCCACAGTGGTAGGCCTCTTGCACAAGGGGAAACATCTTTTCAGTATCCACCATGTCGTCCCCTCAGGATCTTACATGTTTCAATAAGATCACCTCCCAGTCTCCAATGGATGCATACCCAGTCTGAACAAACATTCCACGTAACATAATTCTCCCATACCAAGCTGTCTCTCTATCTGACTATTGACTGATTTTATCTCCTGATCTTAGCTTGACTGCTTAGTTGAATCGCCTTCACCAGTGTCAAGCCATTTCGGGACTGGAAATTATCTCCCACCCCAACAATGTTCTATTGCAAATTAGCTCCTCCTTCAGGTTGCTGAGCTCATCGGCTTTTGCTTCGCAGTACAAATCATTATTGTTTTTCAATTAATTAATGGGATGTGGGCATCGCTGGCTTGGCCAACATTTATTGCCCAATCCTATTTCCCCTTGAGAAGATTATGGTGAGCTGCCTCCCTGAATTTCTACAGTCCATGATGGTGTAGGTACACCCACAGTGCTGTTAGGAACAGAGTTCCAGGATTTTGACCCATCGACTGTGAAGGAACGTTGATGTAATTTCAAATCAGTGAGTGACATGGAGGGGAATTTCTAGGTGGTGGCGTTCCCATTAATAAATGAGTCAATGGCTTCAATGGGTATGTTTACTGAATCCTGCGCATTCCACTCACGTTCTTGCAGAGATTGAAATATGTCTCTCGTGTCTCTAACTGGCATAAGTGCCTTTGCCTTAAGCAACGCTCGGGGTAACTAGGACATTGTATCCACAATCAGAAGACCATATAGGTATAGGAACAGAAGTAGGCCATTCAGCCCATTGAGTCTGCTTCACCATTCAGCAATGAGATCATGACTGATCTGATGTGAGAATCCTCCAGTCCCACATCGCCCAACATGTACAAACATGTTCTGACCTGCTCCGCGTCTGGCTTTGTTGTGAGATCCAATGCAATGAAAAATCGAGCGAATCTCTCCACCGCTTTGACAATGCTTCAGCCTAATTTAGGCTGCAACTTACTTGACTCTCTCTGGTAGAGGCAGAGATGTTTCTATTACCATCTTTTTTAACCACTGACTCTCATATATTTTATTGTGTGGTTGGGTTAGACTAGTTTCAATAACCTCCTGAAGACTGTCGGCTGCAAACACTCTGACTTTGCTGTGACATTTTGGCGGTTATGAGAATATTTCCTCGCAGCTTTCTCCCAAGACTTTCAGGTCACAGGAGCATATCTCACTTCCTTCAATGGCATCGCACCCACTTGAAGAACAAGGGCAGTGATGACATGATATCACCGCGACCTGCAGCTTCTCCTCCAGGTCACATACCATCTTGACTTGGAAATATTGCTTCATCACCATGTTGGAAATATGCTGCTTCATCATCGCTGGTTCAAACCCCTAGAACTCCCTCTTTAACAGGGCTGTGGGTGCACCTATACAAGATGGGTTCCCAGCAGTTCGAAAAGGTGCAATTAGGATTGGGTAAGAAATGCCGGCCTTCCCAGCAATGCACATACCCCATGAATGAATAAAAATGAATGACCCTCTATTCAATGACCTGCATCAAACAGCGAATACTTGACTTCCAGCCGCAGATCCTTGTGGGAGTTCACAAGTCAATTCCATCAAATTCAAGTTCCACTGCAAAGTAGCTTCTCCAACCAACTCTACTAGTCTGCTTTGCGAGATTGATTTTACGATTTAACAATAAATTTTAGAGAAAAATACCGGATGTATTTCCCATTTCAAATGGGAACTAAATTATCTCTCCATGCTCTGGTCAAATAATACCCCAGACACAAATTGCACTTTTATCACTTCCCATGTGCATCGCAGCAGGAATGGTAGTTAATAAAATTGAATAGGCGCGGTTACTGATCGAGTAATTACGTGCTTTTCTCTGCATTTTGAGTAACTGGAGTGGTGAGTTTGGGCCTGTGGTTTATAGACAGTTTCAAATGGGTACGATCTTAGTTCACAATCTTGTGTAATGGCTTCTTGAGGGCTGGCATTCCATCACCCTGTGGCATTATCTTATCCTGGAGCCAGGCTTAGTGATCCAAGTCAAACTGTTGTCCGCAATATTTCCCACTTTAAATAAGAGAGGGAAGTAACACGTAGTCACTCGAGATTTCAATACTTAGAAATAAACAGTGCTGTTTGTTTGTTCGTCCGGAGCATCTGATCAATAACAGTTGCCAATTAAATTGTTGGTTTATGAACTCATCAATCTATGCACTGCAGAATTAGCATGGAGGATCTGATGCTTTTCCAGAGATATTGCTGATGATTTGGAAGATATAATTAAAATGTGATTTGTGTTTTTAAAAATGAGACAGCTGCATGTTAGCAAACATACTGACTGGCTGAAGTAACTGACTCACTAAAGAGGAGAGCATCCGATTGACTTTCTCTCGCTACCTTTATTCTGTAAGCACAGGATATCCAGAAAACTCATTTCAATTGCTCTTGACATTTAGGTGCTTTGTCATATGTGCATTGTGTGCTTGGAATAACAACCTTCAGCAACATTCCATTCCCAAACATAGCAGTTGTTTGTATTGGTTACATTTTGTAACTCAGATCATTTCATAGTCCTCTCAGTTTAAGACGGCAGCTGACAGCATGAGCAAATCTTTCACTTCACCACCTAATACTTTTGGAGCAGGATGGTCCATTTGTCAAGTGCAACAGTGGACAGAGGGCATGTTTGGGGAAAAGGAAGGAGGGAACGGTTGGAAATAATTTTCCTTCCAATTTTCTATTCTTCTCTTGATAATGCCATGACTTGCACTGCACTGCTGTTGTCCAATACGTCCTCCAGGTGATGGTTCTTCAGGTTTAAGCAATGAGTGTCGGCAGAACACCTGACGACAGGAACACCATAGCTGGACCAGTTCCATTCCTGCCCAATAGCCCACAGAAGATCATAGAAATGGAATGAAAATGCAAACGTAAGAAGATGATTCGGTCATTAAGCCTTTTAGGTTTGACCCTCCATTCAATTAGATCATGGCTGATCTGTACCTTCACTTTAATCGCCATGGCTCCCTTATCCTCAGAAACCTGAATAACAAATATTCAACGATCCCTATTTTGACCTTTTAAATTGGCCAAACCTCAGCAGCTTCTTAGAACATAGAACCATAGAAACATTGCCGCACAGGAGGAGGCCATTTGGCCTAACTTGTCTATGCAGACTAATGACACCCAGGTGCCCTTTCTAATCCCACCTTCCTACACCCGGGCCATAGTCCTGCAACTTACAGTACTGAAGGTGCAGATACAGGTACTTTTAAAAGGAATGATGTAGAAACCTGGAGCGAAATTCTCCGACCCCACGCAGGGTCGGAGAATCGCCCAGGGCTGCCGAAAATCCCGCCCCCGCCGTGGCAGAAATTCTCCGCCACCCGGGAATTGGCGGGGGCGGGAATCGCGCCACGTCGAGCGGTGAGCCCCCTGCGGCGATTCTCCGGCCCGCGATGGGCCGAAGTCCCGCTGCTGGGAGGCCTGTCCCACCGCCGAGGTTTGAACCACCTCTGGCGGCGGCGGGATTGGCGGCGCGAGCGGGCCCCCGGTGTCCTGGGGGGGGCGCGGGGCAATCGGACCCCGGGGGGTGCCGCCACGGTGGCCAGGCCCGCGATCGGGGCCCACCAATCGGCGGGCGGGCCAGTGCCGTGGGAGCACTCTTTCTCTTCCGCCACCGCCACGGCCTCCACCATGGCAAAGGCGGAAGAGAATCCCCCAGCGCGCATGCGCTGACGTCACCACCGGCGCATGCGCGAACCGGCGAAGGCCTATCGGCCAGCCCCGGCGGTGGGCATCAATGGCCGCTGGTGCCGGTTTTAGAACATAGAACATAGAACAGTACAGCACAGAACAGGCCCTTCGGCCCTCAATGTTGTGCCGAGCCATGATCACCCTACTCAAACCCACATTTTGCCGCCAGTCGGTGTGGTGCCAACCGCTCCGGCGCGGGCCTAGACACCAAAGGTGCGGAGAATTCCCAACGCCGGAGTGGTTGGCGCCACTCCGCTACGCCGGGACTCCCCGCCCCGCCGGGTAGGGGAGAATCCCGCCCCTGGTGTTGTAAGACATCTTACTTTTAAAAAGAGTTTGGGGTCTCTGCCTCCACCATGAACTCGGGAAACAGGATTGACATGCTTCCTGGCGTGACGTAGCTTTGATTTCAATCCTTGTTCTGGACTCCCTGACCAGAGGAAATAGTTTCTCTCTATCTATCCAATGGCCTAAATCTTCTGTTCGTTGGGCCTGTGTGACCAGTCGGCATGGAAACGGGTCTGGGCGGATGTGTGCTTCCAGCCACGATTGGACCATCGGCTGTGATTTCAGGCTGACTGGCCAATTAATTGACAGTCAGCATGAGCCACACACACACACAGAGGCTCGGCACTGCTGTTTCCTGTGGCATCCTCCACGGCCACGCTTGATTCTTCTTCAAGAAGCGATGTAATGGGGCCAAAAGGGTCACAGGTTTCAGGATGAACTTGCAGTATAGTTAACAAGTCCTAAAAACGAACAAAGTTCTGAGGTGTCCATCGGGGTGGGGGCCTGCTGAATGGGGCACACCTGGTCTGCGACTGGATGTCGGCCTTCGCTGTCCACCTGGTAACTGAGGTAGACCACCTCCCCAGGATTGAAGACCCAATTTTCCCACCACAAATGGGCAGCAGACTGAGAGAAACGGTTCAGTGCTGTCTCCAGCTGCTCTCGTTTGGTCGCTCCCGTGACCAGCACGTCATCTAAATAAACCGCCACGTGGCTAGCCCCTCAGGATGTTTTCGATAGAAATCGTTGAATTATAGGACTGGCAGAGGGCACCCCAAAAGGCAGCCGGGAGTTCTCGTACAGTCATCTGTCTATATTTATTGTAATATATTTCCAGGAGGTCGAGTTCAACTCAAGTTGTAGATATGCGTGGTTCATGTCAAGCTGAGTCAACCAACATCCACCCGGCAGCTTCGCGTAAAGATCTTCAATGCGGGGCATGGGGTAGCGATCCAACCTGGAAGCTGTATTAACGGTGAGTTTATAGGCTTAACCGGAATGCCTTGACTAGTTGCAACACCGGCACTGCCCAGTTCATGGACCTAACAGGCCTGATAACACCCAGATTCTCAAATCGACTGAGTTCAGTTTCTGCTTTTTCCAACAATGCATAGGGCTTGGCCATGCTCGGCAGCACAGAGGTTGGGCTCCAGAGTCAACAGGAATGTGAGCTACCGCCCCTTTTATCTTCCCCAGTCCAGGTTGAAACACTTCAGTGTACTTGCCCAACATTCCGCTTGAGCTCCCGGACCGCATCTGGAGGATGTGCTGCCAATTTGCCGGAAAATGGCTCAACCAATCACGGCCCAACAAACTGGGGTGTCCCCCGACCACAATCAGCGGGGGGGGGGGGGGGCGCCGATTAGCGACCATAAACCACCAGAGTCATGGTGGTACCTGCAATTTCCAATTGTTCACCAGTGCAGGTGGCCAACCTAGTTTTGGTATCGGTTAGGTCCAAATTCTCTATTCCTTGTTTAATGTGGGCGAACGTACTCTGTGTCCAATTCTACATCCAGCAAATGCCTATTTACCTCAACCCCAATCCTTATGGAGGCCACCTGAGGCACCAGCATGCTATTTAAACCGCATGCAGTCACCCTCTTCAGGCTCCTGCAGGTGGAAGGTACAGGCTTGGGGCTGAAGCCTACCTCTACCGAGTGCCTGGATCTCTGGTTGAGCTGAGGTCTGCACTCCCACCTGGGTCGGCGATCATGTGCCCTCAACCACACGGCATGCACCAGCGGATTCCGGTGAAGTTTCCCGCTGAGGCAGCTTGACTTTCGTCCAATGGGTCAGGGCTTCACAGCGTCCGGTGCAGGGCAGGGTGATGGTCTGGTGACGGGTCCCATGCTGGGAAGGCTCGCACCCCAAGGCATTTGCTTCCATGCCTTGTATTTCCTAGCACCCCTCGCTCTGTGCTTTCCAGGGTCAACAAAATATGTACAGCTTATTGTAGATTCAGGGAATGTTGGGCCAATAGTTTCTTTTGTGTGGCTGCATTGTTAATGCTGCATATTAGACGGTCTCACAGCATTGTCTAAGCTTGGGCTGACAACTGTGGCAAGTTACACAAGTGCCAGGCGATGTCCATCTCCTACATGAGAGGATCTAACCACAACCCCTTGACATTCAATGGCATTGCCATCGCTGAATGCCCCACAATCAACATCCTGGGGATTACCATTGATCAGGAACTGAACTGGACTAGCCATGGTAATACTGTGGCTACCAGGGCAGGTCAAAGGCTAGGAAGCCTATGGCGAGTAACTCGCCTTCTAACTGCAGCCCCCCCCCCCTCCCCCCCCCCCCCCCCACCCAAAAAAGCCTGTCCAACATCTACAAGGCACAAGTCAGGAGTGTAATGGAATAATCTCCATTTACCTGGATGAGTACAGCTCCAACAACACTCGAGGAGCTTGACACCATCCAGGACAAAGTGGCTCGCTTGATAGCTTCCCCTTCCACAAACATTCAAACCCTCCACCAACGGCGAACTGTGGCAATTGTGTGTACCACCTGAAAGATGCATTGCAGTAACTCACCAAGGTTCCTTAGACAGCACCTTCCAAACCCATGACCACCGCCATCTAGAAGGACAAGAGCAGCAGATGCCTGGGAACCCCACCAACTGGAGGTTGCCTCAAAGTCACTCCCAACCCTGACGTGGAAATATATCACCGTATCTTCACTGTTACTGGGGCAACATCCTGGAATTCCCTCTTTAACAAAGCTGTGGATGTACCTACACCTCGGGACTGCAGCAGTTCAAGAAGGCAACTCACCACCACCTTCTGAAGGGCAATTAGGGATGGGCAATAAATGCTGGCCTATAAAATATATATATTTTAAATTCCTGCAAGGCAATGCCGTATTCACAAAACTCGCCAATCTTGTACTCGGTGATGGACTCGCCTGGAGTCCTCTCCGGGGTATTAAAACGGCACCACTGCATGATAACAGCTGTAGTTGGGTTAAAGTGCTGCCCTACTAGAGTGGCTGGTTGGTCGAAGGTTTGCATGTCTGGCACTGCTGAGTTGGTGAGACTCCGTATCACACCGAACACATGGACACCACAGGCAGTCAGCAAGGTGACTAGCGATCATTCTCCGTGATATTGCTTGTCCTGAAAAAGTAGCGCACTCGCTCCGCATACTGATTCCAAGCGTCAAAGATATCTAACAGGAATACAAAATTTCAACCTTCATCCAACAGGGACCGGGAGGTGGCCTATCCGATGGTGTTCTCCAGCTTGTCCCTTGTCACCAGTTTTATATGGCCACGAAGGAGTCCATACCAAGCAAGTCAAAGAAACTTAATTTATTTACAATAACTAGTATATACATCACACAATAGATCCCAACCGGATCTGTCTTGCCGGTCCCAATCTGGCCGGCTTTATATACCATACAACTAGATATTGTTTCAAGGTCCCCGCCCCCTTAATGGGGAAGCTTGTATTCTTACAAGGTTCCTGGGGAAGTTGTTTGTTCCCATCCCGTAATATAATAATAATGGGCAGCACGGTAGCACAAGTGGATAGCACTGTGGCTTCACAGCGCCAGGGTCCCAGGGTCGATTCCCCGCTGGGTCACTGTCTGTGCGGAGTCTGCACGTTCTCCCACGTGTCTGTGTGGGTTTCCTCCGGGTGCTCCGGTTTCCTCCTACAATCAAAGACGTGCAGGTTAGGTGGATTGGCCATGATAAATTGCCCTTAATTACCAAGAAAAAAAGGTTAGGAGGGGTTATTGGGATAGGGTGGAAGTGAGGGCTTAAGTGGGTCGGTGCAGACTTGATGGGCCGAATGGCCTCCTTCTGCACTGTATGGTCTATGGAATAATCACTTATTGTCGCAAGTAGGCCCGCTGTGCTAAACCAGCTCTTTGCTAAACTAGCGCCTATACTTGTGGTTATAACACTCTTAGACCTGCAATGTTCTCATCTTTTACTGTTCCTCCAAATTTCTTTGAAAGTTAAGAGCTGAAGTTGGTTCCACCATCCTTGCAGCCCATGCAGTCCAAATCACAAAAACTTGGGGCGGAATTCTCTGCAACGGCCGATGCCGTCGTGAAACCCGCTCCTCGCCCCCTATTCCCCCCCCCCCCCCCCACCCCCCGGGGGCTAGGAGCGGCGTTTCGTGAAAGTCGGCTGATGGGCCTTGACGCTGGCGTCAAGGCAGCGCGCTGATAATGATGCGGCCAGCGGCGCCTTAGTGACGTCAGCCACGCATGCACAGGTTGGCCGGCGCCAACTCACGCATGCGCGGTTGCCGTCTTCCCCTCCTCTGCTCTGCAAGACGTGGCGGCTTGATCATGCGGGGCGGCGGAGGGGAAAGAGTGCGTCTCTTGGAGACGCCGGCCCGACAATCGGTGGGCACCAATCGCGGGCCAGTCCCCTCCCGAGCACGGCCGTGGTGCTCAATCCCCTCTCCGCCCCCCCCCACAGGCCCCACACTCACCTTTCGCGCTATGTTCACGCTGGCAGCGACCTGGTGTGGTTGCCGCCGGCGTGAACAGGTTGGGAACGGCAGGCTGCTCGGCCCAACCGGGCTTGAGAATCGCGGGTCGCCGTGATAGACGGCGACCAGCGATACTCCGAACGGCATGTCGCAAAACGCGACACGCCATTTTGGGGGAGGTGGGAGAATCGTGGGGGGTGCCGGAGCGGCCCTCCCACGATTCTCCTACCCGGCCTGGGGAGCGGAGAATCGCGCCCTTGGTGTGTGAAATAACTTCTCCACATCTCCCCTCCGATCCCTTCACCAATTACCTTAAATCTAGGACCTCTGGTTACTGCCCCCTGTGCCAGTGGAGCTCATTTACTCAAAAGTACCTTCCAAATTACCAATTTTTCATTTGTCATTCGACAAAGTGGTAAAAGAAAACACAAACAATTATTTGAGCTTTCAGTGTCTAATGGGAGCAGGTTGAAAAGTTTCCTGATTACCAGCTCAATAATTACTCTGTCCTCCCGAATTTGGATGCACAACATCCTATCTGTCCTGCCAGCTGTGGTCGATCACTGGGGGGGCCAATTTCCCGGCCACCTGTTGTTCCAAACCCTCAACATAATTGTGGTTTATTTTGCAGGTAACAACTGCAATGACGCAATCAAAAGGATATAGTTATTTTGGCTAACGATTTAAATATGAGTTTTGTGCAGACTCCAATGGGTGAGAAGTTTAAATGGCTTTGCAGGAATGGAACAATTATTCGCAAATTACTAAGCAACTCTCTGCCATTGTCTTTAGGCATGTTATTCCAGGAGTCTATCATTAAATGTCTGATATATTTTCTTTAAATAGGTTGATTGCATATTATGATAGGGTCAATGGAATAAAACAAAGCCAGCCTCATCTGTTTTTTTGTTTGTTCATTTGTTTGGGGAGTGACGGGGGTGTGTGGGTGGGAAGAATATAGAGGTAGAAATACATAAAGGTTGCAATGTAATCCACTTTGTCTGGCATATGAGCAAATAGTTCCAATCTCATCTACCAATCTGTTCCCTTGTCCCTTTTGCCTTCCAATTCAGGCCTTGCTGTTCCAAAGCAGTCATTTTCAAACTCGGGGTCGCGACCCGTAGGTGGGTGTTGGGAGGTGTATTTTGTAGGGGTGTGTAGGCCCGGAACACAGCGGGGCAGATCGCCTCGTCCGTACGCCAGTGCGCTGATCCAGGAGATTAGTCTTCCTGTCACAAGCGTCGGCAGTACTCTGGGTGCGAAATTACTGAGGATAGCTTCCTCCATTTTGTAGCTGCCACCGTGCAAGCAACAAGATTGTGTGAAGAACTGAAGATATATCTTTTGGACTAAAGAAGAAATAGCCAGAGGCACAAACAGGCCAGGATCTCCCAACTGAATCTGCTGGAGAGAGCATCATCGGACAGTCCATGGCAGGACCAAACATTGCTCGTCCGAGGTCCAGGACCGTTGATACTGGAATGTAACATTGAATGACAAAGCAAGTGAGATCGTGAGGACCAAGCAGGCTCAGCTGCCGCATTAAAGGTAAGCGATAAATGATGGATCGCGAAGTTCGGGCCTTCCTGGTGGATTTGGAGTGAATAGGAGTTGTTTACTCTTCTATGGGTGGCAAGACCCTGTCAATGACCACTCATCAGATACAATCCCGACATTCACCAATGGGAAAGGTGACCTGCCATGAACACGCCATGAAAGTGCTGAGTGGAAGATTGTGATATGCTTTCCGCCGACGGAATTCCGACTGGGCTTGACTTTAAATTTTCTGGCCCTACCCGCCATAAATTCTGCCACTGGCAGGAGTGGAGAATTCCACCGCCATATTTGTCAGCCTGCCAAAGAATTCTAAGATGTTTGTGAAGAACAAGTGGATTTAACTTTCCCTATCACCAATGTTAATCTAATTGTGCGATAAATCCCCATATTAACTCACTTTCAGGTTTACAGATAACAACTGACTATGGGCAGGTGACTCATACAGATGAGAATGCCTGGCTGCCATTGACTTTGTGTTAACCCCCCCTGTGGAAGCAATATGTAAATGTTTCAGATCGGTTAAAACCATTGAAGTTATGAATGACATCACAAAATCAGTAAGGCTGCGTTGGTCACCAATGCCATGCAGCTCCAGAGCAGAATCCCTGCTGGTGGAGAGTGTGAACAAGGTGTAGGTACTCCCACAGTGCTGTTAGAGAAGGAATTCCAGGATTAATTCCTTGCAGTTAGAACAGAATCAGAGAATTCCTCCAGTACAGAAGGAGATCAAATGAGCCATCGAGTCTGCACCAACTCTCTGAAAGAGCACAGTTCCCAGATCCACACCCCGGTTTTTCCCCATAACACCACCTAACCAGCACATATTTGGAAATTAAGGAACAATTTAGTATCATCGGTCCAAGGGCGGCATTCCCAGTCCAGACTTTGGAGTTGTGAGGTTGTTGCTGTGGTGGAGAGTGGCTGCTGCTGTTGCTGCGCTCTCTATCTCTCTCTCTTTATTGCTCCTCTCTCTCTCTCTCTTGCTGCTGGTGTTGCTCAGTTTGCTGCCTGTTTCCAGTGTTGGCTGCTGCTGAGCTGCCTGGAAGGAGAGGTGAGGGAAGGAAGGAGAGAAGGACAAGAATCATAGAATTTACAGTGCAGAAGGAGGCCATTCGGCCCATCGAGTCTGCACCGGCACTTGGAAAGAGCACCCCATCCAAACCCACACCTCCACCCTATCCTTCTAACCCAGTAACCCCACCCTACACTAAGGGCAATTTTGGACACTAAGGACAATTTATCATGGCCAATCCACCTAACCTGCACATCTTTTGGACTGTGGGAGGAAACCGGAGCACCCGGAGGAAACCCACGCACACACGGGGAGAACGTGCGGACTCCAAGAAGAAGGCGACTTCAACGCCAAGGTAGGAGCACAGCCCTTTGGACTGTTTGTTTGCTGGGCCCCTCCCAGGCTGAGGGGTCTGTCCAGCCTGGTTCTCCCAATCACCAACATCTGCCTTCAGCAAGATGAAGCCTTCCTTCTCCCATCGGGTGTGCTTGTTCCAGGGCAGGGGAATCCAGTGGACAGTTTGTTAGCTGAACCCCTCCCGGGCTGAAGACCTCATACACCAGCGGCTTCTTTTGGCAGGGAGGACGTTGGGTTCCATTGGTGTGGTCGTTCAAGGGTGTGTTTTTGCTGGGTCACCTTGCGGGCTGAAGAGCCGCTTATGCTCACCTGTCCTCCCACCCTCCACCTTCACAGGAGTCTGCCACCTCTGGCACCAATCCATCCACAGTGCCCCACCCACCTGTATCGCTATCCTCCTCCTCCCACTGTGTCCTGTGCGCTCTCTTCCATTCCTTTCCTCATTCCTCCACTTACCTTCCGGGGGGGGGGGGGGGGGGGGAGTACATTGTTCCACCTCGCTCTTCCCCTCAACCCCCTGCTCTCTATTTTCCAATCTACTCCGACTCAACAAAGCCCACATTGGGGCGGGCATAGCACTTGCCCTGATGGCCACTCCACCTACGCCACTGGCAGCGCTGTCCAGTCACCTAGGTGGAGGTGGTGGCCTCTTCGGCCTTGACTACTCACGCAGCCCTGTCACCCTTCTGGTTGCTAACTTGGTTACGGGAATAGGAGGTGTAGGCTTAAGGGCCGGAGCAGACTCGATGGACCGAATGGCCTCCTTCTGCGCTGTAAATTCTGTTTTTAAAAAAAAGAACTGGAGTTGAAGTGCTACGCTCATCAAACTGTCACCATAGAGGCGGCCGTTCGCGCTATGGCTAGGGTCTTCGGCCCCTCGGCCATTGCAGCTGCCTCTCGGACACACCGGAAGGTCGTGTTTTCCAGAGGGTCAAGAGGGTGGCCCACCTCGCCCTTGAAAAGAGACTCGCGGTGAGCTTCACCTACATGGCAGTGGACCCTCTTGAGGCCATCGCCGAGAGGGTCATGCTCTCCAATGTCCCGCCCTACATCCCTACGGAGCTCCTCCTCCCCAACTCCAAGTACTGTGCAGGGTGCGTTCCAAGGTGCACCGCTCCCTCTTGGCCTAAAGGATGCCCCCCTCAGGCACTCCTATTCCTTGCGGTGCCAGACTTTCGTCTGCCTTGCCAGGGGGGAGGTATTATTTGGATTGGTTTATTGTCACATGCACCGAGGTACAGTGAAAAGTATTTTTCTGTGAGCAGTTCAAACAGATCATTAATACATGAGATAGAAAATTAGAGGGGGATTCAGAAGTCTCTCATCAATGGGAGACTTTCCGTATAATTTGGTCTGCGGGGGGCAAGAAGGTGGGGTGTGTGCGAAAGAATTGCCCTGCTTCCAAGGCTACCACGGAAACCAAGGTGGTCACGGCTGGCACTGCCCCCCCCCTCCCCCTCTACGGACGTTACCTCCCCAACCCCACAAAGGGACACCACGCCGGCACCTACCAACCAATCGGCTGCTGGTGTGGAGGAGGGAGGACATCCACAAGGCCCGTAAGATGGTAAGGCGGGGATCGGCCCCAGACACCCCTGACCCCATTGGCCTAGAGAAGACCGCACCCCATATCTCTGGCTCAGGGGCTACAAGGGGGGCAGCAATGATGTGCGCGACCCAAGCAAGCGCATAGATCAGCGAAGTCGCTCCCTGGAGGAAGATTGTGAAGAAGGGGGGGGGGCGCTGTGAGGATGGAGGTTTCCTCGGCGTAGGCCACCCCCCCATGTGGCGCCACTCCTTGGACTGGGGGGGGGGAGAAAACCATCATGACCCCCCCACCCCCAATTACTGTTGTCGATTTTGATGAGTGGATTTCTATCCCACTAGTGTCACTAATGTGTCGCTAATTCAGCACCGGAGACACCAATAATGTTGCCCTTCTTAAGTTTGAGTACTATTGCTTTTGAGAGTCGTCAGGTGATATCACCACAAGGTTCAACCGGATATTGATCAAAGACCCAACAACCAGTCAGTTAGTTCTAGTTCAATAATGGTATATTTACATACAAGAGTATGCAACATAAAGACATTACAAGCTAAACTACACCTAACATTTAACTTTCAGGCACATGGCTTTGGCAGAGAAACAAGGGCCGGGATTCTCCCCTACCCGGCGGGGCGGGGGGTCCCGGCGTGTCGGAGTGGCGTGAACCACTCTGACGTCGGGCCGCCCGCACCTTTAGGGGCCAAGCCCGCACCTTTAGGGGCTAGGCCCGTGCCGGAGTGGTTTCCACTCCGCCAGCTGGCGTGAACGGCCTTTAGTGCCACGTCAGCCGGGGCCAAAAGGACTTCGCTGGCCAGCGTAAGTCCGCGAATGCGCCGGAGCGTCAGCGGCTGCTGACGTCATACCGGCGCATGCGCAGGGGAGGGGGTCTCTTCCGCACCCGCCATGGTGAAGGCCATGGCGGAGGCGGAAGAAAAAGAGTGCCCCCACGGCACAGGCCCGCCCACCGATCGGTGGGCCCCGATCGCGGGCCAGGCCACCGTGGGGGCACCCCCCGGGGTCAGATCGCCCCGCGCCCACCCCCCCAGGACCCCGGAGCCTGCCCGCGCCACCAATCCCGCCGGTACCAGAGGTGATTTAAACCACGCCTGTCAGTGGCGGGACTGCAGCCCATCGTGGGCCGGAGAATCACCGCGGGGGGCCCACCGACCGGCGCGGGGTCCGCCGACCGGCACGGCGCAACAATTCCCGCCCCGGCCGAATCTCGGGGACGCGGAGAATTCAGGACACGGCGGGGGCGGGATTGACGTAGGCCCTGGGCGAATTCCACCCAAAGTCTTTGTTCGGATATGGTGTGGCTGGGTCTGGAAAAGTAACTTCAGTTCTGCTGGGCTCACCCGTCTTGGTACGATCGTTGATCTTGAACTTGCTTCTGGTCGTGGTGCTGCAGTTGGCTTCAGGTATCAGCCGGGCCGAAGAGTGCCGGTGTGTCAGGGCCAAAAGAGATCGAACACATGGCAGTGTCTCTCTTTATCCTTTGGGGTTTCGCGCTCTTTTGGACAGTCCTTTGTTTTGGACCCAATAATTCGGCAGGCTTCGATTACTGCCTTCGATTTGAGCCAATAAAGGGGCGGGTGCCTTGATGGCTGGGCGTGTCCTAAGCAGTCACTCACCTTGGCTGTTTATGCTTTTTGAGGAAAGGGAGTGGCGCCGATGTGTCTGGAATTGTATCGGATACCTGAGTACCAGTCCTTTATCTTCGGGAAATGGGACATTAGAATGCAAATCGGCTGGGGGTTCGATACTGTCTGGTTCTCTGTCAGCAAATATACATTTAGGCTTTGAGTTTGCCTGAATCCTGTATTGGCCATATTTCCCTTGAGTCATTGCAAATGTCCATGTTTCTTTGTAAGTGGCCATCCCAGATGGCTACAGAGGGTGGCACCCCACCCATGCCCCTCGACATCACATCCGTCCCCACAAGAAATGTGAGAAGGTGATACATATATACACCCTGAGCTGTCGCATCCTCCAAGAAGGACACCTCTGGGCCGTGTATGAGCGGGGCCCCTGAGGGCTCATTCTACCCGGTGCAATTTTGAACTCCGATTGTTTTCATGACTCCGGGGGGATTGGCAACTCCCTGACCTCATGGTCATTGGGTGGTGGTAACGAGGAGGCCCCCCTCTACACCCCAGCATCTGACGCCGGGCACGTCCATCTCCATTTCCTGCGCCTTCCTGAAATTGTTCCCGGATCTATCCAGTGGCCCAGTGTCACAAGAGGAGTGGTGGTATGAGCCACTGCCTCCCTCTGGCCCAGTTCCCCAAGAGGAGCCCACGAGGAACCCATCTGTCGACAATCTGGAGGAGTGGAATCAAGGCAGACGGGGGCTGGTTGGTGGGTCCATGCCTTCCACCACACTCAATATGGTGGAGGACTCAATCGCTGAAGGCGACTGCCCGGAGGAGGACAGCTGCTTGGTGGGGGGCACGAGGGATGATTTTGAGTCCATCTGGAGCAAGGTGGTGGGCTCCCTCATGCCTGATACCGAGTCACCCCTCATCCCCTGAGGGGAACGCTGGGATTTTCTATATACCAAACGTGGTTGCTGAAACCGAATTGGGTTTGGGAGAGGAGTGCGTCAGGGTTGCCCCTTGTCTGGCCAACTCTATTCTATTTGCGTGGAGCCTTTCCTGCGCCTTCTGCGGAGGAGGTTATCGGGACTGGAGGAGTGGACTGGATGACACCCCACGGGTTAGCACAATGCATGGCGGCGGATGTCCGGCACGCAGCCAATGTCATCCGAGACCTCAAAATGTTGTGCTCACACACGATGGCACTCGTGGTCTGGAGGACGGGCAGGTGTGCGGTAGTCTCCCGTCGAGGCGAACCCCTTCCCGGACGGAATTCCACATTGGCCCCAGGCCCTGAACCTCCCTCGGCGGCTGGTGACCCACAATCCGAGCCGCCTCCCGGAAATGCCCTCTGTGCCTTTCCCGCACTGCGAGGTGGGGTTTCCTATACGGGCTGCTGCTGCGCACCCTTCACCCCTTTACTGTCGCCCGGACACGCCATAGCGTGCTTGTTGCCATCTGGTGGCAGAGGTCCCCACTGGAGGTCCTTTGATGGAGGAGTCCTCCCTCTCAATCTTGGGGACCTGGGGCGGAGGGTGTTGCATGCAGCAGTGCTGTACAATCACCGATTGCATCGGTTCACAGACTCCCAAGAGGCCTGCCATTTTTGCGGCCTTGTGGAGTCCGTAGAACATGTCAATGTTGTGTGTTATAGGCTGCACTCCCTTTTGAAATTTTTGTCAAATCTTTTGTTGAAGTTTTGTTGGCACTTCAGCACCACGCTCCTGATCTACGGGTGGGTACCCAGTGCCGTGAGCGGCAGGGAAGGCAGAGGACATCCTTGTGAACCTGCTGCTTGATCTGACGAAGCACGCCATTTATAGGTCTAGGCAGTGGGTGGCCGAGGGGATCGTCCGACCAAACTGTGTCCCCCTCTTCCCGGGTGTTCCGAGAAAAGGTGAATGCGGTGTCCACGGGCACCATTGAGGCCTACCGTTCTTGGTGGGCACCGCAAGGGTTGGGGTGCTTTATTGACCCCTTTTAATTGCAATCTCATTTGATGTTTTTTAAGTTTCGGTTGATCTTTGTTACGTTTGGGCGGTGCCTCTAACAGGGGCGGCCCTTTTTGTTTTGTCCTTCAGTTTCTTTCCTTCTATTTTATTGGTTGACCTCAAGAGTGGCCAATCCTCCGAAGTTGCACATC
Source organism: Scyliorhinus canicula (assembly GCF_902713615.1). Taxonomy (NCBI): domain Eukaryota; kingdom Metazoa; phylum Chordata; class Chondrichthyes; order Carcharhiniformes; family Scyliorhinidae; genus Scyliorhinus; species Scyliorhinus canicula. Next base: position 21,412,299 of record NC_052162.1, on the reverse strand, counting down.
TTTGGTTGTGGGGAAAAAAGTACCAAGTTGCAATTGCCGAGGTCAGGCCATTGCTTAGATCGAGATTACAAGAGTGAGTCAGACTGCACTCCATTGAAATGCATCATCTGTCTTTCATTTTTAGGAAGAGCCAAATGACAAGCATTTGAATAGAACAATAGGTGTTGCTTCTGTTGCCAATCTGACGTCCGGAAACAAGCTGAATCTTTTTTACAAAACTCAGTGATTCTCGATTGGAATTTGTGCAATTTGCCAGGATTCTGAATTAGTCACATGACATAAATCACCAAATCATTATCACAGCGAAGATATTAGTAGTTTGATAGCATTGGAAAAAGTAGAACCAGGCAAAGCCCATTTGATGGTATTCAGAGGGACCTAGGTATCCCCCAATGTGAGTCACAGAAAGTTAACATGTGGGTACTGTGGTAGTCACCACTGTTGTATTGTATGTACCGCATATGAGGTGTAATACGGTAAGGCCCCTGTAGTACAGGTACGGGGGTAGATCCCCGCCTGCTGGCTCCGCCCAGTAGGCGGAGTATAAATGTGTGGGCTCCGAGCTGCAGCCATTTCAGCAGCAGCTGCGGGAGGCTACACATCTCTGCGTAATAAAGCCTCGATTACACTCTACTCTCGTCTTGTCGTAATTGATAGTGCATCAATTTATTACGCAGAAAATTTAAAACGATGGATCTCCGCATCAAGCCGGATCGCCTGCAGCTGCACCCTCAAGCAGATAACGGCAAGTCGGCCTTCGCACATTGGCTAGCCTGCTTCGAGGCATACATCGGATCTGCGACTGAACCACCCTCAGAGGTACAGAAGCTCCAGATCCTTTCCACGTGGCTGAGCTCCGACCTACGCTGAGGCCATGGCTGAGGCCATCCGGGACGCGCCGACCTACGCTGAGGCCATGGCGCTACTGAAGGAGAACTATGTTCAGCAGACAACAAAATAACGGGGTCTCGGTCTTCCAACGGGAGATGGACCGAATGGTTGACCGGTTCAGACTGCGGGCCACCCTCCCGTACCTGGATAACGCCACCATCTGCGGCCACGATCACCAGGACCAGTACGGTAACCTTTCCAAATTCCTCCACACCATCAAACTCCTCAACCTAAACTACAAGGAGAAGTGCATGTTCAGCACAAACCGATTAGCCATCAAAACGGAGTCCTCGGGCCTGACCACGATCGCAAGCACCCCCTCATGGAACTCCCACTCCCCCACTGCCACAAAGCCCTCAAACGATGCCTTGGCTTCTTCTCGTACTATGCCCAGTGGGTCCCTAACAATGCGGACAAGGCCCGCCCACTCATCCACTCCACAGTTTTCCCACTGACGGGCGAGGCTCACCAGGCCTTCGACCGTATCAAGGCCGACATCGCAAAGGCCGCGAGGCACGCGGTCGACGAGACCTTGCCCTTTCAAGTCGAGAGCGATGAATCAGACGTCGCTCTGGCCACCACCCTCAACCAGGCAGGCAGGCCCGTGGCATTCTTCTCCCGCACCGTCCATGCCTCCGAAATTCGGCACTCCTCCATCGAGAAAGAGGCCCAGGCCATAGTAGAAACTGTGTGGCATTGGAGGCATTACCTGGCCGGCAGGAGATTCACTCTCCTCACTGACCAACGGTCGGTTGCCTTCATGTTCAACAACACACAGCGGGGCAAGATCAAAAATGATAAAATCTTGAGGTGGAGGATCGAGCTCTCAACCGACAATTACGAGATTTTGTATCGCCCCGGTAAGCTCAACGAGCCCCCAGACGCCCTCTCCCGAGGTACATGAAGCAGCGCACAAGTGGACCGACTCTGGACTCTGCACGACAACATCTGTCACCCAGGGGTCACCCGTTTTCATCACTTCACAAAGGCCCGCAATCTGCCCTACTCCACCGAGGAAGTCAGGGCTATCAACGGAGACTGCCAGGTCTGGCGGAGTACAAACTGCACTTCTACCGGCCAGATCGAGCGCACTTGGTGAAGGCCTCCCGCCCCTTTGAACGCCTCAGCGTGGATTTCAAAGGGCCTCTCCCCTCCACCGATCGAAACACGTACTTTCTTAACGTGGTCGATGAATTTTCCAGATTCCCCTTCGCCGTCCCATGCCCCGATATGACGTCTGCCACGGTCATCAAAGCCCTCAACACCACCTTCGCTTTATTCGGTTTCCCCGCCTACGTCCACAGTGACCGGGGATCCTCATTGATGAGCGAGGAGCTGTGCCAGTACTTGCTCAGCAGGGGCATTGCCTCGAGCAGGACGACCAGGTACAACCACCGGGGAAACGGTCCCCACCACAGCCCCCGATCCAGGAAAATCCGTCCTCCCCTTGGTCCCACCCAGGGATGAAGATGAGGTCGACACGCTCCCGGAGTTACCGATGACCGAATCGACGCCTGAATCACCAACGAGACTGCGGCACTTGCAACGTCAGATCAAGGCGCCCGATCGTCTGAATTGATGAACTGTTCCTAAAATGTTAAACTCCTACATGTAAATAGCATTCCACCACCCCCGCCGGACTCTTTTTTTTTTGACAGGGGGTGAATGTGGGTCACCACTGTTGTATTGTGTGTACCGCATATGAGATGTAATACGGTAAGGCCCCTGTACTACAGGTACGGGGGTAGATCCCTGTCTGCTGGCTCCGCCCAGTAGGCGGAGTATAAATGTGTGTGCTCACCGAGCTGCAGCTATTTTTACTGCGTAATAAAGCCCTGATTACACTCTACTCTTGTCTCGTCATAATTGATAGTGCATCAGGTACATCGAGGGGTTAGGAAAATAAATGGTGAATTTTTAGGTCCTTCTGGGGTTGGACATGGGCGCAAATAGCACTTCCAACTGGCACGCTGATATCCAAGCCATCATTCAGGAGGCAAGATTGGGGGAGGTGGGCTATGTTGGGGCCACCTGCTCACAAGTGATGGGACGCCAATCGAGCTGCATAACATTCATTTCCCTACGGCTGGTAGAGGACAGTGCAGCTGCTGGGAATCAGTCTTCCAGCAGTGGAGCAAAGGTGAGGAGAGTCCCGCTATCAGCGAGGGTCCAGGAAAATGTGACTGGAGGAGTGGAGAATCTCTCCGCTGATCTTTAATCTGTAAACTCTAGTCCCCATGAGGGAATCCTCCCATCCCCCCCAGCATCCACCTCGGAATCTGGTATGTTTCAGTAAGATCACCTCTCATTCTTCTAAATTCCAATGAGTGTGTGGATGTGATTTAAGGGGAAAATTTGGAAGTATTTTTGGTGAGATTTGCTGGGTATTTCTCGTCATCTTTTTCGATCCGCACCGGTATCTACCCATATCTAGGACGCTATTTCACAGAGACTAAACAGAGTCCCGTGTCGCCCCCCCCCCCCCCCCCCCCCCCCGCAAGTGCCGATACACCTCCACATCGCTGGAGACCAGTGTTAAACAGCCTTCGCTTGGGGTCCCATGAGGCCGTTAGATTCCACGCCTTGGGTAACTCCGGCACAAACATATTCAAGAGGCATAACGACACCGAATCGGGCATAATGAGGCCGGTAGGTCGAGGTCTTAAACATTTTTTGGGCAGTTGGGGTGTTTCACCTTGGTCTCGCCTACACTGAGAAATTCTTTCAGCAGTGGGGAGCTGAACTCGCCGGCGAGACCGGCTTCTCAGAGGTCGGGCCGCTATTTTGAAAGGATGCCCCGATCTCTAAGTTAGCTTGAGGGCCCTCCGCACTCCCCACCATGGGCAATGTCACCCCTTGCACACATGGGCATTACCTCATATCCCCCAATTGAGGACACCCCGCTGTGGGGGTCACTGTGCTCCCCCTTTTTCCGGCCCACCCATTTTCCCTTTCAGGCCCCTTCATCCTTTACCCTCCCGAATATTCTAAATACCTGTTCAACGATATTTCCAGGTGACATTTACATTGAAAGCTTGTTATGATGATGCAGTGAACGAATCAAATAAGATTGGGAACAGACCCTTTTGAACCTTCTCTATCACTTCATCTGATCATGCCTGACCTTCACCTCACTCCACCTTCCTGCACTATCTCCATATCCTTTAATTCCCTTAGCCTTCCAAAATTGAACAATTTCTGTCTTGAATAAATTCAATGGCATGTCTGGGTTCGACAACTCCAGAGATCCCTAACCAAATGAGCGAAGAGGTTTCTACTCATATCAGCCTTAAACTCACAGGGTTTAGGGAGCCCCCTTCATACCCACCCTTCACCCCCCTCTCCCAACCACCCATTATACAATCACTCCTCACCCCTTTCATGGAAATGGCCCCCCTCAGGCCCTGGCTCTTGGCAGTGCCACCGTGGAACCCTCGCAGCACCTGCCATATACCTTGGCAGTGCCACCCTGGAACCCTTGCAGCACCACCCATGTACCTTGTCAGTGCCAGCCTGGCAGTGCCACCTGGGCATGTTGGCCGTGCCAGGCTGGCAATGATAAGGTGTTGGCAGTGCCAAGGTCCCCACATGCCCGAGGGAGAGCCCTGACCACCCAGGGATCTCCAATGGCCTGGAAGACCTCCCAGGTGCCATTATGCCTGATCCACGTTTGTGTGGACCAGCGCTAAACGGCGCCATGGTGAAGTCTCCCAGGCGCGGACATTAGTTCCCGGGCGCTGGGTTAATCCATCGCAGACATGTGTATATATAAATGAGCCTAATGGCTCATTTAAATATGTTCATCTGGATCCCACCCAGCGAAGTCGAGATCCAGATCGCGACATCTCGAGAGATCCGGTTAATTCCAAGCATCGTAAATGGTTGAGTCGGGCACCACGAGCCCGTTCGATTGCACCCTATGAGTTTAAGGCTGATATGAGTAGAAATCTCTTCGCTCATTTGGGGCCGGGTCGGAGATCCCGGCGAGGGTCTAGTGACCAAAGACATACAAGGACAGCTCAGCACAGGTGGAGATAATCATAAGTATTTCTTAATCAATCATGTTCATGTAACATCTAGTTTAAGCATTGGACAGAGAACAAACTCACAGTTAAGTAATCAAAGTTACTTTGCTCTAATTGGAAGACTACAAGTTAAAGATCATCCTGGAAGAAGCAAGTGAGTAGCACATGTTGCACAAGGCAATACAACATTACTGTCAGAAATAGTAAAATAATAGATGGTGATAATCCAAGTGAGGATGCAGCACTGCATTGTTGTGTTCTGCTGCTTCGGATAACACAGGCTGCTACTTGATGCAGTCTTAACTAAAGGATGCTCCAGACTCTGAAATGCGTTCAACGTGTTTATTGAACTATTAACACAGTTCTCAAATGAGTTTGACTCTCTGCCTATCTAACTGTAGTAACTCAGTCTATGTCATGCCCCCTTGTGGTGATGCCACCTCTGAGTGTCCTGACTGCTCATTGGTTGTGTCCTATTCTGAGTGTTCATTGGTTGCACGTTTGCATATCATGACACTATAAAAGGGATGAAGTGAGGACGCAGCACTGAATCAACCATCAGGCTGTGAGTCACGTCTCCTGTTTCTATAGGCCCCTGCCATGCACAAATTAACTCTCCTTTCTTTTGCACATCTGGGAAGCAACAAAGGGGGTCCATGAGCCAGGTCCTCAACACCAGCTCTGACCTCCGCATGGACCATGATTTCTCAGAGCGCGTTTTAGAAAAACCATCACAGTGCTCACCTACACCCGTCACCAGCGCAGAGACACACCCCTTGGGAGGACTCGGGTTCCAGAGCTGCCTTGGGGTCACAATCTGGTCAGCACATCACACATTCAAATTCACATCAGGCAGAGGCAAGGACGTTCCAGGATGCTGGCAATCGGAGGATTGGTGGAGGCCTGGAATCTGCTGAGTCCCTGTCAGATGACGAGCCTCTGGAACGTGCTCATGTCTCAGTTGCTGGAGCTCTAAAGGCAAACTCAGGAGAATTTGTTGTGCCAACTCTCCAACACAACGAGGTCAACATAGCGGGGGTGGCAGCATCGTGGCGAGCTTGGTGCAAGGCCTTGGTCCTGCACTACTACAGGATATGCACTCCACGGGGCAGGCACTGGATGGGATCCATCAGCGTCAATGTCAGATGACGAGGGGCTTCTCAAACCCAATCGACCTTGGGCACCTACAGGAAGGAAGATCAGCTGGTGCACAACCCGGGTCCATCCATGCCAGTGACTCCTAGAACAAAGAAAAGTACAGCACAGGAACAGGCCCTTCGGCCCTCCAATCCTGTGCCGACCATGCTGCCCGTCTAAACTAAAATCTTCTACACTTGCTGGGTCCGTATCCCTCTATTCCCATCCTGGTCCGAGTGTCACACCCATCTGAATCCCTTCTTCTTGTGTTTGCTTCATTCCAGCTCTCCAGGCTAATGAGGGTGGCGCTACCACACAGCAGGACCCTGAAAGCAGGCCAGGGCACAAAAGGTCTCAGCCCTCCAGAGGACGTCCACCAAGGTCATCACAGACAACAGAGTGTGGCAGACAGCAGGACTGCTCTGGATGTTGGGGATGCACCAAGACATAGCAACAGTTTAGAAAGGTTAGGAAGCTCCTTGCACAGCTTGGACATGGATGTTCAGCACTTATACATAACATTCACCACTGTAAATTAGCTCACATGAATTGCACTGTTTCTATGGCTCCTTGTTCTGATGAGCGGTATTCCTGCAGTCCCGACCTGGATTCCTCCACTAGGATAGCAGGATGCTCAGTCTGGGGCTTCTTCCATGATCTTTGTGCAAGGTTGTCAGCACATTGGTGGCACCCTTCACAGTGACTGGACGTATCAGTCATGCTTGTATCTCGTAGGGAATGAGGGTGTCTCCCACAATGTACAGGGATAGCGCCACTCATTCCAGTCATTGTCAATGTGTGCCCTCTGCACCTCTTGAGTTGTGGCTAGGCTCCCCATCCCATCTCCTTCAGCCTCCAATGACATTGAACCTCAAGGGTACAGTTCACGAAGATGACATTAGACTAGGAGAGGTGAAACTTTCCACACTGCATCGCCATGGTATGACCCTAGCCATTGAGAGCAAGCGAGTTGCCACCAGAGTCAGACATTCAGAACCGCTTTGCGGCGATCTATGCACTGTCTCCACTGCAAGTCATCGTCATCCTCCTGCAATGTAGGGACTATGACAGGAGCCTTGACACAGAGTGTGTGTGCTGCCACCAGTCAGATGGGAGAGCAATGCTCACTGAAGCCATGTGAAGATAATGGGATGTCGTCACTGGATCTCCTCATCAGCCTCCATGAATCTAGCAGCAATGAGCATATCCCAAGCTCATCTGCCTCATCTGAACATTGCCATTGCCTCATAGGCGATATTCTATCCCTCTCGGACCTCCTAAGCCTCATCACCTTTGATGTCCTCCTTCATCTCTTCTTCAGGCAGTTCCTCTCCCCGTCGCAGAGCCACATTGTGCAGGCAAACGACCAAGATGCATGACACCCTCTGCGGATTATATTGCAGGTCTCCACCTAATGGCCCAGGCCGGATCCTCATCTTCAGCATCACTATGGTCTGCTCCACCAAGGTGTGACTTGCCTCAGCTGCACTCTCTGTGGCCTCCACACAGGCATCATCAGCCACCTCCTCAGTGGGTAGCTCACACCCCTGAGGAACCAACTCTTAGCCTCTGTGGACCCTGAAACATGTCAGGGATTGAGAAGAGCTCCGAATGTAGGAGTCGTGCAAACTCCCCTGGGAACCGAGCGCACACCTGCAGCATGGCTTTGTTGTGGTCACAGACCAATTGAATATCCAGTGAGTGCAAGCTCGTATGGTCACAATGTTCAATGCTTGATGCCCTGGAGATCTCTTCTTTTCTTTTTGTTTTATAAATTTAGGGTGCCCAATTCATTTTCTCCAATTAAGGGGCAATTTAGCATGGCCAATCCACCTAGTCTGCACATCTTTGGGTTGTGGGGCGAAACCCACGCAAACACGGGGAGAATGTACAAACTCCATACGGACAGTGACCCAGAGTCGGGATCGAACCTGGGACCTCGGCGCCGTGAGGCAGCAGGGCTAACCCACTGTGCCACCGTGCTGCCCTGATGCCCTGGAGATCTGAGTACCACGTGAGTGCTATCAATTACACTCTGTACCTATGGAAAACCAAATATTTGAGCTCCTGTATTCTGGACTGCCTGATCACATCAAAATGGACAAAGTTGTGACCCCTGGTGAAGATTGCATCCGATGACTCCTGGATGCATTTGCGTGCAGAGGCTTGTGAAATCCCGCAGAGATCACCTGTGGATCCCTGAAAGGATTGAGCGCCGCTGCAACTATTCTGGCAATAAATGCTCTCCAAGTCCCCATCAAGTCAAATCCTGCAGTCGGTGGCAAATGTGAGCAACCAGCTTCCTGGGCATGCATAATCTTTGGCAATATTGGTTCTTGGACATCAGCAGGCATGTCAGCATCATCTGGAGACCCAGGGACTAGAGAGGCGCCTCTAAGCGATGGCTCTCTGTAGTTCATCCTCTGCATACAGAGCAGGCCCTGCCACACATTCCTCCTCAGGGTCCTGCTCTGTTGCAACTCTGTTGACATCTTCTTCTTCTTTCCTGCTTATGAGCGAGAAGAATGACAGCAGGTTCAACAGGCTCCATGTTTCCTTCTTTTTCTGCTGCAGTATCAAAGAGAGACATGACGGTTAGCTTCTGTCACCCAAAGACCATTCTGTACCCATTCATCATCTGAAGTTGCCTCTCAAAGCCCGCTGCTCAGATCTTCATTTGCATTCTGAATGGGCAAAATCCCACACCACACTTGCCCCATGCCAGATGATCACGTGGCCACAGCATTGACCACTCTACTACATCCTGAGCGTTCTGCTGAGGTGCAAGCATTGTCCCAAGCTTCACTCTTTTGTGCACCTATGGGGTCTATGGGGGAGGGGGCACTTGTTAAGACACACCTCAGCACACAGCCAAGTATTAGGAGCACTGTACTCGGGCAGTGTGCGATTGCTAACTTAATTTTTAAAAGTAGTTGTTTGCCCAGTCAGCCAGTGATGCAGGCAAATAATAACAGTCAGTGATTTTGGAGGTCAGTGCACCCAGAGTTAAATGCTCAGCAGCAATCATACACATAAGTGGTGCTTGAGTGGGCATAATTGTGTGACTCCAGACATGCCAATGAGTTCCAGCTAAACGATCTCTGCTGCCACAGGTTGATGTTGCTGACATGTCTTTATATCATCCTTGTACTTGTCAATATTCCGCTTCTAGATGCTCCACGCACCCCAGATTTGAGTAGAGGCGTCAGTCCGTGATGCCTACTGACCCACCCACCTTATTGCCTTATCTCGGTGAGGCCTTTCCAAGGAGTCCATGGCCCATTGAAATGAAAGCTATAACGTACAAATATTATTGCTTGAAGCAAAACCCGATGAACATTTCTGTCACACGTACCACTCTTCCCACTTGGGAAAGGCAAGTTTTACCCAGAATCCTCTGTTGGCAAAAGGTATTGTACTGCTTAAATAAACTGTTCAAAATTTAGATCTCCATGAAGAGGTTACAGCTCTGGAGGAGGTCTTGTGGAGCAGTGGGTAGTGTCGCTGCCTCCGAGCCAGAAGCTCTCGGTTCAAGTCCCAGCCCAGGACATAACGTGACCAAACAGGTCGGGTATCAACTTGTAATTGCACATCAGTAGAAGGTGGCAAGAGTGGGAGAGATTCCTAATGTGATGGAAAGAAATCAGCCCTTCCACCACCATTGCCCACAGTGCCAGACTACAGCATGCAGGTCAAAGTGTATGTTGCCAAGGCAACTCAGACTCCTTGGGAGTGCCATCAGAAACTTACTTGTGAGAACAATAAAAAGAGATGTCTGGGTTACATGACAGAAACTGGAAGCAGGATTTTCTTTTTTTTAAAGTATTTTATTCCAAACACGTGCAACATAACCTTAACATTCGCCAGAGTATACAGTTTGTACATTTACCACCCTCCACCCCGTGACAAACAGTTCCCCAAATCATAGAATCATAGAATCCCTACAGTGCAAAAGGAGGTCATTCAACCCATCGAGCCTGCACTGGCCCTTACCCCGATAGAGCACCCTACCTAGGCCCAATCCCCCACTCCGAACCCTGTAACCCCACTTAACATTTTGGACAATTTAGCATCGTCAATTTAACTAACCTGCACATCTTTGGTCTGTGGGAAGATACCGGAGTACCTGGTGGAAACCCACACAGACACGAGGTGAACGTGCAAACTCCACCCAGACAGTCACCAGAAGTCAGAATTGAACCTGGGACCTTGGCGCTGTGAGGCAACAGTGCGAACCACTGTGCCACCATTCTGCCCGACGGTGTCATAAATGGTCTCAACTGTTCCTTGAAGCCGTCCTCTGACCCCCTCAGGGCAAATTTGATTTTCTCTAACCTGAAAAATTCGCACAGGTCTCCCAACCTTGCCGTGACCCCCCCCCCCATGGCGTAGCCAACCTCCAATTCAAAAGCATCCATTGCCAGGTGATCAGCGAGGCGAAGGCCAAGACATCGACCCCCTTCCCCTCCAACAGCTCCGGCACCTCCGACAACCCACAGATTGCCACCATAGGGTCTGGCTTCACCTCAAACCCTAGAATCCTTGATAGGTTCCTAAATACCGCCTCACAAAAGTCAGCCAATTCCACACATTCCTAGAACATATGGTACCACTGACACCTCACGCATCCATCCACTACCTGTGGGAAAAACACACTCATCGGGCCCGCATCATGTGGACCCTGTGCACCACCTTCAATTGTATAAGACTCATCCTTACGCATGAGGTGGTTGCGTTCACTCGGCGTACTGCTTCGCACCCAAAGTCCCCATTCTATCTCCCTTCCCAACTCCTCATCCCACTTCTTCTGCTTGATCCGTTTCACCAAGGTCATTCCCTGCTCTCCCAACCACCCATATATGTCCCCAGTCCTACTATACCCACCCGCCCTCCCCCTGAATCTGCGAGCAACATTTTCTCTATGATTCCCACACAGTGCAGTCATCATCATCACATGCCTCAGTTTAAATTACCTCCTCAACTGGTTCCAAAATTTTTATGCACGACTCCACAACAGGACTGCTCGTGTAATTCCTCGGGGCGAACGGCAACGGGGCCATCACAAGGGCCCTCAGGCTCGTCCCCTCGCGACTCCTCCTCTAACCTGACCCAGTGTGCCCCTCCTCCTCCCTCCTTTTCCACATATTCTGCCCAACAGGAATGCAGCAAATTTGGCAGCGTCAGTCCCCTTTCCCGCCTTTGCCTTTGCAATAGAGTCCTAATAACCCTCGGCACCCTTCCCGCCTCCACAAATTTCGAGATTAATGCACCTACCTTCCAAAAAACGACCGTGGGGAGGAAAATCGGGAGGGACTGAAAAACAAACAGGAATCTTGGCAGTATGTTCATCTTTACCACCCCGTCAATGTCAAATGCAGAGTATTCCACCATTTAAGATACCCCTTAACCTCCTCCACCCACCCAGTCAGGTTCCACCTATGCATCGTGGCCCCTCATGTGTTACCTGGATCCCCAAATACCGGAACCTCTCCCTTGCCACCTGAAACAGCAGAGCCCCCAGATACGTGTCCCCTGCCCTGAAGTGTTTACCGGGAAGACCTCGCTTTTCCCAACATTCAATTGATAGCCCGGGAATGCCCCACATTTCTCCAGTAAGCCCAAGATTCTACCCATGCTTTCTAATGGGTCCATCACGAACAGCAACAAGTCATTTCCATTCAGTGCCACCCGGTTCTTCCTGCCCCCCCCCCCCCCCCTTCTCAATCCTCCGCCACTCAGCCAACTGGCTCGGTCATAGAAGGCAGAGAGTAGCAATGGAAGGGTGCTTTTCTGATTGGAGGGCTGTGACTAGTGGTGTTCCGCAGGGATCAGTGCTGGGACCTTTGCTGTTCGTAGTATATATAAATGATTTGGAGGAAAATGTAACTGGTCTGATTAGTAAGTTTGCAGACGGCACAAATGTTGATGGAATTGCGGATAGCAATGAGGACTGCCAGAGGATACAGCAGGATTTAGATTGTTTGGAGACTTGGGCGGAGAGATGGCAGATGGAGTTTAATCCGGACAAATGTGAGGTAATGCATTTTGGAAGATCTAATGCAGGTAGGGAATATACAATGAATGGTAGAACCCTCAAGATTATTGACCGTCAGAGAGATCTAAGTGTACAGGTCCACAGGTCACTGAAAGGGGCAACACAGGTGGAGAAGGTAGTCAAGAAGGCATACCACATGCTTGCCTTCATTGGGGGGCCATGATGTGGAGATGCCGGCGTTGGACTGGGGTGAGCACAGTAAGAAGTCTTACAACACCAGGTTAAAGTCCAACAGGTTTGTTTCAAACACGAGCTTTCGGAGCACTGCTCCTTCCTCAGGTGACTGGAGAGGTATGATCCAGAAACATTTATATAGACAAAGTCAGAGATGCCGGACAATGCTTGGAATGCGAGCATTTGCAGGTAATCAAATCATTACAGATCCAGAGAGAGGGATAATCACAGGTTAAAGAGGTGTAAATTGTCTCAAGCCAGAACAGTTGGTGGAATTTTGCAAGTCCAGGCCAGATGGTGGGGAGTGGATGTAATGCAACATGAATCCAAGATCCCGGTTGAGGCCGCACGCATGCGTGCGGAACTTAGCGATAAGTTTTTGCTCGGCAATTCTGCGTTGTCGCGCGTCCTGAAGGCTGCCTTGAAGAACGCTTACCCGGAGATCCGAGGCTGAATGCCCTTGACTGCAACGAATGAACGGGCACCGTGCGCCAATCACCAGGCAGGAATGTTCCCTTCCAGTCGGGGAACACTTCAGCAGTATGGAGGGCATTAGCCATGAGGAGCGGTTGAATAAACTCGGTTTGTTCTCACTGGAATGGCGAAGGTTGAGGGGCGACCTGATAGAGGTCTCCAAAATTATGAGGGCATAGACAGAGTGGATCGTCAGAGGCTTTTCCCCAGGATAGAGGGGTCAATTACTAGGGGGGGGGCATAGGTTTAAGGTGCGAGGGGCAAGGTTTAGAGGAGATGTACGAGGCAAGTTTTTTACACAGAGGGTAGTGGGTGCCTCAACCTCGCTGCAGGAGGAGGTGGTGGAAGCAGGGACGATACTGATGTTTATGGGGCATCTTGACAAATACATGGATAGGATGGGAATAGAGAGATATGGACCCCGGAAGTGTAGAAGATTTTAGTTTAGACTGGCAGCAAGGTCAGCACAGGCTTGGAGGGCCGAAGGGCCTGTTCCTGTGCTGTACTTTTCTTTGTTCTTTGTTCTTTTGTCAGAAGTGCCACTGCCAAGGGCTTAATCACCAGCGCGAACAGCAGCGGGGACAGCGGATACCCCCTGTCCAGTTCCCCGATGCAGCCCAAAATGCCCTGAGTTTATCTCATTCATTTGCACGTTTGCCACGGGGGTCGCATACAGCAGCCTAACCCATGCCACAAACCTCGGCCCAAACCCGAAACTTCCCATGATTTCACACAAATACCTCTACTCTACCCGGTCAAAGGCCTTCTCTGCGTCCATTGACACAATCGCCTCTGGCATTGCCCCCCCCCACCCACCGGACGAGGTCATAATTATGTTTAGCAACCTCCTGCCATTACTAGAAAGCTGCCTCCCCTTCACAAACCCCGTTTGGTCCTCCGTGTCCACCTCCAGTACACACCCCTCTAACTTCTTCACCAATATCTTTACCAGGACTTTCACGACCGTGTTCAGCAGCGAGATGGGCCTATAGGAACACACTCCAGCAGATCCTTCCCCTTTTTTGGGATCAGCGAAATTGACGCCTGCACCATCATAGCCGGCAGTTCCCCCTTCTCCTTGAACCTGCCCAGAAGGTGGGGGACCACCTCCGTCGCGAACTGCTTCTAAAAGTCTGCCGGGAAGCCATCAGGCACCGGCGTCTTGCCCGACTGCGTCATGCTATTGTACTCCAACACCTCCTTTAGCCCTAATGTTTCCTCCAGCACCTGCTTCTTTCCTTCCTCCAACTACAGGAAGTCCAGCTGACCCATACCAGCCTCTAACATGACCCCCCTCCCCTCCCCCACTGACTCAGTCCTATACAGCCCCTCAAGACTCTTCCTCAATGGACCAGAAAAAGGAGGCCTACATCATTTCAACGCTTCACCTCAGAGAAAATCAAGCGTGACAAAGAACTGTTAAGGTCTAAATATATGCTACTTTTGTCATTATAATTTTCTCTTGAGCCTGTTTGTGTGTGTATCTGGACGATTGTGTGAGTGGGTGTGTTTGTGTCTTGTGCATATTTTGAAGTGTTGAACAACAACGTTTAATCTTTCTTCTAAAATGATGAGAAATCCCTCCCTTGTCTGTGCTTTTCCAGTTGAAATCATGCTGTCTTTGGTCAGTCGAGAGATGGAATAAAGGGAAACTATCCCTGTTGTTTCTCTCCTGTCCATAACGAGGGACAGATTCACCTTGGGTGCTCTCCAGGGGACGCGCAAAGATGATAATGTGATCCGCTGATTTGAGAATAGCATAAGTTCCGAGGTCTCCCCTCCTAAAAGCAGACTCTTGCTAATCGTGTTTGTGTTATTTCTACCAGAATCTCCCCCAATCCCTCACCATTAAATAGAAAATTCAAAATATGAGAACATTATGATGACCCTAATCCTGAATATCACTCTGCTGTTCATGTATTGCTGTTCCATTTCAAATGCTCCTTTCCATCTAGAGGCTCAAGATTTGCTTTTGCATCTTGAGTGCCTGAGCACTGTCGAGGTATATCATTCCGAGGAAAATCAATGAGTTAGGCAAGGACTGTGAAAACATCCCTGTTACGTTTTCCTCTGTGCACTCGCAGTATTGAATATAGGAATTGCGGAGTAGGGAATAAACCTTGCAGTGTTTTTGGCAGTATCGACAATTGTAGGTTCCTGTCTCCTGTCAGACAATGCAGTAAGCAGCCATTCGGCCCATCGTACCTGCACTAGCTCTTTCATTGAACATAGAACAGTACAGCACAGTACAGGCCCTTCAGCCCACGATGTTGTGCCGACCATTTATCCTAATCTAAGATCAACCTAACCTACACCCTTTCTATTTACTGCTGCCCATGTGTCCGTCTAAGAGTCGCTTAAATGTCGCTAATGACTCTGACTCCACCACCTCTGCTGGCAGTGCATTCCACACACCCACCACTCTGTGTAAAGGACCGACCTCTGACATCTCCCCTATACTTTCCTCCAATCACCTTAAAATTATGTCCCATCGTGACAGCCATTTCCACCATGGAGAAAAGTCTCTGGCTATCCACTCTATCCATACCTCTCATCACCTTGTACACCTCTATCAAGCCATCTCTCTGCCTTCTTCGCTCCAATGAGAAAAGCCCTAGCTCCCTCAACCTTTCTTCATAAGACATGCCCTCCAGTCCAGGCAGCATCCTGATAAATCTCCTCTTTACCCTCTCCAAAGCATCCACATCCGTCCTGTAATGAGGCGACCAGAACTGGACACAATATTCCAAGTGTGGTCTAACTAGAGTTTTATAAAGCTTCTGCAAAACCTCGCGTCTCTTAAACTCAATCCCCCTGTTAATGAAAGCCAACACACCATACGCCTTTTTTTTTTACCATATGCCTTCTTAACAACCCCATCGAAGAAGGATTGTGAATCTCTGGAAATTTCCTCCTCAAAAGGCAGTGAAAGTAGAGTGTTTGAATATTTTTATGATGTGGAGATGCCGTCGTTTGACTGGGGTGGGCACAGTAAGAAGTTTTAGAACACCAGATTTGTTTGGAATCACTAGCTTTCGGAGCGTAGCTCCTTCCTCAGGTGACTATCTTGAAGGCTGAGCTGGAGAGATTCTTGATTAGGGAGCGGGTGAAACGTTATTGGGCTGAGGCAGGAATGTGGGGTTGAGGTTCCAATCAGATCAGCCATGATCTTATTGAACGGCAGAGCAAGCTCGAGGGGCTTTCTCGTCTACTCAGGCCCCTAATTCGTATGTGCCAATGAATGAACCATTTAGTGACTTGCTCTTCCCCCATCGGTCTCTCGTGTTTCCTTTTTGAGTACTGAAGCAATATTTGATAGCAACAAATAACCAATTTAGACTGTAGTGAGGACGGTAAAGGGGAGAGGAGGCTGTCACTGAATTTGATTTGACAAAAAATCTTTCATTTTAAAAGCCATTGGAAGTATTAGATATGTACAAAAATGTGACAGAGAAAACGGGCGGTGAAATGACTCATCCTCTCCCAGTAATTGAGGACAATCATGACAAGAACATAACATTCAGTGAATTAAACCTTCTGTTTACTGAAGGCAATAATAACAAAACAAAAATAAAGTACTGCAGTTAATTTATTTCTTGGACTATTTAATAATACGAGTGAGATCAATGACTGACCGTAATTTGTAATCATTTGGTTGGTGAATCAGCAGAGATATATATATATGAGGCAAAGTATGAAAAAAACAAACACGTCATGAATCATAGTTATACATGTCAATTCTGGCCTATTTACTAGAAAGTTGAAAACCTGTCTCAAATGTTCTTAGAAAGTGAATGCTTATATCGATCCATTATGCAGTGTGGAGTTTGAACATTTTTCCTGTGCCTGCGTGGGTTTCCTCTGAATGCTCCGGTTTCCTCCCCCAGTCCAAAGATGTGTAGGTCAGGTGGATTGGCCATGCTAAATTGCTCCTTAGTGTCCAATGGTTAGGTAGGGTTACGGGTTTAGGTTGGGGGAGTGAACCTAGATAGGGTGCTGTGTCAGAGGGTCAGTGCAGACACAATGGGCTGGATGGCCTCTTTCTGCACTGTAGGCATTCTATGAAATAATTGAAACGAGTTATTAAATACTTCATGTTAACTTGGAAACTAAATTAATTTTGCTGGCAATTATGCAATGGACATTTGTTGCATTCTTTCAAAAATTTAAATTTCATGTTGAAATTCTGTTCAAATTTTCCACCTGATGTGTTCTCTGTGGGAGCGATTTTGCCTTCAGGTAGTTGTATCAAACGGACAGTATCAAGTCAGCTAGTTGTTATCTCTCCAGATTTTAGTTATGGGAGATGCAAATAATAGGCAAAAAGAGATCCTGAGACGGAGTGGGAAGTCTCTGCCCCAGGAGCACTGTGTTCAAATCCCACTTCAGGACTTGATGCCATGGAATGTATGTGCATAACGTGGCCAATAGGCTAACTACCAGCCTGTAAATCCTCCAAATTAACTTCATGGTGGGTGGTAAGAGTAAACCTACTTAGGTGAAGTTCAGCTACAGATATATTTCAAAAATCACATCACTGCACTAATCATTAATTTTCATCGTGTACAGTGTATTAATTGGTCTTGCTTTCCACTCAGAGCTACATGTTTGTCGCTCTCCTAAAATCCATTTTTCAAGGAAATATTAAGTATATTTCAGGAGTTAAAATCAAAGAGTCTGCATTCTAAAACACTCAAAGCTAACCTCCATTGTTCCCTCTCATCTCAAACAAATATCTTCAAAAGATATTGCAGTCTTTCATGAGAAATTCATTTTCATCTTTAAAACATTTTTGGGTGCACCAGAAGAATTGGTTGCAAAATAATTAAACAGTTGAACACACAAATAAAATGGTCACTGGATATGGCACCTGAAAATGTGACATATTTTCATTTGAAGGAGCCAAGATCCTGGCGTGAATTCCCTGTGCCCTCCGATGTTAGAAACTGAGTTGTTTGTACAGGTGATGGTCTCTCTGATACTGCCTATCCCTTCAGACACCAACAAGTTTGTTTCTGTGGTAGTGCAGCCCTTTTAGTGACGAGAGCTCACAGTCCACGTGACGGACTCGGGTCCTATTGCACGAACCCTTACCAATGGGGAGAAAAGACAGAACAGAACCCCAGAAACAATGAGTTAAGAGCTAAATATTGTTGCTGCACCTGTACATTGTCTGATAAAATTCGCTGCGCGATGAGATGTGGAAGGCCTTACCAACATTTGAGGAAAATAGCAAGAATAGCAAAGATTTACCAGATTGATTCCTAGGATGGCAGGACTGGCGTATGAGGAGAACAAAGAGCAAAGAACAAAGAAAAGTACAGCACACCAACAGGCCCTTCGGCCCTCCAAGCCTGCGCCGACCATGCTGCCCATCAAAACTAAAATCTCCTACACTTCCAGGGTGCATATCCCTCTATTCCCATCCTAGTCATGTATTTGTCAAGATGCCCGTTAAACATCACTATCGTCCCTGATTCCACCACCTCCTCCGGCAGCGAGTTCCAGGCACCCATTACCCTCTGTGGAAAAAACCTTGCCTCGTACATCTCCTCTAAACCTTGCCCCTCGCACCTTAAACCTATGCCCCCGAGTAATTGATCCCTCTACCCTGGGAAAAAGTCTCTAACGATCCACCCTGTCTATGCCCCTCATAATTTTGTAGACCTGTATCAGGTCGCCCCTCAACGTTCGCCATTCCTCTCCTCAAAGCTAATGCGCTCCATACCAAGCAACATCCTGGTAAATCTCTTCTGCACCCTCTCTAAAGCCTCCACATCCTTCTGGTAGTGTGGCGACCAGAATTGAACACTATACTCCAAGTGTCGCCTAAGGTTCTATACAGCTGCAACATGACTTGCCAATTTTTATACTCAATGCCCTGGCCAATTAAGGCAAGCATGCCGTATGCCTTCTTGCTACCTTCTCCACCTGTGTTGCCCCTTTCAATGAGCTGTGGACCTGTACACCAAGATCTCTCTGACAGTCAATATTCTTGAGGGTTCTACCATTCACTGCATATTCCCTACCTGCGTTAGACCTTCCAAAATGCATTACCTCACATTTGTCCAGATTAAACTCCATTTGCCATCTCTCCGCCCAAGTCTCCAAATGATCTAAATCCTGCTGTATCCTCTGACAGTCCTCATCGCTATCCGCAATTCCACCAACCTTTGTGTCATCCGCAAACGTACTAATCAGACCAGTTACATTTTCCTCCAAATCATTTATATATACTATGAACAGCACTGATCCCTGCGGAACACCACTAGTCACAGCCCTCCAATCGGAAAAGCACCCTTCCATTGCTACTCTCTGCCTACTATGACCTAGCCAGTTCTGTATCCATCTTGCCAGCTCACCCCTGATCCCCTGTGACTTCACCTTTTGTAGCAGTCTGCCATGAGGGACCTTGTCAAAGGCCTTACTTAAGTCCATATAGACAACATCCCTGCCCCATCTGCATCAATCATCTTTGTGACCTCCTCTAAAAACTGTATCAAGTTTGTGAGACATGACCTCCCTTTCACAAAACTGTGCTGCCTCTCGCTAATACGTCCACTTGCTTCCAAATGGTAGTAGACCCTGTCTTGAAGAATTCTCTCTGGTAATTTGCCTACCACTGATGTAAGGTTCACCGGCCTGTAGTTCCCTGGATTATCCTTCATAACCTTCTTAAACAAAGGAACAACATTCTCCAGTCCTCCGGGACATCACCTGAAGTCAGGGAGGATCCAAAGATTTCTGTCAAGGCCTCCGCAATTTCCTCTCTTGCCTCCTTCAGTATTCTGGGGTAATTGGGGTAACAGGAGTGATTGAGTCGGTTAAGATTTTATTCGCTAGAGGTTAGATGAATGATGGGAGATTGCATAGAAACTTATACAATTCTAACAGGATAGAGTAGAAGCAGGAAGGGTGTTCCCGATTGTGGGGGACACCAGGACCAGGGGTCACAGTCTGTGGTCAGTCTGACTGAAATGAGGAGAAATGTCTTCACCCAGCGGTAAGTCTGTGGAATTCTCTACCACCAGGAAGCAGTTGAGGCAAAAACGTTGTATGTTTTCAAGAATGTGTTAGACATAGCTGTTGGAGCTGAAGGGGTCAGAGTTTATGGGGGAAAAGGTTACTGAGGTCGATGATCAGTCATGATCATAATGAGTTGCAAAGCAGACTCGAAGGGCCAAATGGCCTCTTTCTGCTTGTATTTTCTATGTTCTTATGCTTCCAGGATGGCCTGACACTGGTATGTTGAATGCCTGAGCGTCATTTAATTTTGTTGGGCCTCCCCCCACAGAAACAACTCCGGTTTCTTGTCATATTCTCCAATGAGTGGGAAAGAACTTCAATGCCAACATTAAACCGAGATCAATACTTCCTCTGCGGCTCTGTATCACACTAAATTTTGTCACATTCTTGTGAAGTACCTTCCAGTATTTCACTATGTTAAGGGCATTATATTGTTATGATCCCAGTTAATGTTACTACTAGACAAGTCAGAGTCCAGATTGAAACCTGGTTTGATCCTAACTTTTTTTGAAACCGTGGAGGAAAATTGCTGACCAAACTGGCAGGAGTCTGCTGATGAACTTTTAACACAACGAATAAAATATTACACCAAAGAAAAAGTCTGTAAAGACCGCAATACAAACTCAAAAAGATGATTCACATTCATTATTCCTTTGTCCCAGCACTATCTTTACAGACACAAAGCCCAGTGAAGATTTACCACTAACTTGGCACCAAGTCTTCATGCTTGGAACTGGCACAGTTGCAAATTGTTTTCTTCCGGTGAATTTGTGAGCATTCACTTGATATTTTTCACCCACATGGCATTCCTCTCGGAGACACGCAAAACCAGACTCTAAACTCATTATTGCTTCAACTGCAGAGTAAATGCATGGGTTCCCTAAACTCAGTTCCCCCAGTATCCGTGCAATATTTTTTACCAGAGAGATTCCTGTCTTCAATCTTGGGCTTGCAAGCCCTGACCTGACTCTCCCTGAGTCCGTGTCACTTCAGCTCTGTCACACGGCGACAGTAATCATTTTGTTCCCACTTTGTGCTTTCCTAGAATCGCTAAACTTTAAACCATCTCTTTTACTTCAGGTGTTGTAAAACCTCATTAACGATGTATGTTTACAAACTTGATCTTTTAGTTACCAGTCATTCAGACTGGCACCAACGAACATAAAAAAACAAAATGAAACTGGCTGCCCTTTACCTTTCTCAACAAACAAATATTTCAACTTACAAAGTATAAATTATTTTTAAGAGAGCGGAACTGCCTCATAATGGAGACACCCTCACTCCAGCTATTTTAACTTTTATGTTAAATCATCCCCACAGCACTGGGCCACTACTGTGGACAGGCATCCCCTCTACAGGGAGACCTGCGGCTGCAGCTGATGCCAGGCAGTAGGAAAAGGCCTCAAAACCTGCTTGGAACCCCGCTGCCCCAGCATGCCACTAGGAGAACGCCTCCAGGCAACTGGTCAAGCCCCAGAAATTTCCAGTTGCCTTCTGACAATTGACCTTAATTGGCCTTCAACAACTGTTATGTGGGGACCACATACCATGCGGGCAGTTAGCCCTGCCACCTCTAATCCGACCTCTGCAAAAATAGCTTGGGCAAAGCACAATGCGGGCTGGCAGTGTAAAATGCCACGCCCACCCGCCTCTGCATTCACCCCTATCTGGGATTTTTTAAAATCCAGCTGTAAATATCCGAAATGGGAATTGCTCCATTGTGCAACACTAACATTCTTCCACTTTAATGAGCACATCAAACACCCACCAGCACTTTCACTTTTGACAACTGAATCCAGCTGTTAAGTATATACAAGAAATCTTTTGTTCTGATTACAACTGCGTTCGGCTGTGAATCTCCCGTGTTCCTGCCAACGTTCACTGTCAAGGCTCACGCAGGAAGAATGTTGTATTCTCAAGCAACTAGCACCTTTGGAATTGTATTCCAGCGTGAGTCATCGTTTTCAGGAGAGCAGGTGAGAAAACATAAAGGGGAAAACGATAGACTCTTTTTTTCCCTCAACTGTCTAAGCTGCCACGTCCACCTGCTCTTTGATTTAGAATGGTTGAAACTATATGAGTCAGTCCCAGCCCTCTGATTGTTGGAGTTCAACAGAGGTGCATTGAAACACCAACTGACTTGGAAATGATTTCCTGCGCAATAACTTTCTGCCAGTTTGGAATTCTTGAGGTAAAATATTCAATGTAATCAAGTTTCAAAAAAAGTTTCAATATCAGATTCTGTGCCGGCCTCTTACTGCACAATATTTTTCTGACGATAGTTTGACTCACCTTTATTTTGAATGGTGCACAGGGGGCTACAGGATAGTAGTGTTCCTAACTTGACACTTAATGGCAACCTCATTCAGAGATAGCGGTTATGGAAAGGTGTCACTCCTGTGACATTATGATAAATGTATAGAACTGTATGAATCATAGCATTTACAGTGCAGAAGGAGCCCATTCGGCCCACTGAGTCTGCACTGGCCCCTGGAAAGAGCACCCCACCCAAGCCCACGCCTCCACCCTATCCCCGTAACCCAGTAACCCCACTTAACCTTTTGGACACTTAAGGGCAATTTATCATGGTCAATCCACCTAACCTGCACATATTTGGACTGTGGGAGGAAACCGGAGCCTTCGGAGGAAACCCATGCACACACGGGGAGAATGTGCAGACTCTGCACAGACAGTGACCCAAGCCGCGAATCGAACCTGGGACCCTGGAGCTGTGAAGCAACTGTGCTAACCACTGTGCTACCATGCTGCCCACTGTAAGGATTAATATTATGTCTGAATCAACCACTCCACTAGAGGGAGCCAGATGCAGAACTATATAAAGCATTGATGCTGAGCCTTCTGGGAGAGTGTTGAGGAGAAGGCGAGTGGAAAGACTGTCGGAAAGCTAGTGTGAGTGAGAGCGGATCATAGTTATTGTATTAGTGTAGAGATTAGTGGTAGATAAGTGTAGATTGTATATGTCAATTGATTATTATATAGAAGTAAGAGTCGAATTCAATTAAGTGGTGCAAATTAGTCTTCAGCTTTGTTTAATATAAAAGCTAGTCGTGGTCTTTGTTAACACTACGCCAACCATCCTTGGATCTGAACCACAAAGAACACCACAATCCCTATGTGAAGGAGTGCTCATCTGAGGGCAGCGATTACATGGAGGACAAGGAATATACAAAATAGAAAATGGCAATTAGGTCCACTGGGCCGTGCCTGCCCTCATGTTACACAAGAGCCTCCACCCAACCCACCTCTTATATCCTTTCAGCCTTCCCTTCTATTCCTTCTTCTCTCAGATACCAATCCCATTTAATGCACCTATACATAGTCATCTCAACAACCCCACAGGTATCATCCTTCCACATTCTGATCATCTCCTCGGTAAAGGGACTTCTCCAGAATCCCTTAATGGATCTACAAGTGACTATCTTTTATTTATAATTCCTGGTTTTGACCTCACAAGTGGAGACCTCTTCTTTCCAACTACCTCATCAAAAACTTCATAATTTTGACAATTTCCATTTGGCCAAGTCTCAGTCTTCTCTTTTCTCAGACAAAAAGAACCCCAGGCTGTTCAATCTTTCTTGACATTCAGAATCTCTGAATTATGTTACCATCTGGAACCCAATTTCCTGCCAGAGTAGAAGATACAAACATGTGAAATTGGCGCAGGAGTAGGCCCCTCGAGCCTGCTCTGCCAGTCGGTAAGATCACAGCTGTTTATGTCTCAAATTCCACATTCCCATCTATCCTCGATAACCCGAGGTACCCTTTCCGAACAAGGATCTATCGACCACTGTCTTAAAAATATTCAATAACTCTGTTTCCACCGCCCTCTTGAGGCAGAGAGTTCCAACGTTGAATAGCCCTTTGCCAGAAAAGAATTCTCCTCACCTCTGTCCTAAAAGGTTGACCCCTCATTTTAAAACCGTGGCTCCTCGTCCCGGGGCTGGATTCTCTGTTTCGCGATGCTGGAAGGGCTTTTCACGATCGGGTGGAGAATCCAGCCTGAGTCAAAAACCCGGGACCGCCGCCAGGTTGCGGTCTCCCGCAGAGACCTCCAGCAGAGAGCCCGGATAAGACCTACCCCTGCCTGGAAGCCCCTTCCAAGGGGTCTCTGGTGAGGGGGGGGGGGGGTCGAGTCACCCTCATACTTGGGATGGGAGACCAGAAAATCCTGGCAGAGCGCTAAACTACATTGCGTAAAGAGGGAAGTCTGACTGCCGGACATCGCTATTAGGCCACCCATTCAAAATGACGGCCCGATAGCAGAATTCATTCGGGAATTGCTCATGATCCCCGCCATGCATAAATCTGTGGGCTCAGGATTGTGACTACCTTCCGGATTTACGTCATTCAGGTGCAATGCATTGTCGCTGAACTAGTAATCCAGGGACCCAGAGTCATGTTGTGGGGAACCGGGTTCGAATCCCTTGGCCGACAGTGAAATTTGAATTCAATCAAAATCCGGAATTAAAAGTCTAAAAGGTGACCATGAAACCATTGTCAATTGTCGTGAAACACTAATGTCATTTGGGAAAGGAAATCTGTCGTCCTTACCTGGTCTGGCCTACATGTGACTCCAGAACCACAGCAATGTGGTTGACTCTTAATTGCCCTCAGGGATGGGCAATAACGAGCCCACCCAGCGATGCCCACATCCCATGGACAAATAAAAAAAACATAGAACCCCTATAGTGCAGAAGGAGGCCATTCAGCCCATCGAGTCTGCACAGACCCTCTGAAGAAACATTCCACCCAAACCCACCCCTCCAATAACCCCTTAATCTAATCTGCAAATCCCTGGACACAAAGTGGCAATTTAGTGTGGCCAATCCACCTAACCTGCACATATTTGTGACTGTGAGGGGAAACCGGAGCACCCGGAGGAAACCCACGCAGACACAGGAGAAAGTGCAAACTCCAAACAGTCAGCTGTGGCTCGAATTGAACTGGGTCCCTGGCACTGTGGGACAGCAGTGCTAACCACTGTGCCACCCCAATGACCCCCCCCCCCCCAACTTATACAATGACAAGCAAAGCTCCCTTCAATCTTTTCTGGGTCTTATTTGCTGTTCATACGATTAGCGGATGTGGCGACCTGTTGCCAAAATTTTCACATTTTCTTATGACATCAGGCTGTACGATCAGGTGAAATGAAATGAAAATGAAAAAATGAAATGAAAATCGCTTATTCTCACAAGTAGGCTTCAAAAGAAGTTCCTGTAAAAGCCCCTAGTCGCAATATTCCGGCGCCTGTTCGGGGAGGCTGGTACGGGAATTGAACCGTGGTGCTGCCCTGCCTTGGTCTGCTTTAAAAGCCAGCTATTTAGCCCTGTGCTAAACCAGCCAGCTGAAAAGTAAGGAAAATGCAACAAAATCAAAGGATCAGATCTGACAATTAAAAACCTAAATAAAAGCTTGGTAAACATGGGATTGGAGGGTATATGGCTAACTATGGACAAGGACAGTGGAATTTAGAATATGACATGCATGCAATGCTGAGCCCTGAATTGTCAAGACCAAGGTATGAGATATCAAGAAAGGAACTTGGCAAGAGTATATAACACAGGTTATCTATTTGCATTTGTATTCAGTTCATCTACTTGACTGACTTTTGGACAGCTGGCAATAGTTTGGCAGAACCTTCGCCATGAATTAAATTGTATGAGTAAGATACAAAATTGATGGTCCACATGACTTTGTTCAGTTGCTTGCTTTTGTTTGTTATTATAATCACTGTAACTGTGGTGACACAGTGGTTAGCACTGCTGCTTCACAGCTCCAGGGACCCATGTTCAATTCCTGCCTTGGGTGACTGTCTGTGGAATTTGCACTTTCTCCCTGTGTCTGTGTGGGTTTCCTCTGGGTGCTCCGGTTTCCTTCCGCAGTCCAAAGATGCGCAGGTTGGGTGCATTGTGTCATGTAAGAGTACCTTTAAGAAATGGATGTTTAAGCAATGTATCTTTAAGAAATGGAGCAGCTCATTTAACTGAAGTGATGTCAGAGGGTGGGGGTTTTCAAAGCCCTTATCCACCTCTCAAAATTACTCTGTTTGAGCCTTTCAAACTCCATGTATGTTTGACCAAATTCTTTCCTTAAATTTCTAAATCTTTCTGTAAGCTTCAGACACTAGCTCATATGCATTTAAGATGGATTTCTTCACCTCCTCATACGTTTCACCTCCTCCGGTAGTGATGCAAACACTTCACAAGCTCTACCTACCAGCTTTGTTTGAATCAGTAACACCCACATGTTCTGTGGCCATTTCATCTGTTTAGCTACCTTCTCAAATGAAATGAAAAAGACTTCCACTTCCTTCTCGTCAAACTTTTGCAATGCTTGGACATATTTAAATAGATTACCACCAAGCCTTCGACTATGATGCTCCTTCTCACTATCCTCATCACTATCATCCAACTGTACACTTCCCTTTATGTCTGCCAATTTTAACTGACTTTCATGTTTCATGGTCATTTTCTGAAGTTCATACTCCCTCTCTTTATCTTTTTCCCTGATCTGTATCTCCCTTTCTTTTTCTTTTTGTTCTGCTAGGGCTATTCTTTCTTTTCATGGAAAAAATTCAGGAGCAAATTAAACAAATGGAACATGAGAAAGAATTAAAGCAGCTTGAATACGAAAGAGAGGAAAAAGAAAGAGAGAGAGGAAAAAGAAAGAGAGAGAGAGAAGAAAAAAAAACGAGAGAGAAGAAAGGAGAAAAGAAAAAAGTGGGTTGGAGCTCACCCATAGTGATGGTACCTAAACCAGACAGTACCCAACGGTTGTGTGTGGACTATCGAAAGGAGAATGCAGTTACAAGAACGAACTCTTACCCTATCCCACATTTGAAGGATTACATTGAGAAAGTGGTACAATCTGCTTTTATTTCCAACTTCCAGACGTGGAAAGAACATTTAAAACATTGTATGGAGTTCTTCGATCGACTTCAGGATGCGGGTTTGGTGATGAACCTAGCCGAAAGTGAATTTGGAGAAGCCCGAATCACTTTCCTTGAGGTGTTTCCGATACCCTCAAGACGAAGGGAAATAATGCGATTTCTTAGCATGAGTGGATTTGATCGAACCTTTGTGCAAAAGTTTTTGTGGCGTGATTACTCCACGGATGGACTTGCTAAAGAAACATCAAACATTTCAATGGACAGCTAACTTTCAACAGGCATGTGACTGTCTGAAAGCTGTGATAACCGATGCTCCTGTACTTGAGAATTGCAAGGGACTCTGTGATCAGATTGAACTGAAGTATCTAACTTTAAAGAGAATTGCCGAGGCATAGAGGAATGGATGGATCGTGCATTGACTTTCTTGTTCAAAGAGACTGTCAATCGAGAAGGATTTTGGTTGGAGGAAGAAGAACGGGAAAGATGGACTTTATTATTATGCCTGTTTGCGCGTGTTGTTTTTTTTAATGAAAAAGTATATTTACTGTGTACATTTCTTAGTGGATGGTGCAAAAGTGCAAAATGAAACCATCTTGAAGTTGATGGTTTATTTTGTTTTCTTGGGGAGAGGTGTCATGTGAGAGTACCTTTAAAAAATCGATGTTTAAACAATGTACCTTTAAGAAATGGAGCAGCTCATATTACTGAAGTGATGTCAGAAGATGGGGGTAGCTGAGTTGAGCTCACTTTTGCTTTTTGGGAGTTTTAGTTTCAGTTTTGAGGAAAAGAGCTTGAGTGTGTCTGTGTTTGCAGTGAGTTGGATCTGCGGTGATCTCTGCCAGGAAAGACTATCTCTGAATCATTTGGCTGATTTAAACTCATAATAGTAATGTCTTTAACCTGATGTGTGTCTGTTCAAAGGTGTTAAGTCTTTTGGAGGTTTGAAGGAACATTTTGAGGGATTATTTTTGGGGATATCTTTTAAGTAAGGGGTGGTTAGTGATCCAATGTTTATTTAAAAAGGTTAAGTTGAATTCATGGAATAAACATTGTTTTGTGTTTAAAAACTCACCAGGCTAAATCGCTGGCTTTTAAAGCAGACCAAGCAGGCCAGCAGCACGGTTCGATTCCCGTACCAGCCTCCCCGGACAGGCGCCGGAATGTGGCGACTAGGGGCTTTTCACAGTAACTTCATTGAAGCCTACTCGTGACAATAAGCGATTTTCATTTTCATTTTCAAACCCACGTGTCCGTAATTGTAGACCACACCTGGAGACCAAGCCGTGTGCTTCAAAAGCAACAATACATTAAAGGGAGAGGTTGGTTGAACTCCATGATACATTTTGGGGTTCTGAAAATGCCGCTCCCATAACAATTGGCCAGGCTAAAATTGCCCCTTAGCGTCAAAAAGTTTAGATGGGGTTACTGGTTTACGGGGATGGGTTGGAGATGTGGGCTTAAGTGGGTACTCTTTCCAAGGGCCAGTGCGGACTGGATGGGCTGAATGGCCTCCTTCTGCACTGTAGGCATTCTATTATTCTATGACTGTCAGGGTGCATATGGGCCAGCCATATGCACACCAGGAAATATCTATGCAAAACATGAACTAACAGATGGGTGGCAATGCTAAATATTAAACAACTAACACAAGATAGAATTATAAAGTTGGCCAGCATAGTCACATTTTTAACACCGTCAAAATGAACCTGTTTAATATTAATATCATGCTACAACTTCACTCCAGGCTGACTGATTTCAGATCACTTGCTCCTTGTTGAATATCTCCCTCTTCCTTGTATATTTCTCTATTGTATTCAGCAAATCCATTGCCAGTTCTAACTACGATCATAATGCACTTAAATTCAATCTCTCAGCGCCTCGTTGTACCATTTAACCCATGAACAATTGACGAACAAGAACCATTTATGCAGAACTATTTTACTGTAAGTGAAATGATTAAGCTCCATGAGTTCTTTCTGGAGTGTTTTCTTTCTTCCTGGAGTTAACGTTCCGCAGGAAGCTTCTGGGTTGTGAGTGATTATTCTTCATATTTAACCCGAGTGAGTTCTGGAAACTATTCACAAGGGGTATGGAAAAAGCTCAGTCCAAAAATCTATCTGCACTTGAAAACCACTCCTGATCAGGGACCATTAGTCAGAAGTGATAGCCTTGGATTCTTTGGCTCCTTCGGCACACAGGAACAGATGTAGGCCATTCAGCCCCTCAAGCCTGCTCCTGCATTCAATTAGACCAATGGCCTGCCTGTTCATTCTGCTTACCGACCGACTTTCACATCCTTTATTACCCAACAAAAATCTTGGTCATCAGTCTCACAAGATGCAAGTTCTCGAACATCCACAATTGGCTAAGAGCTCGGGATTTTGACGATTCCTAATGTGCTTCCCAGTTCCGCTCTAAGCCAACTGATTTTAAGACCATGACCCCTTATGGGCAGCGCGGTAGCACAGTGGTTAGCACTGTTGCTTCGCAGCCACAGGGACCCAGGTTCGATACGTGGCTTGGATCACTGTCTGTGCGGAGTCTGCAAGTTCTCCTAGTGTCTGTGTGGGTTTCCTCCGGGTGCTCCAGTTTCCTCCCACAAGTCCCGAAAAATGTGCTGTTCGTAAACACTGTTTGCATATCGTTACCAGGCCCGATCCACTATTCTCCGGGGCCTCCGCGATTCTCCTCGTCCGATGGGCCGAGTACCCGATGATGCGGTTCACTTGTGCTTTGAAAATTGTGTGGTGGCTGCTGAGAGAGAGGACACAGAGAGGAGCGACTGCAGGCTGCCGGGCCCTTGGAGGAGGAGTGTGACAGGGGAACAGGCCAAGTGGCCGGGGTGCCACACCCCCCCCCCCCCCCACGGGATTGGGGCGGTGCCCAGGCATGGATTGCCATTACTGCAGCCATCGTGCTGCACACCCACTGACGACCCACCTTGACTCCTGGTTCTGCAGAGTGATATCTGCATGGGTGCCCCCACCTCTCTATCGCGCACCCCACCCCCCGTCGCACCCTCTCACCACCCAACCGGCCACTACCCACTGGCAGACCACCCAGGACAACACCCACAGTAGCCCCACAGCAGCCACAGTAGTGATAATGAGGTCAGTCCATAAGAGGGTCGTTTAACAGCAGGGAAGAAGCTGTTTTTGTTTTCGAACAGACTCAAAAACAGCTTCTTCCCCGTTGTAACCAGACTCCTAAACGACCTCATTAACACTACACCCCTGTAAGCTTCACCCGATGCTGGTGTTTATGTAGTTACATTGTAACTTTTGTTGTCCTGTTATGTATTTTCTTTTATTTTATTTTCATGTACTTAATGTGGATGGGGGGGGCAACATGCTGGGGCAGAGTCCGCAGTGCCAACTGGGGCCACCGTTTAGCCTGTTGGACCTGGTTGGGCACAGGTTATAGACCATGCTAACATGTCGGCCTTTCACTATCTGCTGACAATGGATATTTGAATTCAACCAGCGATGGTGGCCTTCCTGCTAGTTGCCGCAGCCCTGAGGGGGTACCCTGCGGCTGTCTGAGGAGGAAGCTGCAGCGGCAGAGCATTCTGCAGCGGAGCAGGCCATGGAGGGACAAGTGGCAGGTGCCCAGGATGGAGATTGAGCCGCCCAACAGGCCGAACAGGAGGGGGTGCCAAAGAGGCACTGCATGAGGCCTCGTGTGTACCGGCTGTGCCTGTCATTCGAGGACATGCCGGACTGGCATGGCGTTGAAGGCTCCAGCTGAGCAGAGAGACAGTGCAACATAGAACATAGAACATAGAACAGTACAGCACAGAACAGGCCCTTCGGCCCTCAATGTTGTGCCGAGCCATGATCACCCTACTCAAACCCACGTATCCACCCTATACCAGTAACCCAACAACCCCCCCTTAACCTTACTTTTATTAGCACACTACGGGCAATTTAGCATGGCCAATCCACCTAACCCGCACATCTTTGGACTGTGGGAGGAAACCGGAGCACCCGGAGGAAACCCACGCACACACGGGGAGGACGTGCAGACTCCACACAGACAGTGACCCAGCCGGGAATCGAACCTGGGACCCTGGAGCTGTGAAGCATTTATGCTAACCACCATGCTACCCTGCTGCCCCTATCTGCCAGACAATGGTACACCTGGCACCACGGGATTGTCAACACTCTCGGTGATACATAACTGTCGCACTACGGGGTAGGGGCCCTGGGGTGGCAGTAACAGCAGGTCTGGTCCATGGGATGGAGGATGTTGAAACCCGCTCTGCAATGAGCTTTGGTGCTCCACATCGTTTGACAATGTCTGACTTCTGCCCATGGTAGCACCTCCCGCCGACCACCTGGGTGATCCTTGCATACAAGCGGGCTATTCCATCGCACGGTGTCACCAAATGCCTGGGGTGACGGTGGTGAGAGCAGTCGGGTGGGAGGGGGGATGCGGAGCCCAGGCCACCCACGTGGTCTGCCCATTTCCACCCTTCCCAATGTCCGCCCACTCACCACTCCCCCCCCCCCCCCGGCCAGCCCAGACTAGCCCAACCCTCAGAGCCATCTGACAGAGCCCCGAGGCAGCTTGTAACATTGGTATGTCATGGGAGTGTCCCTTTAAGAAACATTTTTGTCTTCTCACATGGCTTCAGTGAAGTCATTGTGTGGGTGGAGCTGGGCTGTGGCCATGTGACTTTTTAACTTTTGTTTTCACATTTGGCTTCTGTCGACTCAGACAGAGAAGTATTTTGGCCTGTCTCTCTATTTTCAATTTTAAAGAGTTATTCCAAGGAAGAAACCCAATGATTATACTTAACTGCTGTTCTGGTAAAAAGGGGTTTTTGGTTTATTGGATCTTGTTACTGAATTGGAACAGTTAAAGAGGAAGTCATTAAGGTGATTACTGTAGCTGTGTGGGGGATTTATGTTTGTAGTTGATGATAATTCTTACTGTGTGTGTTTATACAGATGTTACCTAAATTCTTAGAATAAAGCTTGTTTTTTGATTACAAGCGCCGAAGAACTCTGTCGAATAACACCTGAAAGTCAGGCTCTTGTGTTCATCATAAGCAAAATCAATAAACAGTTATAGGTTAGATGAACTCCATAATATACTTTGGTGTTTACTGAACCCTGGCCCATAACGGTAGTAGGTGTTTAATGTGAACAAATATTTACAGATTTGTGCCCTAGTCCCTATAACTAAACTGTGCCCTGCATGCGAGCCAACTCAACTGGTGTCTAACTTCCTGGCCTTACGGTCCCTAAGGCTATGCCTTGGTGGCTCCCCAGATGGTACATCAGGAGTGGAGGTGGCCTGCTGTGATTCCTGCCCTGCGACCTTAGTCCCTGTTGGCAGGAGTCTTCTTGGGCGACCGAGCTTGGATGGAACCTGCTGATGCTCAGGTGTTCCGGGTGGCAAGGTGCCGCCCCATTCTGCCCGGTGCCCACAAGTAGCACTGGGAACAGGAGGAGGGGAAGGCGGGGGGGAAGAGTCCAAGGTGCTGCGGTGTTCCGGCACATCCCCTGCGGGAATCACCGGCACGGGCCCCATCACCTCCTCCCCGTTGGGTTGCCCAATGGCTCCCGGGCTACTCCATTGGATGGGGGTGCGAGTGGGGCTAACCACTGAGGTTCCAGTACAACCTCATGGCCATGGAACACAGAGAGTGGACCATCTCATTGACTGTGCCACCAGCTTCTGGGTTTGTGTCACATCAGCCAGTGACTGCCATCTCCCTCTGGGACTGGGTCACCTCCTTCTCTGTCTCCGCCACATTGGCCAGTGCCTGAGCAATAATGGCAACGTTCATAGCCATGGCCTGCTGTGATTGGGCCATGCTCGGGAGTGCCACTGCGATGCCCAGGTGGCTCTGGCACATGGCCACCTGCGAGACAGCAACCCTGCCCTGGGCCTCGGCCAGCACAGAATTCCCCAGGCCTTGGACATGCTGATCCATTGCCATGACCATCATCCCCAATGCCTCCACCGCGGACGCTGCCCGTGCGGTGTTGGCCTGGGTGGCACGCATTGTTGGCACCACCTCCTGCTCCTGCACGCGGTTGGATTCCTCCAACTGCACCTGCAGGTGCTGGATGCTCGCGGACAACCCCTTATGTAGTACCTGGCTCTGTGACTGCATCTCCACCATCGATGGGACTGTCCGCTCCCAAAGCCTGAGACCCGTCTGGACAGCAGCTCGTCCTTGGGGCGGCCTGCCCTCCGACTATCCGTTCCCTCGGATGTTCCTACCTCCACCTGCTGTATTGGAACAGCTGTGAGGTGTGCACCAGATAGTGTCCCTGCAGCCTCTTCATTAACATTCCCAACCAAGGTGAGTGTCTCTGGGATGGCGGAGGCTGTTGGAGACAGCTGTAATGGAAAATTACTGTGATCCTCCGACACAAGCTCTGGTGTCTCCTGAGTCTTGGGTGCAGGGCTGGTGTCCCAGTTTCTCCCATCACTGCTCGGTTGACAGGGGGGCTCCGGCTGTACCACTGGCTGGGTTAGCAGGTGGACCTGTAAGACACAAGACAAGATGCATGATTAGACCGCGGGCTGGGGAGGGGGTGGGCATGGAGTGGGATGGGGGTTGACATGTGTCATGGAGACGGCAACTAAGCGGGGTCTCACTTCCTCATCCGTGGTTGAACTCCACATCGGTGACTTCCCTTTCCTGTGGGCCGCCGACCACTTCCGGGGCCCTCTGCTCTGCCATGATGAGGGACCGCAGGTCTGGCAATCCCGCTTCTGTCTCCTCCCGCTCCCAGTGGTTGTGCGCAGCCTTCTGCTGGATTTGTGGGGGGCAGAAACAGTTTTAGACAGAATGACTCGTGCAGCCCTGGGGGTAGGCAGCTGATGGCTTCAGTGGCCAGGGCTCCGGCCATAGCAGCTGGCATGGGTCCTGGCATGTGGGGATTCAGCTGCCCTCTGGGTTGTGGAGGGGGTAGAGTTATGGGTGTGTAAGACGGGGGTTGATGCCAGGAGCATAGTGCTGCCTACTCACCCTGGTCACCCTGAGGAGGTTGTGAAGTTTTTGTTCTGCACTGCTGGCCGGTCCGGACTAGGTTGCCCATGGCGTTGGCAGCCTCTGCCACCTGCACCCAGGTGGTGGCTGGCATCCTCCTCCCCGGGCCGGGGTACAGGGTCACCCACCTCTCCTCCACTACATCCAGGAGGGTCTCCAGCTCTGCCACTGCAAAACGTGGGGCTGTGCATCTTACTGCCATCTTGTTGGCAGGGATGGTGCCTGTCGGGAGTGAAATGTGGACATGCGGCTGCAGCATGTCAGCCTCCTGAGTGTTAATCAGGAAACTGGTGAATCCCGCAGTGTTTCTCATGAGAATTGATTGCGTTCCACGTGGTGCCGGTCTCGCCCCTTGACAGTTGCTGAATCAGTCCAGGTGTGGCACCAGTTTCACAGTCGTAATACTCAACAAATTCTGCGTTGGCATCAACACTTTGTATCAAAATTGGTGAATCCAGCCCTTAGTCTCAGAAACGGAGAATACCACCAAACAGCAATGTGACAAAGGAAGCTGAAGGATGATTGGAACCAGGCGGCTGGAAACATTGAAAAAGGGCCACATAACCTTTTTAGCCACAGAATCTATTAATCTGGATGATGTTTTATGGCATGATGGAACAATTGACTCCTGTTCACTGGATCTGTGAAACACAACCTCAGCAGTCAGAGGGCAATAAACTGACATCATCGAACCTTCGAAAAACTGGAAGAAATCATATTTAAAAAGGATTTAAAGCTTCATCAGCGAGAGCCCAGGGAATAGCCATCGCAGAATCATACCCCGAGTCAAGGGCTCGATGAGCAATAAAGCATCCTTCCAGAAAGCCTGGCCAGCTGTTTGATAGGGCTTGAGTTCAATTTGTGAGTTGCATAACAGTTACCATGTATTGAGTTGAAGTGTGTGTGAGACGGGTTTTTATTCAGGGTTAAAGTATTAATCTGTGTGACAATCATTAACTGCATAAATGCCTGTGTGACACATTGGATCCGAATAAAGTAAACTTGATTCACGAATACTTGTGTAAGTAGTTTGTGTGACATGTCAGTTGTGACATGTCAGCTCTGACATGTCAGTTGTGACCCTCATCCAGGAGAGGCAACAAACCCCAACCTCCATCCTGGCTAAAATCAGTCAATGTGAAACAGACTGAAGATCCAACCTTGCCATTTTCCAGCGTTTATGGCCAATTAAAAAACTGCAATTATCTAGTGAGTCACATGGACAATTTGAACGTGTCTATTTCTGTTCTTTTGCATGATGTCCACCGGTGTCTTTAGTTAACTGACTGTGACTAATTTTCTTCTAACCTGTATGCATAATAAAATATTCAGAGCTGCCCCAATGGCCACACATGATACATGATCAGCTGATGGTGCAAACCATCACCCCCAGCTGCCCGGCCAAAAAGGGGCAGCAGAAATTGTGCGAAGATTGACACTGTTAGATAGAAAGTGCTTGTTAATCTCAGTCGGTGGCATTGCTCGTGAGAGGTCTTCAGCTGCTGCGCTCTCTCTTATGTCAATCTCACCGCGGGGATGGGGATAATTGCGGGGTCGGGTAATGGCAAAGTCACTTAAAATTTGAGTTGAAACCAGAGACTACATTATTGTTTCCCCCTTCCTCCCCCGGAGGTGAGCTGCTGGCACCTTCCTCTGTGTAAACCTCAAAAAATCGGCTTGTGTTTTTTTTTTAACTTGCCTGCTTGCTTGCTACTGCGAGAAAGTGAGTTGTTATCCAGCAGCTTGAATTTAAGAATACTTTTCTTTGGAAACCCCTCTCTGGCTGATGGACGGGAACCCATTGGGAAAGTTCTGACTCTCTGGACCAGTTTTATTTTGTGTTGGAATTGATACAACCCGGAGGCGGATGGAGCGCCTGGATTGGCTAACTGGTTGCGAGGAGGCCCCGCCTCTTCATTGCATTTCAGCCTGTGTATAAATGTTGCCGGCGATTGGAACCCGCAATGTTCCAGAGAGGGTGCAATCCACCAGGGAAGGGCATATTTGATACCTCGCACTCACCTTGTCAGTCAGTGTAAGGGAATGTTGCAGCTGTTTCACAGACAGTGAGGGGGAGCCAGAACCGGGCGCTGCAAAGCTGTTGACCTGATCACCCAAGTTGCTCAAAGTGGCTGCCCCATGAACGCCATGAGCCGCTATCTGTGGCTGCCCCTGCCCTATGTGACCAGCTCCTTCCGGAGGAGCTCGGAGGAAGGCAACGGCAGCGACTTCTTCTCGGCGCTCTATGGCCTTTCCAACACCTCCGCCTTCTTCAACTGGCGCAACTTGACCATGGATGACTGGGGCGTCTTCAGCAACCACAGCAAGTACGAAGCCGAGTCCCAGAACCCGACCGTGAAAGCATTGCTGATCGTCGCTTACTCGGTCATCATCGTTATCTCTCTGTTCGGCAATGTCCTGGTCTGCCAGGTGGTGGTCAAAAACAAGAGGATGCATTCTGCAACCAGCCTGTTCATTGTCAATCTAGCCGTAGCAGATATCATGATCACCCTTCTCAACACCCCCTTCACTCTGGTAAGACCTGCCTGTTGCCTTAACCTCAAACTGGAGATTCCAGAATTATTAGGAGCTCATTCGGAGTTTTGACATTTGATGAGAAAGTGTTTAGACAACCTTCTATTTGGTCTTGGGCGAGGGAGGAACTGGGAGAGATCCTCTGTCTCTGGTACATTGACAGGCAGAAGTGTTTCAAGTTGCCCCATGTTTCATAACTGTGATTCAAAAAAACATACATGCTAATTAATCTTGGTTTTAAATGAATCCACTGCTCACTTAAAAGATCTTCGCAGTGGAGTATTAGCTTTTCAAAAAGCAAATGCAAATTAAGAATTAATGAATCACCCTGTACATTTGGGACGTCACTCTGAATTCATGAAGAAGGGGATGTCGGCATTTTGTTAAGCATTGATGGCATATCTTCACTGCTAACTGTACAGTCATGTTGACAGGTAGTGTTTAAGTGGAGTGAATACAGCTCTTGGAGAGGATGGAGAGCCAGTTGTTGGCACTC
This sequence comes from Scyliorhinus canicula, assembly GCF_902713615.1. NCBI lineage: Eukaryota > Metazoa > Chordata > Chondrichthyes > Carcharhiniformes > Scyliorhinidae > Scyliorhinus > Scyliorhinus canicula. Next base: position 21,375,564 of record NC_052162.1, on the reverse strand, counting down.
TTCGGGATTATTCAGTGATGGCCAAGCTCATGTTGGGGAGCCAGGCTCAAAGGGAGGGTGGGTTAGAGGTACAGAGCTACAAGATTGATTCCCCAAAGCACATTCTCTTCAAATGTGACACCCCACTTCGATTGAATGATTGTTGAATTCTGCCTGTTAAGTACAAGGCATCTCCATCATGTATCTCTATACACATCAATGGCTGATTCGATATGCCAACTCTGCACCTGGTGGGTACTCAGAATTTTAAAGAAAAACCCTCATCAAATAATTTTGATATCTAATGGTGCTGTAATAATATGCTGCTCAGTGACATTATATTACCTGCCTTAATGTTCTATTCACCTCTATCCAGAGCCCCAAACAGATCTCCAAGAATCAGTCTCATCTCTGCAAGCGAAGCCATAGAATCATAGAATTTACCGTGCCATTCAGCCCATCGAGTCTGCACTGGCCCTTGGAAAGAGCACCCTACTTAAGCCCACACCTCCAACCTATCCCCGTAACCCCCACCTAACCTTTTAGGACACTAAGGGCAATTTAGCATGGCCAATCCACCTAGCCTGCACATCTTTGGACACGGGGGAAACCCACACAGACACAGGAGGAACGTGCAGACTCTGCACAGACAGTGAGCCAAGCCGGAAATCGAACCTGGGACCCTGGAGCTGTGAAGCAACAGTGCTAACCACTGTGCTACCGTGCCGCCCCTAGTGAAAAATGACAATCCTTATCAGTGAGAACCTGCATGTTAAAATCTGAGGGTTAGAGTTGCCAGTGGCCCAGGGAATGATGCAAACAGATTTTGCAGCTTTCCTGCAGTCTAAACCTCTTGATTTTAAAGATACACTGTTGGTGAAAATCAGCACTGTTCTCCTTGATGTTCCTCGGCATGCTCCAAGGGGCGTGCACATGGTCTGACAGCCTTTAACATTCCCTTAAATTGAGACTGAAAGAAGCACTCCGGGCTTGGACTTAAATTAACTGATGCCACTAATTGACAATTAACCTTTAATTACATTTTGAATGCTTTTCACAATCACTTCCTCACTGGGAGTTCCCAGTTCTGATATTGAGTGGACCAGATTAGTAGTTCAAGATTCCAACTGTGTTGTAGGTCTCACATTACTCAGGAGAAATATTACCTGAAACACTGATTAATTTTTAAAAAAATGATTTATTTCATGACAAAAAGGAGGCTTGAAATCAACTTCTGTCAGTTATACATGAGAGTTCACTGATTACTGAAGGAAACTACTCGCTGTCTTCACAAGGTTGATTTTGGTTTATAACACATGTAAAATAGCACTTTCATTACTTCAATCGATTGAACTGGTCGGACATGTCCAGCTGGACTGAAGTAAACAGTCGTGTCAATGTTACGTATGAATTTACAAACACAAATTGGGACTAGTCACGTCAGCCCCAAGAACCTGCGCCGCCATTTGATTAGATCATGGCTGATCTGATTGTGACCTCAACTGTTCTTCCCTGTCAGCACCCCCCACCTCCCCATAACCTTTGACTCCCTTGTCAATCAAGGATCTGTCTAACTCTGCCTTACAATATGAAATGACCATCTTTCCACTTCTCTCTGGGGAAGCGACAGATGAATCCCTCTGAGAGAAAATTGCCCTCTTCATCACCTTATTTTTAAACTGTGTCCTTTAGTTCTCGTCTCTCCTATTCAGGGAACCTCCTCTCATCATCATGTTATGGTACATTTTAAAGCATAATTTCACGTTATTTAGTCTACTGCATGTTATTTCAGGCTGATTGTCTGCAGTCTTCCTTTCTCTTGTGGTCTGCAACCACAGAACCGTTAACATGCTGCATCACCACATTACCTCTGCATGGCTTTCTTTCTTTAAGATATATAAATACCAAAGACTTCTCTAATATCACAGTCGCTAAATGTACCATTTGAGTGGTTATACAGATTTCAAAGGTCTGAGCTTTAATCTTTGGTCTTGTCTGCCATTTGAGTTGCCATTATTTGCCATTGCTTCCTGCTCCAGAGAAAGGTATTGGGAAAGATTCCTGCCCCTGGATTTTAACCAGAATTTCCGCCTGGAAGTGCATGCGTATGGATAGAATCTGACTCCTGATTGAATAAACTGGTGAAACCCCACATTAACGATGGTTAATTGCGTAAAATACCAGTGGTTTTCTGACTTCTCTGGAGAAGAACCATATCTCAAGTCAGGAGCAGGTGAAGTTGTGGGATGAGGTGTTTACTGCTTCACCACTTTATATTTATTTATTCTTGATGTTGAAGCATGAATTGTCCATGGAGGAGTGAATGAATATTGCAGAGTGATAATTTCTTGTTTCTCTTGCAGGTTCGGTTCGTAAATAGTAACTGGGTGTTCGGGAAGCTGATGTGTCACGTCAGTCGGTTTGCGCAGTACTGTTCTGTCCATGTCTCTGTACTGACCCTCACTGCTATCGCTTTGGACCGACATCAGGTACAGCGCCGACCCTAAAGGATGCAAAATTAATGTGAAGCAACCTTCTGTTGTTGGATAGGAATCCAGGAAATCTTCCCACAATTGTGGAGGATTCAAATATTAAGGGTTTAAAAGTTTGGAGGTATAAAATACTCAGAATTTATTTTCCCGTCGTCATAGAATCATAGAATCTACAGTGCAGAAGGAGGCCATTCGGCCCATCGAGTCTGCACCGGCTCTTAGAAAGAGCACCCTACTCAAGCCCACACTTCCAGCCTATCCCTGTAACCCAGGTACCCCATCTAATCTTATCCCCATAACCCAATAACCCCACCCAACACTCAGGGCAATTTTGGACACTAAGGGCAATTTATCATGGCCAATCCATCAAACCTGCACATCTTTGGACTGTGGGAGGAAACCGGAGCACCCGGAGAAAACCCACGCAGACACAGGGAGAACGTGCAGACTCTGCACAGACAGTGACCCAAGCAGGAATCAAACCTGGGACCCTGACGCTGTGAAGCCATAGTGCTAACCACTATGCTACCGTGCTGTAGTGTAGGGAGGCATAATAGAAATCTGTGATGCAATGCACCAGCAGGCATCTTAACAACCTATCCCCTGGTGCCCGACATTTTCTGTCTGCCAGTCCCGTTCCCCTGCTTCAGGAATGAGGATGGGCAATGAAAGCTGCCAAGCTGTTTGACCTGGGGGCCATGGTAGCCAATTCCAACCCTTCCTTCTCCAGATGCACAAACACACTATTGGGAAGTGACACCCAGGTAGTTCCCCAATAAACATCAGCTATATCAAACAAAAACAGAAAATCCTGGAAATACTCAACAGGGCCAGCAGCATCTCAGAAGGAAAAGAAAAGAGTTAACATTTCAGGCCTATGATCTCTCATCAGAACCTTCGTCTGCTACCTCAACCGAGACAGAGGGTCAAATATGGGATTATTTTGCTTTGCACCTGTAGTGTTGTCTTCAGGAGGAGAAATTAATAGTTTCTTGATAAAGCAAAAATCAAAGGATTCTGTGTATTTTCATTTGGTGCAGACATGTTGCTCATAAAAGGATTAACATATTGAATGCAACCCTTCATTGTATAACTGATTTTTGCCACTTGACAAAACCCGAGAACCTCTTGTGTAGGATAAATTCAGGGAAAGGTACAAACTACAAACAGTAAATTTCAAAGGCATTAAAAGGAGATAGATATATTTCTGATTTTAAAAATGGGTTAAAGGAATATGGGCAACAAGAGGGGAAGTGGATTTGAAACCAGGAAGAGTTCAGCCATGGAATTGAATGGCGAAGCAGGCTTGAAAGGCTGAATTGCCAACTTCTGCTCCTCCTATGTTCTCACGCCAACTGGTAATTATAGAATTGTGGAAGCATTTGTGTCAGTGATTTCCTCACGCTTGCTGATATTTGATATCCTCCCAGTGAACCACATCCTCTGAAAATTTACCCCTAAATGTGATGTAAATATTCTAGGTTTATTCTTGCAACGCCTGTATGGGAGGGTATGACACTCTAACCTGTTCCAATTCTCTGACCTGTGTTCTCTGCAAACTTGCCTCTCTGTTGGCACTGTATGAATGTAGAATTCTACATTGTATCAAAGGCCAGTCATGGGGGACATGCTTATCCTTATTTCATAGGCACAGTGCCAGGAATATACAACTCCTATCAAAAAACAACAGCAACTCACACATTATTCTTGTTGACTTCCAGTAGCAGTCTGAGAGCCTGGGAAGCTTTAGCATGCGAGGGCTGCTAATACTGAGATTACCAGAAGTAATCTTTAGATACTGGAGAGAATTTGAATCAGAATACTTGTTCTAAAAATCCTAACCACTGGAGGATGAGTCCACAATATAATAGATTATTAAATAATATATTATATTAGCTGGAACTTATAAGAAGGAACATGTATAGTTTATAATCTTTAAGGAAATGCTCTAATTGAACGACTAAGACCCATATGCAGGACATCGCCAAGTTTAACAAAAGCAGGGGGCAAAAGTTCAAAATAAAAACTGGGTAAGAGATGCCACACATGGCCATTAAATCCTAAAGATTGCTTAAGGTTGAAAACACTGATAAAAGCAAGGAGTTCCACTGTTTGGGGATCCTGGGAAAGCACACATTAAGATAGGATGCAATACATTGAGTCACCATTTCAGTATGGTGGTTGGAAAATAAAATAAAATGGTGTTTTAGAACTTGGGGCAAACAGATGGTAAGAGTTCAAAGGTACAATGTGAAAATAATGAGGATAAAGAAGGTTGTGCAGCAAGTTATTTTCCTGTCTACCTGGGAGTGGGTGTTTGGAAACATTGGGGCAGCAGGGGAGCATGGTGGTTAGCATAAATGCTTCACAGCTCCAGGGTCCCAGGTTCGATTCCCGGCTGGGTCACTGTCTGTGTGGAGTCTGCACGTCCTCCCCCTGTGTGTGTGGGTTTCCTCCGGGTGCTCCGGTTTCCTCCCACAGTCCAAAGATGTGCTGGTTAGGTGGATTGGCCATGATAAATTGCCCGTAGTGTCCTAATGAAAGTAAGGTTAAGGGGGGTGTTGTTGGGTTACGGGTATAGGGTGGATACGTGGGTTTGAGTAGGGTGATCATGGCTCGGCACAACATTGAGGGCCGAAGGGCCTGTTCTGTGCTGTACTGTTCTATGTTCTATGAAACGTCACAGATTTGAAAATGATATTTATACTTTGGATAGACTTCAGGGCTTTATAAAAAGCTGAGAGATTTGGAAAAGTTTGACAGTTATCATCAATAATTCAAGCGCGTTGAGGGAATTGCATAACTGTCAACACATTTCAGGTCATATTATTCTTTACATTACCCAATTATATTATCAGGCTAGTATTTTTTTATTTTAGTTTATCTTTGTATGAGTTTTTTTTAATGAATCAAGGGAAAATAACTTAAAGGTGGGTAAATGTTTGCACATTTGGCCAACTAGTGTGAACATCAAAAGCTCCCGTGAGCTGTGTCACTTTTTTTGAAAATAGCATTTAAGATTACATAATTGCAACCTCATCATTTCCTGATCAGCTCTTCTTGCGTCTTATTTAAATGTGATTGACAATCAGTCTGGCTGAGCAACTGAACAACGTTTTGCTCTAGTCTCATATTTGCTGGGAACTGATGCTCGATCAACGAAGACAATTTAAAGCTGGTGGTCGAGGTTTAATTCCTATCACCAGTTTGCCAGTGATGGCCCGGTAGGGGTAGCTGAAGTGGCGGAATATTTTGGTCCCGCCCACCATGGGAATCGCTGCACGTGGGGTAGAAAACCTGATGGACGAGCAAAAACGTCCGTTGACTAGGGGCCACCTGAAAAAAAAAATTTCAATCTTTGGTCCAGTTTTAAAAATTTTGCTCTATCCACAAATCTAGCCACACACTCCCGCTGAGTTAATCAGTTTGGAGTCATGGAATTTACAATGCAGAAGGAGGCTATTCGGCCCATCGAGTCTGCACCGGCTCTTGGAAAGAGCACCCTACCCAAGGTCAACACCTCCACCTTATCCCCATAACCCCACCCAACACTAAGGGCAATTTTGGACACTAAGGGCAATTTATCATGGCCAATCCACCTAACCTGCACATCTTTGGACTGTGGGAGGAAACCGGAGCACCCGGAGGAAACCCACGCACACACGGGGAGGATGTGCAGACTCGACACACAGTGACCCAAGCCGGAATCGAACCTGGGACCCTGGAGCTGTGAAGCAATTGTGCTATCCACAAGGCTACTGTGCTGCCAGTTGATTGTGCTTGCTTGTAAGCCATTGGCGAGGATCCAAAAATTGAGCTGGATGGTTTGTTTAACATTTCAGTCATTTTATGATTTTTTGCGGATGGAATTGATGAGCGGTTTTCACAGCAGTGACAGTAGCCTGGGGTGGAAGAAAGTCGTCACCCTGAGCTGTTCACCAGCCCAGTAAAACTGGGAGCTCCAAAGTGGGCAAATTGGGCAAAAAGACTAAATTGACACTGCAAACATTCCCTCGCCTTCACTTGCTCACTGGAAGGTTATACACTGACGTGAACTTGGAACTGAGCTGAGATTGTCCAATAATAGTCAACCTGGGAAAAAAAACACTTGGGGGTTGTGTGTTGTGAGCGTGGGAGCAGTTGCGTTTTCGAAAGATCTGGTTCTGCTCATCTTTTCATCTTTAATTTACCCATGTTTGCTTTCTCTTGGGTTGTGTTATGTCCCTGGAGAATACTGCTGGGTGTTTTGCGAAGAAGAACTGAGGTGAATAGTAAATGTCCTCAGTTGTTTTGTGGTGGTGGGAGTGGGCTGGGATGGGGCACAGCTTGCAGTGGCAATTGGAGAATTACGGAGTACTTTTAGGAGAACGGTGGAGGCACATGAGAGAGTTCTGGTATTCGAAGGAACACTTTCCTTAGTGAGGGCCTGGGGCCTGCTTTCGTGTCATCACGATTCTACTACATGGCATGTCGGGGGCCGGGCAAGGTTTGTCCACAGGCCCACTTCCTGGCAAGAGGTGGAAGGCAAGTTCCCATTGAGTTCAAACGTTAGGTGCCATTTTTTCAGTAACCTTATTTGGGAGGCTGAATGCATCAGATTCGATGGAGTACAATGAATCTGACCTTCAAGATCAAGGGTCAGTCGGGCCCACCGATCACTGGTCCTACATCGTCCTGTTCTCGATTGGGGTTGGAGGTGGCTAAATGGATTGAGTTGTTTTCCTCCCTCTGCACGCCCCCCCGACAGCATTTTGGAAGTTATGGTGCCTCATGTTTTGAGCGTCGGAATCCTTGGGTGATCCTGATACGTGCTCACTGATCTTGGTTTATCCCTTACGTTCTCGTGCAATATGGAAGGATGTCTTGCTCCTGCATTTTATCCTGCAATTCTTCCATAACCCTGAACGTTATTCCCTTGTGGACATGTTGTTGATTATTTATTGTTGTCCTTTCCGCTGCAGGGAAGTGGGAGATATGAGTATGAGGTCAGGTGATGCCGATTAATCCGTGGGCAGCACGATAGCATAGTTGTTAGCACAGTTGCTTCACAGCAACAGGGTCCCAGGTTTGATTCCCAGCTTGGGTCACTGTCTATGCGCAGTCTGCATGCTCTCCCCATGTGTGCGTGGGTTTCCTCCGGGTGTTCCGGTTTTCTCCCACAGTCCAAAGCTGTGCGGGCTATGTGGATTGGCCATCCTAAATTGCCCTTAGTGTCAAAAAAGGTGAAGCGCATTGCTAGGTTACGGGGATGGGATGGAGATATGGGCTTGAGTAGGGTGCTCTTTCCAGGGGCCGGTGCAGACTCGATGAGCTGAATGGCCTCCTGCAGCACTATAAATTCTATGAATCTGTGAACCCGTTTGAGCAAACTCATATTAAGTTGATTATGTGAAGTATCATCTGTGCAGAGTTTGTATGACTTTTTTGTTATTATAATCGTTATGGTTGTGGGAGTGTTTTGTTAATATCACCCCCAATCTTGTCTATGGGGAAGATGAGGGGAGTTGGAGCAGGGTGAAGGGCAGATGTTTGGGGTTGGTAGGGTTAGTTCTGCCCTCACTGAGATTGACGATAGCCCCCAGTTACAACTAATTCCTGTCGGATTTTATTTGTGATTTTTGTTTTAAGGTATTTCATTTAAGAATCCGTGGGCCCGATTCTCCCAAAAAATATCAGTTAATTTGTGGTGGATTTTTCAGGAAGTTTCCATCCGGCTCTACCTGTGAGTTCCCCACTGCTATTCAATGACACTTAGCCATGGGCAGCACGGTGGCCTAGTGGTTAGCACAACTGCCTCACGGCGCTGAGGTCCCAGGTTCGATCCCGGCTCTGGGTCACTGTCCGTGTGGAGTTTGCACATTCTCCCCGTGTCTGCGTGGGTTTCGCCCCCACAACCCAAAAATGTGCAGAGTAGGTGGATTGGCCACGCTAAATTGCCCCTTAATTGGAAAAAATAATTGGGTAATTAAATTTTAAAAAAGAAATGACACTTAGCCATTTTTTTGGAGTCCTGGGGAGATTCTCACCGCTTTAGCGCCCACTTCAAATTTTTTTTAACACTGGGGAGATGAACTCGAGATGGGGCCGCCCTTTTGAAAGGAAGGGTGCCCTGATCCCCAAGTGTGCTTGTGGGTCCTCCGCATCCCTCCCAGCCATGGCCAATGTCACCCCTCACACACATGGACACTACCACACATCCCCCAAGTGAGGACACCCCGCTATTGGGTCCATGGGGGTCCACCCCCAAGCCCCCTTGCAGCACCCCCCTCCTTCTAGGACCTCCATCCATCACTCACCCAACCTCCCAGAGGTCGTACTTACCTTTTTTTAAATAAATTTAGTGTACACCATTCATTTTTTCCAATTAAGCGGGAAATTTAGTATGGCTAATCCACTTACCCTTCACATCTTTGGGTTGTGGGGGTAAAATCCACACTGACACGGGGAGAATGTGCAAACTCCACATGGACAGTGACTCAGAGACAGGATCAAACCTGGGACCTCGGCGCCGTGAGGCTGCAGGGCTGACCCACTGGCTTGTACTTACCTGCCCTGCACTCCCCACCCTTCAAACCCCTCCTTTCATGGGCATGGCCCCTCTTGCCCCTGACCCTTGGCAATGCCACCCTAGCACCAGGCACCCTTGTGCTGGTACCCAGGCAGTGCTCCTGGCTTGACAGTGCCATCCGGGCACCTTGGCAGTGCCATGGTGGTAATGCCAAGGTGCCCACATTCCAGGAGGAGGGCCAGGGAGCCATCCTGCACTTACCCTGACCATCCTGGGTCTCCGGTGGTCCGGGAGACACCCCGGGTGCCGTTCCGTCTGGTCCATGAATGTGTGGATGAGCACTGATCGGCGCTTGGCTGCAGCCATGCTGGGGAGGCTGAGGAATTGTGGCAGGCCCCTGGATCCTGTGCAGGTAGGTCATTAAGTAGGTTTACGAATTTAAGTAGGTCCACAAACTTCATACATTTTGGGCGGGGATCCGACTCCGATGTCTCGCGGGTCTTCAGAGAATCCTGGAACGTGCAGAGCCTATTGGGCGGCTCACTGGACAACTCTCCCGGCACTCACCGGCCGAGTGGCACTCGAACGAAAGCCCAATGAGATTTGCGACCTATGTCTTTATCCTTCAATGGCCTGGGCAGGTTTTGTATCCTTCTGACTCTTTCTTGAGATTGAATCTTCTTTCACTTCAGTCTCTCAATGTGGTCCTCTATTGAGCTATCAGAACCAGAAGATTTACTAATGGTAAATTACTGAGGTGAGATTGGTTAATTGTGGTATGGTTGGGGGCGCCATGTGGCACAGTGGTTAGCATTGCTGCCTACGGCACTGAGGACCTGGGTTTGAATCCTGGGCGTAGTGTTTGTAACCTGAGGTACAGATTGTGGGCTGTGCTGGAGGCCATGAGGGTATAGTTTCCTGTGTGTCGGGATATACAGGGCGAGGCCCGGTCCGGTGCTATGGCTAAAATCCTATTGCCCCTGGTGGCTAGGGATTTTCTTCAGCATATTTGTTGGAGGCTTCTTGGGAGGTTCGATTTTAATTCTTCAGTGCACGGAGATCTATGCTTGGTGGATTCCTGTTGTCACCCTGGCGTGTGGCACCATTTTGGTTGTTTGGATGACCTGTTCTTTTTCAGTAGTGGCTGCCCTTTGTGCACCAAGGAAGTAGGAAGCCTGGGTTAAGTCTTCATCCCTTATTATCCCGTGAGTTTAGCTTTATCTTTTGTTTAAATATTTTCTTCCTTTCTTTGGAGGTTCTGAATGTTTGATCATAAACCGAACATGTTGCTGCCTGGTCTCACTGTATAATAGTCTGCAATGTTGTTTACTGGAGGAGACGAGCCTGTGGGACGACATTGGTCCCTGTGCTGATATGAGGTTGAGGGCGATGTATGTTGGCACGCACGCAAACACGGCGTGGAACATTTCTCCTGATTTCTCATAGTAGTTGCGGACTGACAGTGTGGGAGGATGTGCACCATTTTACCATGTTTTCATGGCCTTATGCGTTTCTCTCCCTCGGTCTCTGGTGGGGCTGTATTGGTACCTAGTTATGTCTAAAGATTGGATTGAGTGAATTGTGATGTTGTTTTCCCATCTCCATCTGTGCTCGTGTATGCTGGCCCATTTTTTTTTGTTCCTTGCTTATGTCAATGCATTTAGTTTGTTATGTTATTCTCTAAAATGTAAAACCTAAAAAAAAACACTTGCATTTCATCATCTCGGCTGAACTCCACATTTTGCAGGCTGTTGTGTGGTTTTCTGTGAAGATACAAGTGATTCAAATTGATTTGCATTGAAGCAGAGCCTGATTGCATCTTTATTATGGCCACCCCCGTACCGTTCCAGCAGAGCCTAATTAATGGTGTCTTTATCGATGCTCACCCACAGTAAAGACTGGATTGGTGAAATCTTCAGCAGGTAGCTCAGTTCAGATGCTGCCTGACCTGTTGAGCATTTCAGATTTCCAGCATCTTCAGTATTTTGCACCTGCCATTACGATTTACATCAAAAGCACATTCTCACTACGATATTTTCAATGCAACCCAAGTTTTAAAATTTGCTCAGGCCATGAATTGTCAAAATGTGAATTAATGGCCCGGAGGTTCTGCAGTGGTAATCTCTGGCCGATTGCCACTCTCGCCAGATTTACCTTCATTGGGATTGCGAAGCCCCCTGTCTTGCCCAACCTTCCTCACTCAGGCTGGGTGAGACAGGAGCATTGAAGCAAGTTCCCTCGTTGCATCAGCGTGGAGTAACTGGGGTGAAGAGAGGTAAGAAACTCCCCCTTTTTATGCCAGGAACTGTAACAAGGGAGGTTTAAATGGAAAATTTCCAGGGAGCAGGAAAGTTTTTAAAGTTTGGAGGTGGGGGGGGGGGGGGGGGGGGGGGGGGGGGGGGGGGGGGGATGGCGCTGGGGAAGGAGGGGTGGTCAGACCTGGCAATTGGGCGGGTGGGAGGGGCGGTGTTGTTGGGTCTGGGATGGAAGGGGGAGGTCAGTTTGGGAGGGAAGGGATTCGGTCTGGTAGGGGGTGGGGTGTCGGATAGCGCATGCTGGCAGAAGAGGGGGCATCGTGCCAGGGGTGGGGTGGTGGGACCTCTCGTCGGTTGTGTATGTGCGGGGTGTCCCGTGCGAGGCTGAGTCTGTGATTTTTAAATAGTTACTCTGAAGTTAGGTTTTTTTCCAGTCTAACTCTTTCAGACTATCAGAATAAAACTGGCAGAACCATCCAGACGAAGTTAGCACTTCTGGGCAATTGCCGGGTAAATCCTTGTATGGGAACTTACTAAAGGAATTCCCAGCGCATCATTGGGATATCCCCTAAATACGACGCTGGAAAACCCGGATGTTATGGGTCATTAAGTCTGGTTGATACATCAGAAAGCGTACGCTTCTGATTAGAGATCATTGACCTGAAACAAAGATCTACATTTTCTGGTGGACAACATTTGGAGACTAAATCGGTGTCCCCAGCCTTTGCATGTTGTCAGCCTGTCAACAAGCACAACCTTTTGACCAGTGGCCTCCCTATTCACCACCTCCTGGCATTCCTGATATGGGAGATTCAATTAGAGGGTCTTCAGCACACAACAGCCAGCGGTCCTACCAAGAAAGTTGGGCACTGCTGAAAGGCAATCTTGAGACGACTTTTGCATTTTGGAGAATGAATAAACCCAGAGAAGGTTGAGCCATCGACGTGGAGAGAGTAACCGCTCCACAGAATTGGTTAGGACATGGCGATGACCTTCCACCCTGGCAGCTCTTTCATTTGGGCTTGGCGTCTCCGGCACCAATGGCTCCTTGGCTGTCAAAGAGAAGCCACCTCCATGGAGCTTCCAAGTTCTGCGCTCAGTCACCCTGTCTTTGGATAATTACGGCTAGTTGGGACCTTAATTGTCCTAATTTTCTGCCGGCCTCTTTGAAGTGGGCTCTTAACTTTGCACCCAGCACACCCTGGGAAGCCCCCTGGAGGTGGGATGGCATCAGTGAGCCATCCTTATGCAGCTTCCTCCTACTTCCCCGACCTCCCTCCACCTCACAATCCAGCTGCATTGGACCAGGATAATTCGGTCCAATAACCCTAATTATTTTGCTCAGCAAATACTGCCTGAACTGTCATATTTCTGTTTTTCCTACATGCACTGTCATTGATGAGGCCCGATAAATATTCCCCAAGTGGGAACTGAAGCTTGGCTCGATCACAGTGATTCAAGCAATGCCCTTTAATGTTCGAGATTATCTTAAACCCTATTGAAGCATGTTACACATTTTAATGATGTGAGGTTGAGCAGCAAATTCAGAACCAATCTGGCAGCCTCTACATATTGAAAGGAAGGTGTGATTGGAAATACAATATCTAATTTATTGCTGCTTCTGCAATGAGAATGAAAACTAACCGGTTCTCCTCGCATTGCAGCTGTGAACAAAACAACAGAGGCATTCATCTTCTGGCAGAGCTGCTGAAGTAGCTTCTTGCTCTTCTCTTTATGCACAGCAATTTCATCACCACTTGCCACTTGGCAGCAGTTTGGAAGTCAGTTTGGAGGCTGTGATCTCGGAAAAACCACGGCCATATCTCACAGCTGCTAGAAAATGTGTGTACTGTTGCATGTGGACATTTGCTAATGGCTGTATTGGCTCTGGTGCCCTATCTGGTCCAATTGTCTGCAGCTATTTGTTGCCCAGACACAAGAAGAATAGCTACTTGGTTGAGGGTTCCCATAGGTAGTTGACATCTGTGAAACTGCGCCCCAACTTGATTTGATGCCTTTAGCAGATGGAGAAGAAATATTGAAGGAAGAAAAGGTGATTTATTTGCATCTGGAAGCTTTGCACATAGGTCGTATGTTGCTTGTGTACTCCAGGGTGCACAGGACACCATTTTGATTCCCTTTTGCTTTGCTTTGCACAGGTTATCATGCACCCGCTGAAACCCAGGATGTCTACGGCTAAAGGAGTCATTTGGATCATCGTCATTTGGATCATGGCAACCTGCTTCTCCCTTCCACATGCGATCTACCAGAAGTTATTCAGAGTTGAATACAGGTGAGGCAGGAAGCATAGCCAGCCAGGGAATATTTACCTCCTTTTCTTGTATTCCATTTCACATAGGTGCACCTTTTGAAAAGAAAAATCTTTGGCCTAAATTTTGATTTTGTAATAAATTGGCAATCATTACCCTGTAAAATTGACAGCAACTTCTGTTATCTACACATATATAGAATCCAAAAGTTGCTGCTAGCAATTCCCTGATTCTCCACCAGGTGTGCTGATGAAATCCCTGCAGACGGAAGTTTTTAGAAATCACTGAACTGATGAGAACGTCCTCTGTTATGTTGCAATATCGCTATGAAATAACCTGAAAAACCTGTGCCTCCTGAATGCACTTTAACTGTGTATTGTGTACTGACTGCTGCTGAACAACCTTATTGGCCCTCAAAACTATTTGCGTAATTCAAATTTCCCATCATGATAAACACTCCCTAGTTTTTTGATATAATAATTTTTTGTAAGCTTGTTTAAGATATTTCAGCTTCCAATGTATATGTCCCACCCTTTTTTGCTCTTTTCTAAAATGTATTTAAATTGAAAGGTAACTTATACATTTCAGACCCTGGTTTCCTGCCTGTGGGAATTCTTCAGTGTGATTGGCTTCTCGCCCTGCTTGGTGACATTATTGTTATAGGACACCTGCTCTGATCCCCTTGACTTGCTGCTGGAAATAAACTGTCATCGAGAAAGGGGAATTTCAGATCATAGGAATCACTAGATATTTGTGGACAACTTTCTTTCAGGTTGATGGTGAACACCATCGATTTGCCAATGACCACTAAATCCAGGCCATAATCATTCTTACTTTTGTTTCTATTCAAACAACCAGATCGAAGAATTATTTTAAAAGGGCTTACTGGATCTCAAGTATACAAAAAGCACAGTGCCAGTCACCAAGGGTGGGCATTGACTTCCAAACTCGCTAAAGTTGGCCTCGCTGTGGGTTCCTGTGCAGCAGGTTGAAGAAGCCATGCAAACAAAACCGTAGACTTCGGTGGGACCAATAGCTCCCTTCGGTAGCTAATGGTGAACCACGGGAACACCTGTTGTGAGTGGGAATGGAAAATCGCGGCCAGGTTCTTTGGTTTGATAGGATTTGGGTTTCACTATCTGCCAAATTTAGCTTAAGTTGGCAACTTTAGGAGAGATTGGGAAAAACCTGGGGAAGGGAAATGTCAGCAGGATTCTTACTTATTTAAAATTATTTTTTTCCAATTAAGGGGCAATTTAACGTGGCCAATCCACCTACCCTTCACATCTTTGAGTTCTGGGGGTGAAACCCACGCAGACACGGGGAGAATGTGCAAACTCCACACGGGGCCAGGATCGAGTCCGGGTCTTCGGTGCCATGAGGCAGCAGTGCTAACCACTGCGAAACTGTGCCACCCCTTCAGCTATTCTTAAGGCAGAGAAACTGAACTGTACCTCAAATAAATGGTAGCACAGAGAGCCAGGCTAGAAAATAGCGACGGGGCATCTGTAGGACTGGAGCATTGCTTCACTGAGGACAATCCGTTGCAAGGTTTTCAGGAAAAATAGCAGACCAGTGAGAATGGAAGCATGTAGCAATCAAATCACCTCTCCTGATGCAATATAAAATCTTCAAAGTATCTGTGTCAATCACAGATTCAATGGGCGCAATTCTCCGCTGCCCATGGCGGGTCGCAGAATAGCGGGAGGGCCTTCCCGACAATTTTCACGGCCTCCCGCTATTCTCTCCCCCCCCCCCCCTCCGGCCGCCCCCCCCAACACGAATCGCCGCTCGCCGTTTTTTACGGCGAACAGCGATTCTACGCAGGCCGATGGGCCGAATACCGCGGAGTTTACGGCCGTTTACACGGCCGCGATCACACCTGCTTTCAGCGTTCGTGAAAACGGCCGCAAAGTGCCCGTCCCGGACAACCATGGCACCGATTGGCCGTGCCAAGGGTGGAATGGGCCTGCGATCGGTGGGTACCAATTGCGGGCAGCGGGTCTGATACCCGCGTACTATTTGTTCTTCCGCCGCCCCACAGGATCAGTCCGCGGGCCGGCTGAGGGGCATGATGGCCCACGCATGTGTGGGTTTGACGCGTCTGCGTGATGACGTCATCCGCGCATGCGCGGGTTGGAGCCATCCAACCCACGCGTGTGCGGCTGACGTCATCGTGCGCGTCAGCCGTCGTGACTCTTGGCGGGCGGAGTTAACGACGTTCGCTAACTCCGCGTCGCCGTGATTCCCCGGGCCCCGATACTAGCGCCGCCCGGGGGGGAGAATCGGGTCCCGGGGCGGAGCTCCGAGGCCGGCGTGAAACACGGCCAGTTTCACGCCAGCCTTCACGCCGGATTTGCGGAGAATCGCGCCCAATGTGTCACATGTTGCAAACGGCATCTCGGACAAAGGCACAATACGATAGTAACTCCCTCATCAATCAATTGGCATGTCAGCTACAACTCTCACCAACTTTTACAGATGCACCATAGAAAGCATTCTTTCTGGTTGTATCACAGCTTGGTATGGATCCTGCTCTGCCCAAGACTGCAGGAAACTACAAAAGGTTGTGAATGTAGCCCAGTCCATCACGCAAACCAGCCTCCCATCCATTGACTCTATCTATAATTCCCGCTGCCTCGGAAAGGAAGCCAGCCTAAGTAAGGACCCCACACCCCGGACAGACTCTCTTCCACCTTCTTCCGTCAGAAAAACGATACAAAAGTTTGACGTCACGTACCAACCGACTCAAGAACAGTTTCTTCCCTATTGCCATCAGACTTTTGAATGGATCTACCTCATATTAAGTTGATCGTTTCTCTACGCCCTAGTTATGACTGTAACATTACATTATGTAGTCTCTCTTTCCTTCCCTATGTACGGTATGCGTTGCCTGTATAGCCTGCAAGAAACAACATGTTTCACTGTATACTAATACATGTGACAATAATAAATCGAATCAATCCGACAAACGGCCCACGGTCATATTCTAGCTGTGCGTCAGGAGCCTGCACATTTTACAACGGTGGAAGCACACACTATCAGGTGAAAGATTGTGAGAATTGGCATGAGGCTGGTCGGGGAGTAGTGATAAGATCCAACAGCAGGAAGAGTTCCGAGGATTTCTGATGCATCAGTGGAGGGACTGCTAACAGAAAGAAAGACAAGGAGAAACCAAAGGAGGAAGCCCATAAATCAGTAATGCAGATGCTATGGTGGAAGGTGGCAGAGGCAACAAGTGCTACCTGTACCACCCCACATACTGTTGCAGTGCTGAACAGCCTCAGTTGCCATGAAGTTGGTCATGTTAAATGAAGGCATAACTCATCTCATTACCTACGTACGTTTACAGTGTAAATTTTTAGGAAAGAGTTAATGTTCTCCAGTGCTTAAGTTCGAATTCGAACTTTAATTATTTAATGGACCACACTTATTTGATCTACTGCACACGCATATAAAGGGGATACAAGTGGTACTGGGGAGTTGGAAGAGAAATGATTGTGGAGCACAATGACATTGGAGTTGAAGTCAAGATTTTATTACTTTATTTCTAGCTCTTATTACAGAGGCACCATTAGAGCTTAACATAAATGATTAGGTGAATGTAAAACTTTTAATATTCATCAGAAATGTCAGAAATCATGGAGGCATATTTCTCCCACCACATCAGTCGGGCAGCACGGTAGCATGGTAGTTAGCATAAATGCTTCACAGCTCCAGGGTCCCAGGTTCGATTCCCGGCTGGGTCACTGTCTGTGTGGAGTCTGCACGTCCTCCCCGTGTGTGCGTGGGTTTCCTCCGGGTGCTCCGGTTTCCTCCCACAGTCCAAAGATGTGCAGGTTAGGTGGATTGGCCATGCTAAATTGCCCGTAGTGTCCTAATAGTAAGGTTAAGGGGGGGAGTTGTTGGGTTACGGGTATAGGGTGGATACGTGGGTTTGAGTAGGGTGATCATTGCTCGGCACAACATTGAGGGCCGAAGGGCCTGTTCTGTGCTGTACTGTTCTATTCTATCATTGTGTTTACTGCCTGACTCGAGGATCAGTTATGGTTACCTCAGGGAAGAGGTTATTAATGCTAGACTTCTGCTAGCCTTCACTTGAAAACAATGTCACTATGTTATAGATGCAGACAGCCATGTGAAAGCGTGTGCAGTACATTTCTCCATGCAAGGGTGGCGCAGTGGGGCACTGGTTAGCATGGCTACCTTCCAACAGCAGGGACCCAGGTTTGACTTTGGCCTTGTGTGACTGTGCGGAGTCTGCACATTCTCCCCGTGGCTGCGTGGCTTTCCTCCAGGTGCTTCGGTTTTTGTCCCACAGATGTGCAGGTTAAGTGGGGACGGGATGGGGGGAGCAGGCCTGGGTAGGGTGCTCTTTCGGAGGGTCGGTGCAGACACGATGGGCTGAATGGCCTCCTTCTGAATAGTCGGGATTCTATGGATTTTCTCCTCGGGGGGGGGGGGGGGGGGGAAGATTGCCACCGACACAGGGACAGTCACAATCAGAACGCCATAAGCAGTTGAAAAAGTACTATCAAATCTTTCTGAGACCCAGACAAGAAACAATGAGAGCTGTGGGAAGTAGGAAGTGAGCAGCCAAGAACAAGTTATTAAAGACCGGGACTCGGTCCAGCACAGTGAGTTGTTGTTATTTCCCAGATGTTCAAAGTTTATAATAATAAATAAAAACAACAGCAAAGAAATTCTTGGAGCTACACAGTAGACCTGTGGAGGGAGAAACAGAGTTAACATTTCAGCCTGAAGCAGTTGCTGCCAGACGTGCTGTCAATTTCCAGCATTTTCTGTTTTTGTTTCCGGTGTGTGCAGCATTTTGCTTTTGTTCCACAGCTGGCCTGCCGCTGAATTGTAACATCTATAAAGAAAAGCCTGAATGTTACCCCGTCAAATTCATAGAATTTACAGAATCATAGAATTTACAGTGCAGAAGGAGGCCATTTGGCCCATCGAGTCTGCACCGGCCCTTACAAAGATCACCCCACTCAAGCCCACGTATCTATCCTATCGCCGTAACCCAGGAACCCCCACTCAACCTTTTTTGGTCACTAAGGACAATTTAGCACGGCCAATCCACCTAACCCGCACATCTTTGGACTGTGGGAGACAACTGGAGCACCCGGAGGGAACCCACGCAGACACGGGGAGAACGTGCAGACTCCGTACAGACACCGACCCAGCCAGGAATCGAACCTGGGACCCTGGAGCTGTGAAGCAATTGTGCTAACCACTATGCTGCCGTGCTGCCAAATTAGTAAATGAGCTTTCGGATGCCTTTGGTTTGTTAACTGGTCACTGCCACAATGGTAAAAGCAGACTGCTACGGGGCGTTTATTCCACAAGAGACTGCCCTTTCTGAACTGACTCTGTTACTGGCACAGGACACCTGAAATTGCAAAGCGCTCCAGTGACAACGCTGAAGTTAACCTGGAAAATAGGTGTCAATAGTTAATTAACCAAGCAGGTAGTCATTAAGTGGCCTATATATCACAACAATCATGCTATTGTAGGGAAAGGTCATTGAGGTAGTCTACAGGTTTTGATCAACATCCTATTGTATTGTAATATGTGTCCTAGAAATTGAATAAACCCACCTGCAAGAAGTTGGTATATGGAAGGAGCTATGCTCCAGATTAGATAGGCTCAAAGCCTGCCTGAATTTAGCAATTAATGAGCCCGGGGTACCTGGTGGATATCCCCAGACAGTGAACTGATGGAGAGGATTGCAATTATGAATCATTGTGTCACTGGCAGTAACTCTTTGGGAGAAAGGAAGCAGTTATGTTGGGGGGTGGTGGTGAAGGCATGGTGGGGAACTGAGAGGGCTCGGACAGCAATCAGCAGAGGGAAGCAACAGGTGGAACAGGGAGTGAGAACCGGCTATGACATTGGGAGTTGGTTCAGTGTGTTTCAACTGTAAAGGGGATCCATCTGCAAGTTTAAAAAACAATTGTTCATCGGATCTGTGCCAAGTTGCCACTGTGCAAGTAGGATAAGGTGGGCAGGTCAGGGCCTTTCATGCATCGGTGCAGACTCGATGGGCCGAAGGGCCTATTCTGCACTGTAATATTCTCTGATTCTGTGTGAGCCTCGCTAATTTCCTTCGAAGGTGGTGGTGAGCCAACTTCTAGAACCACTGCAGTCCATGTGGTGTAGGTACCAAAGATCATAAAGAAATGGTGATATAGTTCCCGTACCAGCCTCCCCGAACAGGTGCCAGAATGTGGCGACTAGGGGCTTTTCACAGTAACTTCATTTGAAGCCTACTTGTGACAATAAGCGATTTTCATTTCATTTTCATTGTAGTTGATATCAGGATTGGGTGTAACTTGGAGGGGTGCTTGCAGATAATGGCATTCCCATGTATTGATTACAATTGTCCTTCTAGGTGTTAAGAGGTTACAAGTTTGGAAGGTGCTGTTGAAGGAGCTTAACAAGTGCTGCATTGCATCTGGTAGATAGTTCACACTGTGTGTTGATGGCATTCGCATTCAATGGGAAACCCCTTTTATTTTATCCAAATTTTAGTTTTAATATTTATTTATTTTACTCTTGAATCTTCTTTTTAATCCAATATCTTGGCAACTGTATGGAGATGTCAGTCTAGGCGAAGTGCTCAAGTCTCTGGACGGAGGCTTGGACCCGCAACCTCTGACTGAGAGGCAAACATGTTTTTTAAATTCTTTTATCAGAGTTACAAAGCCAGAACTCAGAGTGTGG
Source organism: Scyliorhinus canicula (assembly GCF_902713615.1). Lineage (NCBI taxonomy): Eukaryota > Metazoa > Chordata > Chondrichthyes > Carcharhiniformes > Scyliorhinidae > Scyliorhinus > Scyliorhinus canicula. Next base: position 21,355,325 of record NC_052162.1, on the reverse strand, counting down.
AGAGGGGCAAATCCCTAATCCAGCTCCTTGCCTACTCTAAAAACCAATTCAAATTGAATCCAATTCATGGTCCCCACAAGGGAGACATACCAGATCCAGGCATTACACCTGACCTCACACTCATCTTAGTCAAAAGGCCGAGACCATTGAGCCAAGGCTGACACAGGACATTCACTTACTGACGCTAATTGAACAATCTCATGGAGAGCAGTCAGTGAGAAGCTAAATTTAAAAAAAACAGATTGAGAACTGAAAAAAAGAATTGGTGGCCCAGACGCTCATTTCCATTCAGTGGCATTCTCTTGTCACCCTGTAAATAAAGAGATTTGAAATCACATTGGTATGGAAGTTCTTTGTGAGCAGTAACTCGAAACAGGCAGTGCAGCATTGGCTGACATTCAGTTTCTTTTCAGGTCAGTGGGAGTGAAGAGAAGTCCGGGTGTAGGATGTGTGGCCGATGCAATGCCAGCCAGGTTGACACTGTTGTCTACTTCCTCATGCACTCATCTAATTATCTACTCTGTGTTCCAGGAAAGAGAAAGTGCGAAGTTTATGCCTCCACAACTTCCCGCAGCCAGCAGACCTGTACTGGAAGTACATGGACCTGTCTACTTTCATTCTCCTCTACGTTTTGCCACTTTTAATTATAAGTGTGGCCTACACAACAGTCGCAAAGAAGCTGTGGTTACGGAATGCCATCGGAGACATCACCCTGGAGCAGTACTTTGCTCACAGACGCAAGAAGATAATGACGCTGAAGATGCTGATGCTAGTGGTGGTGGTGTTTGCTGTCTGTTGGTTTCCTCTGAACTGCTATGTGGTCCTTGTCTCCAGTAAGGCCATCAACACCAACAATGCCACATACTTTGTTTTCCATTGGGTCGCCATGAGCAGCACTTGCTACAACCCCTTTATCTACTGCTGGCTCAATGCAAGTTTCCGAGCCGAACTCAAATCTTTATTGGATATCTGCAAAAGGAGAAGAACAGCCCATGCACAGCCCCTCCCCTACACATCGCCTCCCTACAGACAGGCATGGATTGAAGACAGAAACCACAAGAGAATCGATGCAGCTCAAAACTTGAGGTTCAACACCAACTCTGCAAGGACCGATATTTCCATTGTTGAACCTATTGTGACTGTAAGCTAAACTGGAAAGGGAGGGCATTTTTTACTGCCACAAGTCGAGAACCAGTATATGCTGAGTTTCCCAATTTAGAGAAAACCAAATCATTTTTGGGGATATGAGCATCACTGGCCAGATCAGCATTTATTAGCCATTGCTAGTTTCCCCTGAGAAGATGATGATGGGCTACGATAGTGAGGTGATACAATTGTGTGGCTTGCTGGGCCACTTCACAGGTCAGACATGGTAAAAGACTGAAGGTACGCTCCCCTAAACAACTGTGATCAATCAGTTGGTATTTTATGACAATTCAACAAGTGCGCACTTTTTACTGAATCCAACTTCTTGCAGTATTTACATTTCTTTTAGAAACTGAACTCAAATTCACAAATTTGAGCTAATTATTCATCGAGGCCTCTGGATTGAAGTAGCGTAACCACTACTCTACAGTACCCCTTCTAAAATGAGGAATATGGGGCAGGATTCTCCCAGCCCCGCGCCAGGCTGGAGAATCCCCGTAAACGCGCCACGCCGCTCCGACGCCAGCACAGCTCATTGGCGCCAGCGCGTTTGGCACGGCGCTGGTTGCAAGCCACTTCTCCGGCCCAGATGGGCCGAGCGGCCACTCCAAAAAGGCAGAGTCCCACCGGCGCTGGGTCGGCAGCCGGCGGGAACTCTGCGTGCAGGGTCGGGGGGGGGGGGGGGGGCGGCCTATGTGGGGGCTCCGACTCCGGGGGGGGCCTCCGATTGAGCCTGTCCAGCGATCGGGGCCCACCGATCGGCGGGTCGGCCTCTCTCTCCCCGGGCCTATTTTCTTACGCGCCGGCCCATGAACTCCCACGCCATGTTGCGTTGGAGCCGGCGTGTTGTGGGAGGCCGCCGTACATGTGCTGGGGTGCCACTGCGCATGTCCTCGTTGACGCCGGTGCCATTGCGCATGCGTGGATCGCGCGGCGCACAGTTCGTGCCGGAATGGGAGGCTGGAGCGGCGTGAACTGCTCCAGCACCGTGCTGGCCCCCTGTCGGCGCCAGAATCAGCACTCCCAGTGGCACGTTCACGCCGTCGTGAAACGTGACTGCATTTCCGACGGCGTGGACACTCTGCCGCCAAATGGGAGAATCCCGCCCATGGAGAATTAAGACTGATGGACATTTAAGAATGACCCAATTTCCCAGGAGATTATGGGAAACTGGTTGGAAGGTTGAAATGTTTCCTGACCTGCTGTACCTGGTTGAGCAAATATCACCATAATCTGGTGAAAATATGTATTCTGTTTATTGGACCCGTGTGTCTTGCTGGAATTCTATTTTGGGTGTTATAAGGTTATTTATTGTTGCATTTGTCATCAAGAAATCATATAAATCATACAGTTCAAATGTATTCTTATAAAACTTTGCATCATGTTCTGTGATGTGCTCATTTTTCTTGGTCAAAAGAAACAATATATATACGTGCAAGTTATTCACTCAGATTGGACTGCATGACCGAGTGTACACATTAATCCAATTATTTTCTGATTAAGTGCATCCTACATGTATAAAGAGGCAGCAAGCATGCATATTAATAACCTGCATACTGGTATCTGTTGTTTAACCCTAGGAATAATTTTCAGTTTTTTTTACCCCTGGACCTTGGATTTAAGTCTGGTCATTTATAATCTTTAGAAGAGATTTATTTATTTTTGATTCCAAGTTCTTGTCATGGTTTAGTTCAGTATGGGGAGGGAGAAAGTCAAAGTTTACTTTATACCTTCAATCATTTTCAGTATTGCCTCAGTAATATTTCCAAAACATCTTCTTCTATCTCTAAAAATTTATATTTCAAAATCAGAATGGTAGATTTATTTTGAGGACAAAATGCGACAAAAGAATAAGGAAGGCCATTCAACCCATCAAACTCTTCCCTTCCATAACAATCTACAGCCTGTCTCACCAAATGACCACTCATGTTGTGTTTGCCTTTTGGGTAACTTTGAAACAGTGAGGCCCCATTCTGAATCTGTGGGGCTTAGTACATCATTGACTAAGGTACCCAAGGCCTCATGTGCAGCTTTTCACCTCGGACTTTATGGGATGGTGTCCTGAAAGTCCTGTAAGGGCAGCACGGTAGCATTGTGGATAGCACAATCGCTTCATAGCTCCAGGGTCCCAGGTTTGATTCCGGCTTGGGTCACTGTCTGTGCGGAGTCTGCACATCCTCCCCGTGTGTGCGTGGGTTTCCTCCGGGTGCTCCGGTTTCCTCCCACAGTCCAAAGATGTGCAGGTTAGGTGGATTGGCCATGATAGATTGACCCTACTGTCCAAAATTGCCCTTAGTGTTGGGTGGGGTTACGGGGTTATGGGGATAGGGTGGAGATGTTGACCTTGGGTAGGATGCTCTTTCCAAGAGCCGGTGCAGACTCGATGGGTTGAATGGCCTCCTTCTGCACTGTAATTTCTATGATCTAAGTCCAGGCATGCTGTGTCCTCAAACATCAGCTTGGAACTCCGCTTCTACGAAAAAACCCAGGAGGCTGAATCTCTGCAACCATGGGAGTTATTTTCAACTCACAAGCCACAATGGGATTTTGAGAGGTAAATTGGGATCGGAATTTCAGACTATCAAATGAAGATAACCAACCAGTGTTTTATACCTGGAGAGAATTACAATTGTAGTTTAAGTTTTTGTAAGAAATTAATGTTCCAAACATATTGCGCTCAGAAAGTGTAAACTGATCATTGCTTGAGCTTACCAGTGTAGTTGAGCATGGCACTAAATCTGCCGTTTTATTGTTCCATTTGTCTGCAATGTAACCTGCATTAAAATAAACACACATGGGACATAAGGATTGATAATTCTGAGGTTTTAATCAACATTCACAATTTGCACCATGAAACAATGCATGAAAGCCCAGAGAAGCTGAGTCCTGATTAAATGTTCTGCAGAATGGAGTCTGTCAGGCCAATAGGCTATTCAAATTTTGAAGGAGAGAAAGCAGTAGATCATGGGGAGGAACTTTTCCGAAAGAAATGACAGAGTGTCAGGAACTGACTGAAAACCGATGTGTTTCTCCTCAGAAACACTGCCAGATGGGCGGCATGGTAGCACAGTGGTTAGCACTGTTGCTTCACAGCTCCAGGTTCCCAGGTTCGATTCCCGGCTTGGGTCACTGTCTGTGTGGAATCTGCAAGGTCTCCCGTGTCTGTGTCGGTTTCCTCCCACAAGTCCTGAAAGACGCGCTGTTAGGTAATTTGGACATTCTGACATACCCGAACAGGCGCCGGAATGTGGCGACTAGGGGATTTTCACAGGAACTTCATTGCAGTGTTAAAGTAAGCCTACTTGTGACACAAGATTATTATCAATTAAAAGGCTTTCACTCCAGATCTCTGCCACTTTGCCAAAAAAAAGAGGGGGCGTGTTTTGCGGCGTCACTCTGTGTGGCGGGGCCTGATAGAGCTGGAAAGCCTGGGTCACCAAAAAATGACTCCCCAATCACAAAGTCAAAATAAAGGCCCTCTTCACCGCCCCCCCCCATCCCCCCACAGAAATCCGGCCCGAGCAGACAAGGGGTACACCCCAACCAAAGAAGAAAAAGGGGCAACCTACCCCCCACCACTCAATGATGGGTCACTCCCCCCCCCCCCCCCGCCGGCCAACCCATCAAAACACACAGGCATCAAAGCATCACTTCCCCCATCCCCCCACTCCATCATTGCCAGCATTGGAGCATCAGTACCCACTCCCCCATTATCGCCGCCCCCCCCCCCCCCCCCCCCCCCCCAGCATAATGGGAACTCCCTGACGACCCATGGCCCCATTACCAGTTATTCTCCTGGACCCACTCCAGGAGAACAGGCCCAGAAAATCACGGCCCATATATGGCAAAGACAAGGATCCACAGAACTCTGAAGTAGGGATTTCACAGCAGCCTCAGGTGAAGAAAGTTCTCCTGGTCTCAGTCACAAAAGGTTGACCTCTTATCCCAAGGCTCTCCCCAGTTTGTATATTTTAATGAGATCACGGGTGTGATTTAACCAAAAAAATTCAATGTTCAGTTTCAGGCATGTTTAGTAGGATGTTACTCAGCGTTTTCAGGGCCAGAAAAGACCCTGCCAATTAACAGCACTTTGCCATTTTCTTTGGCCCCGGCTTACAGAAAGACTACTCGTGGTTTGGGATGCCATTTTTAAAAGCAGCACTGATAAGCCCCACCCCCACCCACTCCCCCTCCTCACCCTATTATGGGCAAGGCCCCCAGCGACCCGACCGCTGACATGGGAAACCTAGCACCCGGGCACTTTGGCACTGCCAACTTGGATCCCTGCAGGTTGGCACTGGCAAGGTGCCCAGGTGCCAGAAAGAGTACCAGGGTACCACCCTGCCCAATGCCCGACCATCCGGAAGTCTCCAATGGCCTGAGTGACCCCCTAGGTGCCATTACGACTGGTCCATGTTTGTGAGGTTTCCCAGGTGAGGCCGCAAATGTCCGGCCTAATGGATCATTTAAATATGCATATCTGGATCTCGCCCAGCAAGAGCATAACGCAGATCGCAACGTCTCGTGGGATTTCACTGAATCTCATGAGATGTTTTGAGCATTGCGAATCTCGGGAGAGGTCCGACACCAATTCGGGCAGGATGAGGCCTCTGAATTGTATCCCACATTCCATCCTTCTAAACTCCAGAGAATAGGGGCCTGATCAATTCAATTTCTCCTTCCAATTTAAGATTCATTGCACCTTCATGTTAAGCCGACCAAAATGGCCCCAGATGTGGCCACACTGAAACCCGATATAATTGCGACGTGGCTTCCTTAGTCTTACATCTCAATCCTCTTGCAATAAAGGCTATCTTACCACTTGCCTTCCTAATTGATTACTGCCTAAAGGTTAACTGTCTGTGATTCATCCACAATGACACCCAGGTCCCTCTGAATACCAACACTCACTCATCGTCCAACCAATATATTCTGATTTGCCATTCTTCCCACCAAAGTGGATAATTTCATACTTCCCCAGAATTTATTCTATTTGTCACATTAAATCTTACCCAATCACTTCACCAGTCTAGAAAAACAAAATACTACATAGGTGGGAAATCGGAATGAAAACAGAAAATATTGGAAATACTCTTTTGTCTGGCAGCACCCATGGAGAGAGGAACTGAGTTAAAGTCTGAGATTATCGGTGGGACTGGAACGTCGTACCCAAATTCAATGGATGTTTGGCTACTTCACTGAATTTTCCATCACAGCCACACGGTAGGAAATCCCAGCCAATGTTTGAGGTCTGTGACCTTTCATTAGGGCAGCACGGTAGCATGATGGTTAGCATAAATGCGTCACAGCTCCAGGGTCCCAGGTTCGGTTCCCGGCTGGGTCACTGTCTGTGTGGAGTCTGTACGTCCTCCCCCTGTGTGCGTGGGTTTCCTCCGGGTGCTCCGGTTTCCTCCCACAGTCCAAAGATGTGCGGGTTAGGTGGATTGGCCATGCTAAATTGCCCGTAGTGTCCTTAAAAGTAAGGTTAAGGGGGGGGGGGGGGTTGTTGGGTTACGGGTATAGGGTGGATACGTGGGTTTGAGTAGGGTGATAATTGGTCGGCACAACATCGAGGGCCGAAGGGCCTGTTCTGTGCTGTACTGTTCTATGTTCTATGTTCTATCTGTACCTACCAACGACACTCTGCCATTACAGGAATGGCCCATTCATCCCTACCCTTTGGTCTCTGCCATTAAATAATCCTCTTTCCATTTTAATAGCACCCGGAGGAAACCCACACAGACAGGGGCAGAACAGGGAGACACGGGCGACATGGTGGCACAGTGGTTAGTACTGCTGCCTCACAGCGCCAGGATTTGCACATTCCATAGAACAAATCATAGAATCATAGAATCCCTACAGTGCAGAAGGAGTCCATTTGGCCCATCGAGTTTGTATCAACCCTTCGAAAGAGCACCCGACCTAGGTCCACACACCTGTTCATCCGCCCTATCTCTGTAACCACATAATGAAACTTGCACATCCCTGAACACGAAGGGGCAAGTTAGCACGTCCAATCCACCGAACACGCACATCTGAATATGGTTGAATGACAATGACAATATGAATATGGTTGCCATCACAAAGGAGAAGGTGCTAGAGAAACTAAAAGGTCTGAAAATTGATAAATCTCCGGGCCCAGATGGGCTACATCCTCGAGTTCTAAAGGAGATAGCTGAAGAAATAGTGGAGGCGTTAGTTATGATCTTTCAAAAGTCACTGGAATCAGGGAAAGTCCCAGAGGATTGGAAAATCGCTGTTGTAACCCCCCTGTTCAAGAAGGGAACAAGAAAAAAGATGGAAAATTATAGGCCAATTAGCCTAACCTCGGTTGTTGGCAAATTCTAGAATCCATCGTTAAGGATGAGATTTCTAAATTCTTGGAAGTGCAGGGTCGGATTAGGACAAGTCAGCATGGATTTAGTAAGGGGAGGTCGTGCCTGACAAACCTGTTAGAGTTCTTTGAAGAGATAACAAATAGGTTAGACCAAGGAGAGCCAATGGATGTTATCTATCTTGACTTCCAAAAGGCCTTTGATAAGGTGCCTCACGGGAGACTGCTGAGTAAAATAAGGGCCCATGGTATTCGAGGCAAGGTACTAACATGGATTGACGATTGGCTGTCAGACAGAAGGCAGAGAGTTGGGATAAAAGGTTCTTTTTCGGAATGGCAACCGGTGACAAGTGGTGTCCCGCAGGGTTCAGTGTTGGGGCCACAGCTGTTCTCCTTATATATTAACGATCCAGATGACGGGACTGGGGGCATTCTGGCCAAGTTTGCCGATGATACAAAGATAGGTGGAGGGGCAGATAGTATTGAGGAGGTGGGGAGGCTGCAGAAAGATTTAGACAGTTTAGGAGAATGGTCCAAGAAGTGGCTGATGAAATTCAACGTGGGCAAGTGCGAGGTCTTGCACTTTGGAAAAAAGAATAGAGGCATGGACTATTTTCTAAACGGTGACAAAATTCATAATGCTAAAGTGCAAAGGGACTTGGGAGTCCTAGTCCAGGATTCTCTAAAGGTAAACTTGCAGGTTGAGTCCGTAATTAAGAAAGCAAATGTAATGTTGTCATTTATCTCAAGAGGCTTGGAATATAAAAGCAGGGATGTACTTCTGAGGCTTTATAAAGCACTAGTTAGGCCCCATTTAGAATACTGTGAGCAATTTTGGGCCCCACACCTCAGGAAGGACATACTGGCACTGGAGCGGGTCCAGCGGAGATTCATACGGATGATCCCAGGAATGGTAGGCCTAACATACGATGAACGTCTGAGGATCGTGGGATTATATTCATCGGAGTTTAGGAGGTTGAGGGGAGATCTAATAGAAACTTACAAGATAATGAATGGCTTGGATAGGATGGACGTAGGGAAGTTGTTTCCATTAGCAGGGGAGACTAGGACGCGGGGGCACAGCCTTAGAATAAAAGGGAGTCACTTTAGAACAGAGATGAGGAGAAATTTCTTCAGCCAGAGAGTGGTAGGTCTGTGGAATTCATTGCCACAGAGGGCGGTGGAGGCCGGGACATTGAGTGTCTTTAAGACAGAAATTGATAAATTCTTGATTTCTCGAGGAATTAAGGGCTATGGGGAGAGAGCGGGTAAATGGAGTTGAAATCAACCATGATTGAATGGTGGAGTGGACTCGATGGGCCGAATGGCCTTACTTCCGCTCCTATGTCTTATGGTCTTATGGTCTTATCTTTTGGACTGTGGGAGGAAACCGGAGGAAACGCACGCAGACACGGAGAGAACGTACAAAGTCCACACAGTCACCTGAGGCCGGAATTGAACCCGGTCCCTGATGCTATGAGGCAGCATTTCTAAGCACTGTGCCACCCTGCCATCCATGAAAATTTTAATGTATTATTTCTCTTTCCGTAAAGCTGTGTAGACTCTTGTCCACTCTTTTATTGCAATTTTCCAATTTCCCTTCTACTATTTCCTTAATAATATATCCAAGCATTATCCCTCCTTTTTGATGTCAGGTTAATTGGCTGATGGTTCTGGCCTTTCTTTGTCCCTCTGTGCTTGAACATCAGGGTTACATTTGCTTAATTCCAGTCAAATTCTGAAACCTGGAGAAATTTAGAAGATCAAAATCATTGCATCCAGTATTTCTATAGACAGCTGATCTAGGGATTTGTATGCTTCTGTTAAATATTTCTGCCATTTCCTTATTCTTCAACATATTGGGGGAAATTTTATTACAATTGTTCGGAGTGCCAGGCTCTGGTTGAAAACCGGTGTCTACCTCTCCAGCTGTACAGCAAAGTGTTCAGACCAGACTTTCTGTCTCTCAGTGCACAGAAATTCTGGGGGTGTGGTTTACGCTGTCACTCTGCCGGGGCCTGGTAGAGCAGGCATGACCAGATCCACAGGGATGTGGGTGCCATCTTTAAAGGGCACCCGGATCAGCGCTGGAACTAAACTCCCCCCACACCCCCCCACAGACATGAAGGACCCCCTCCACAAGCATCAGCGCATCACCCCAAAACCCTCCCCACCACAGAGGTATTGGGTATTCTCCTTCTCCCCCTCCCACAGCCACTCAAGAATCGGGGACTCTTTGTTCCTCCCACCACCACCATTGCAGTATCACGGGTACTCTCCCGCCTCACAGCCATCGCATTCCCCCCCTTCACAGGCATCAGACACCCTGCCTTAAAAGACATAGTTGCCCCTCCTTCACAGGCATTTCTCTCGCCGCAACAGACAATTCAGGACGTGCGACAACGCAAAATCGCCAAGCAGAAACTTATAGCCAAGTTCCTCACACATGAGTACGGCCTCAACCGGGACCTTGTATTAATGTTGCATTACATTCATCCCCCTCAATTTGGCCTGGACTTGCAAAATCCTACCAACTGTCCTGGCTTGAGACAATCACACCTCTTTAACCTGGGATTACTCCTATCACTGTATCTGTAAAGACTTACTTATCTGCAAATGCTCGCATTCAAAGCATTGTCTTGCATCTTTGACTTTGTCTCTATATATGTTTCTGGAACATACATCTTCATTCACCTGAGGAAGGAGCAGTGCTCTGAAAGCTAGTGTTTGAAACAAACCTGTTGCTCTTTAACCTGGTGTTGTAAGACCTCTTACTGTGCTCACCCCAGTCCAACGCCGGCATCTCCACATCACAGAGAACAGTGTCAATGCCCCTAACTATACTATCCCCAATTGCGACGACATTTCTTTTTTTTCTCCTCCCACTTGAACGGCTTGGTGTACCACAGTGCTGTGGTCAGTTTGCTCATCCTCCCTGCAGTCCCCGTTCCTGTCCACACAGGGAGCAAGAAATTCAAACCTGTTGGACAGGGACAAGGGCTAAGGCTCCTGCAACCCTACTTCCTGGATTCCTCTACCTACCTCACTCTCAGCCACACCCTCCTGTCCCTGACCACTGGCTGAATTTAAATTAGTTCATCTAAGAGGTGTGACTGCTTCCTGGAACACAGTGTCCAGGTACTTTGTGAGAGGTTTTCAAGATGGATGGCGTAGTGATCACAAAGATCCACAAAGCTCTTTTGAAGAACTAAACTAATTTTATTAACGCGACTAAATTTGAGTTCGACACTTATTCTGAATAGCAAACATACATGAAAGAATTAAACTACACTCACTAACACTATCTCTATCTACTAATCATAACTATTATATCTTAACTAACTCTGCAATACACTATGAATCGTATCTTCTTCAGCTCCAGTCTAAACTCCTTGCCTTAGCTTAAGAGCCAGTGCAATTTATAGTATTGTCCCTTAGCTCTCTTTAGTGGCTGGGCTGAACATAATATTAACTCTTCACATGCTGTACATTTGTATAATGTCACAGGTACCTCTCCCCCTCCCTGATGTTAAGGGATAGGTTAAGAGACATTCCAATTAGATATCTCATTGATGTTAAGTGTCCAATAAGTGACACTGATCTGTGAAGGGGTTGCAGGTGGCACTTGTTTGGTGTGGTGTGGTGATAGAATTTTGTACAGAGCGTGTTCAAGGAAAATAAAGGTGTTTTGGGAAAGGAGCAGAACTCTTGACTCTTTACTCAACAGCAGCCAGAAGCTAACACCTGATGTGTATCAGCGTTCTGAAGCTCACAATCCAGCTCATCAACTCTGATCAATCTGAGCTGGAGTTCCTCAAGTATACCGAATTATTTTTTCCAATTAAGGGGCAATTTAGCGTGGCCAATCCACACAACCTGCACTTCTTTTGGGTTGTGGGGGTGAAACCCACGCAGATACGGGGAGAATGTGTAAACTCCATGCAGACAGTGACCTGGGGCCGGGATCAAACCTAGGTCCTCAGTGCTGAAGGCAGCAGTGCTAACCACTGTGCCTCCTGCTCAAATGCAGCCATGTCACAATCTTGAAGGGAACAGTGCAGCACAACAAATAGGTAAGCGCAAACAAAGAAACATTAGAGGGAACATGGAGGCAGAGTACCACAAATTGGGACCTCTTTTATATGCATGTTGGCCGTGGATGGTTGGGTTGAGGTGTTCAAATGTAAGTCAGATAGTCCTTGTTATCCAGCAATCAGCATCTTGTTTGACGTGGTGACTGTGGTAAAACTGAGGGATCAGCTGGCTGCCACAGAATGGAAACATCATGATTTCTGCTGGGATAATGGACATTCTCCAGCATGTTGCCCTGATCATGCTGATACACCAACTGCATGCTCAGCGAGCAGCAACCTTTGCCATTGTTCCATGCCTCAACATTGAGATGTGGCACCTGAAAAGACTTTGTGTAGTTGTTGGCACCACGCACCATGGGGATGAGGAGTGGAAAAGACGCCGGGCTCGATTTTCAGCTGCGTTCTGACTGCGTTCTCTCAACAAGGTCATAAAGGGATTTGCACTTGTGATATGGTGATATCTCTGCTTGAATCTGATATCCATATATTTACATGGATTTAAATATCATTAAAAGGCTATACGCCATAGTGTCGGGCACCGTGGAATGCCCCCCCCCCCCCCCCCCCCCCCCGCAACGTGACTTCACACCGGTGCAAATCAATACTGGTTTTCGGAAATGAAAGTGAGTCATGATGGGCAGGCGGGGTGTGACGATGCCTGGAGACCCCGGGGTTGAAGGGTGAGGCTGGGAATTGGCCCCTGGCACCCTGGATGTGCACCCTGGAAGTGCTTGGGAGAATGCCAGGAAGCAATGATGTGGGCACTACCACCGGGGGAGGGGGGGGTAACCCTCTTCCACTGAGGGAGGGGTCTTACCCTTATGTACATTGGGGGAGGTGAGGGCTGAGCACCAATTAACATGCTGGGGGTGGGGGGGTTGTTGGAGGAGAGGGGGGGCAGTGCCCCCCCCCCCCACCCCCCGATACGTCTGTGGTGTTACCGGGTTCACACCGAAGTTTGTGGGGGTGAGAACTTCCGTAGCTGTGGGTGGAGGGAGGGAATTTACCACACTTGCAGATCGGGGTGCCTTTTCAAGATGGCGCCCCAACCTTGGTGCCGCTGGGCCTGTTAGCTCTATCAGGCACACACTACCAGATGACAAACCTTGAACCCTATTTTGTTTTTGACAGCATGTCAGAAGATCTGATTGGAAAACTTGGCTGTGTTTTTGGAGAGAAGCAAATTGGTTTTCAGTCAAAACCTGGCGCTTTGCCATTCTTTAATCTGTTTCCCGCATGGATAATGTCTCCTGCTGAAAGCACTCCTTCTCATCCCTCTGTGATCAACTTGTCCTCATCTTCACTGCTTCGTCACCCTCTCATGCTGCGCCTGAGGGAAATTGTCACTGTAGCAACCATAACTGGGTGAAAATGATCTGTTGAGAGCCCATGCAGCCACCACCAAGACCTTCTCCACGTGCAGTATCTCTCACTTGAGATGTCACCAGCTTAACCAAATCTACAAAACAGAAACTTCAGCTGAGGCAGTGGAGATGAATCAGCAATCAGCTTGCACATTGTTGATGATCCCTTTAAATAGCACTTGACAGGGGGGTCCTTTCTGTCACTGAATCATGTTCAGCTGTGCATTAGGTGGAGAAGCACGGTTGAAAATGGCAGCATTGTTATTCAATCAGCATTACACAATGGCCGAGAAAGTAGTGACAGGATGTGTGCACGTGCCACTGCATTTACGCTGCCAGCCCTGATTACACCACTAAAACTCTTCAGGCACTGTATACATGGGGTATGGGGCCACACTGCTGCTGTTAACCACCTCTGCAATCTCCAGCTGTGCTTTCTTACTCTCTGAGCCAGGCTTCTCTCTCCATGTCAGCAGAGAACAGTATCCTCACACGTTGCAGTATCAGGTTTAGGGAGGCATCTGGGAACCAGGTTGCAGCCTTGCCATATCGGGAAGGCCTTTGTACAGTTACTTCCTCTGCTCCTCCATTTCCACAATACTGTCATCTTCACAGGAGGTCTTTCAATAGTTCGATTGACTCATCATCACACCTGCTTGCACTAATTGTTCTAGAAAACTTTAAGTCAGCTGCTAATGTAGTGGCTGAGTTACAAAGCCACTGACAGGTGCACTGCACATATTTCAGCATTTCCCACGTGCTACAGGACTCGCTCCGCATTCAATGGGCCAAAAAGCTAAAAGCTCCCCACTCCCAAATATAACTGAATGGGGTAGCAATACCTTCACACTGCAGGACTTACAGTGAAAATCTGAGCGTTGGCTTTAGCTCATTAGAAGAGGAGGATGTGCCTCAAAGGTCAAGGAGCGCCAATGCTCCCCCCCCCCATCCCCCCCCCCCCAGTTGTTCTGCGATACGCTTTACCTAAACAGCAAAACTATTTTGTTAATTACCCTTGCAACTGTTCATTCCTTTTCGCTTGTATGGGCGGCACGGTAGAACAGTGGTTAGCACTGTTGCTTCACAGCGCCAGGGACCCGGGTTCGATTCCCGGCTTGGGTCACTGTCTGTGTGGAGTCTGCACGTTCTCCCTGTGTCTGGGTGGGTTTCCTCCGGGTGCTCCGGTTTGCTCCCACAAGACCCGAAAGACGTGCTGTTGGGTAATTTGGACATTCTGAATTCTCCCTCCGTGTATCCGAACGGGTACTGGAGTGTGGCGATGAAGGGCTTTTCACAGTAACCTCATTGCAGTGTTAATGTAAGCCTACTTGTGACGATAAAGATTATTATCAGATTATAAGGAATTGGTTAGTTTCAGGTCTTGCTGACAGCCTGAATATGAAATTTCGTTCGTTCTGTAGATTTAAAAAGATTTGAATCAGTGGCTGCAAGCTGACAGATCCAAGCTCTCTTGACAGGCTGTGTCTCTAATCTCCTTCAAGCCTCAAACTATCTTATGTTGATATTCTTTTATCTCCGCAGCTTTCAACATTTTACTGAGAAATTAAGCTGCAGGAGGAGGCAAGAGGAAACAGGTCAAACCCATGGGGATTTGGTTTGTTCGTGTTTTCTGCCAGAGATGTGCCTGGAGCGGACGGGCTTAATGAGATACCTTCCCACTGACACCACAAACTAGCTTGAAGGCCGGCATTGGGTACAAACCTGCCTCAAGCTCCAAGCAGACTGTGAGTTTTCAGGATCCATGTGTTTCTTCTTCCACTTGAAATGTTTTCATTGAAAGGAGTAAAGGAAACATCACAATTCCAGTATTGCTATTCTATGCACAACTTAACCTTTCAATTGGACTTCGGCCTGTGACTCACAAGCACATCTCAGATTTGATGAATTGCTGAAACTATCACTGAATAAAAAAATAGATGAAGAACATGCTGATTTGTCATGTATGTAATGTGAGGTAATTGGCAAAAGATGCACTGGTGACATTCTTACACAGCAGGTAGAATGGATCTGGAGTGCACTGCCTTAAGAGTCTGGTGCAGTCGGATTCAATCATGGCTTTCAAAAGGGAATTGGACAGACAGCCAAAGAGAAAGAAAAATGTGGGGAAAGGGTGGATGGTATGGTACTCACAGAGTTTCTGTTGCAGGGAGCCGGGAGGGAGATGACAGACAAGGGCAATTAGGAATGGGCCCAGCCAATGGAATCTAAATCCCTTGAATAAATAAATAAACAAATAGCCAGCTGCAGTACCATTCCATGATTCTAAATTTAAAATCAAGGTTAACCATGAGTAAGAGGTGGGGGAAAGAACTTAAAATGCAACACAAGAGGTATTAAAGGTATTTGGCAAATGTAACAAATAAATTCCTCCTCGCAAATGAAGCTCATTTTTGAATTATTTAGAACTGGCAGACCATAATTTCCATTTTGGGATTTGACTTTTACTCAATACGGGAATCACAGGATGATTCAGATCTGTTTTTTCCCCATTCTCTCTCCACAGATGCTGTCAGACATTTATTTTTATTAATTTACAGAATGTGGGCATCGCTGGTCAGGCCAGCATTTATTGTTCATCCCTCGTTGCCCTTCAGAAGATGGTGGTGAGTTGCCTTCTTGAACCGCTGCAGTCCTTGAGATGTAAGTACTTCTACTGTGCTGTTAGGGAGTGAGTTCCAGGATGTTGCCCTGGCGACAGTGAAGGAATGTCAGGGTGGTGAGTGACTTGGAGGGGAACCGCCAGGTGGTGGGGTTCCCTGGTATCTGCTTCTCCTGTCCTTCTAGATCAACGTTCTTCAAACTTTTTTTCCGGGGACCCATTTTTACCAACCGGCCAACCTTCAGGACCCAACCCGGCCGACCTTCGCGACCCACGCCGGCTGACCTGAGTGACCCACGCTGGCTGACCTGAGTGACCCACCATTTTCTCTTACCATGTTTGCTGCTGATAAAAATGGAGGAAATGGTTTTGGGTCCTTTGGACCTCGTACACGCTCCTCCAATGGAACCTGTTGGATGAAAGTGAAGCCTTCCGGTGTTGGAAAGTATGGAGTCTCCATCTGTCCAAAGTTCTGCATATTTTTCCTGTAAAATTTTATCAAACAAAACCCCACTGAACTTGTAAAAAAAATGAATAATATAAATGAAAAAAATAAAAATTAACTGAATAAAATAAATGAATAAAATGAATATAACCCTCCTGAACTTGTAAAAAAAAATGAATAAAATAAATGAAAAAAATAAAAATTAAATGAATAAAATAAATGAATAAAAACCCCCTGAACTTGTAAAACAAAAAGCAGCGACCGTTTAAAAAAAATAGCGGCCGCACTGCGCATGTGCGGCCGATGATCGATCGTGCATGCGCACTGCGTCCGAATTTTTTTTACATGTTCGAAGCCATTTTAAAGGCCACTTGCAGCCGGCGCTATTAAAAGCCGGCTGCTGCGCAGGGATTTGTACGATCGGCAGCACCGCAAAGGCCGGCTCCGTGACCCTCCCGACACCCACCCGCGACCTACCCGTGGGTCGCACCCCCGAGTTTGAATGACACTATTCTAGATGGTAGTGGTCGTGGGTTTGGAAGGTGCTGTCTGGGAATTTTGGCGAGTTCCTGCAGTGCATCCTATAGATGGTACGCATGGCTGCCACTGTTCATCGGTGGTGGAGGGTTTGAATGTTTGTGGAAGGGGAGCAATCAAGCTGGCTGATTTGTCCTGGATTGTGTTGAGCTTCTTGAGTGTTCTTGGAGTTGCACTCATTCAGGCAAGTGGAAAGTATTCCATTACACTCCTGACTTGTGCCTTGTAGATGGTGGACAGGCTTTGGGGTGTCAGGAAGTGAGTTACTCGCCTTAGAATTCCTAGCCTTTGACCTGCCCTGGTAGCTACAGTATTAATATGACTAGTCCAGTTCAGTTTCTGATCAATGGTAACCCCCCCAGGATGTTGATTATGGGTGATTCAAGGGTCAGGAGGCAGTGGTTAGATCCTCTCATGTAGGGGATGGTCATTGCCTGGCATTTGTGTGGCGCAATTGTAACTTGCCACTTGTTAGCCCAAGCCTAGATATTGTCCAGGTTTTGCTGCATTTGGACATGGGCTGCTCAATTATCTGAGGAGTTGCGAATGGTGCTGAACATTGTGCAGCCATCAGCAAAAATCCCCACTTCTGACCTTATGCTGAAAGGGAGGTCACTGATGAAGCAGCTGAAGATGGTTGGGCCGAGGACACTACCCTGAGGAACTCCTGCTGTGATGTCCTGAAGCTGAGATGATTGACCTACAACCACCACAGCTATCTTCCTTTGTGCCAGTGCCAGGTATGATGCCAACCAGTGGAGAGTTTCCCCCCTGATTCCCATTGACTTCAGTTTAGCTCGGGCTCCTTGCTCCCATACTCGGTCAAATGCTGCCTTGATGTCAAGGGTGGTCACTCTCACCTCACCTCTGGCATTCAGCTCTTTTGTCCATGTTTGAACCAAGGCTGTAATGAGGTCAGGAGCTGAGTGACTCTGGCAGAACCTAAATTGAGCATCAGAGAGCAGGTTATTGCTGAGTAAGTGCCACTTGATAGCACTGTTGGTGACTCCTTCCATCACTTTGCAGATGATCCCGAGTAGATTGATAGAGCGGCAATTGGCTGGGTTGGATTTGTTCCGTTTCTTGTGTACAGGACAGACCTGGGAAATTTTCTACATTGCCGGGGAGATGCAAGTGTGGTAGCTGTGCTGGAACAGCTTGGCTAGGGCTGAGGCAAGGTTTGGAACACAAGTTTTCAGTACTATTGCTGGAATATTGTCAGGGCCCATAGCTTTTGCAGTATCCAGTGCCTTCAGCCATTTCTTGATATCACGTGGAGTGAATCGTATTGGCTGAAGACTGATACCTGTGATGTTGGGGACCTCTGGAGAAGACCGAGATCAATCATCCACTGGGCACTTGTGGCTGAAGTTGCGAATGCCTCAGCCTTATCTTTTGCACATATGTGCTGGGCTCCTCCATCATTGAGGATCGGGATATTTGTGGAGTCCCCTCCTCCAGTAAGTTGTTTAATTGTCCACCACCATTCACGGCTGGATATGGCAGGACTACACAGCTTAGACCTGATGTGTTTGTTGTGGAATCGCTTGGCTTTGTCTATTACTTGCTGCTTATGCAGTTTGGCACACAAGTAGTCCTGTGTTGTAGCTTCACCAGGTTGACACCTCATTTTTCGGTATGCCTGGTGCATGGCCTCCTGCACTCTTCATTGAACCAGGGTTGATCCCCTCGCTTGGTGGTAATGGCAGAGTTCGGGGGATAAGCCGGTCCTTGAGGCTGCAGATTGTGTTTGAATACATTTCTATTGCTGCTGCTGCTGATGGCCCACCGTGCCTCATCGATGCCCAGTCTTGTGTTGCTAGATCTGTTCAAAGTCTATTGTCACATGGGTGTCCCGTTAAGAAATGTTTTTGTCTTATTACATGGCTTCAGTGATGTCATTGTGTGGGTGGAGCTGGGCTGTGGCTCTGGGAGTTGGTTTTACTTTCGCTTTGAGTTCGAGTTGGTTTTGGCCTGCACAGGTTGAAAAAAGGTTTTTCCCTCTATGTACATTTTAAAAGTTATTTCCAGACTGCTTTTTGGAAGAAATTCAAACCTGCTGTTTTGGAAAGGAAACAGGAACATCCATACGAGGTCTCGAGTGCTGTGTGTTGGGTCACACCTTTGAAAAGGGTTTTCTCGTGTATGGGATCTTGTTATTAAATTGGAACAGCTAAGAGGGGAATTTATTAAAGGTGATGATGTGTTGGGTATACTGGGTCTGCGAGGACTGCATTTACCATAGCAGTGAGAGAGACAGGTTTCTAACACTTGAATAAATGCAACTCTATTTTATTGAACTCTTAACTATTAAACATACTTTAACTGTGGGTTGACACTATGCTGAGTTGACTGGAGACCTGAGGCTAACCTGACCAGACTGTCTTACTACCACATGGTGGATGTTCTAGTTGTTGCTAACAGGCTCTGACTGTCTCAGAGGCTGCATCCATGAGAACTGGAAAACTAGTGCCGTCTGGCTTTATAGTGGCCGTGTCCTTTCTGGTGATTGGCTGCTGTGTTCTGTGTGTTCATTGGTCATCCTGTGTGTCAATCAATGCCTGTCTGTGCACCATCATATACCTGTGTGTATATTATGACAGGTGATACATAGATTACTGTAGCTGTGTGGGGTATTTATGTTGGTAGTTGATAAAAATGCTTACTGTGTGTGTGTTTATAAAAATGTTAACTAAATTTGCAGAATAAACTTTGTTTTTGATTAAAAGTGCTTAATGCTTCTGTTGAATAACACCTGAAAGGCAGACCCTTGTTCTCATCATAACCGAAGTCCATAAACAGTTGTAGGTCAGGTGAACTCCATGACATACTTTGGAGTTTTCTAAACTCCGACCCATAATACTATCCCATTTAGCTCAGTGGTAGTGCCACACAACACGATGGAGAGTATCCTCAATGTGAAGACATGGCTTTGTCCACAAGTACTGTGCGATGGCCACTTCTACCCATATTTCCATTGCCAGATGCATCTGCAGCAGGCAGATTGGTGTGAATGAGGTCAAGTATGTTTTTCCCTCTTGTTGGTTCCCTCACGACCTGCTGCAATTGTGTCCTTTAGGACCCGGCCAGCTCCGCCTGTGGTGGTACTACCGAGCCACTCTTGGTGATGTACATTGAAGTCCCCCACCCTGAGCATATTCTGCGCCCTTAACCACCCTCAATGCTTCCTCCAACTGGTGTTCAACATGGAGGAGTACTCAGTCATCAGCTGATGGTGGTCAGTGCGTGGT
This sequence comes from Scyliorhinus canicula, assembly GCF_902713615.1. Lineage (NCBI taxonomy): Eukaryota > Metazoa > Chordata > Chondrichthyes > Carcharhiniformes > Scyliorhinidae > Scyliorhinus > Scyliorhinus canicula. The sequence goes on along the minus strand of NC_052162.1, from coordinate 21,335,534 downwards.
AATCAGCAGGAGGTTTCCTTGTCTATGTTTAACCTGAAGACATGAGACTTCATGAGGTCCAGAGTCGACATTGAGGCCTCCCAGGTTAACCCCCTCCCGACTGTATATCACTGAGCCACCACCTCTGCTGGATCTGTCCTGCGGTGAGACAGGACATACCCAGGAATGGTGATAATCGTGTCTGGGCCATTGCAAAGCCATTTTAAATCTGGATTACTTTTAATTTTATTTTTAAAAATGTTCTGCTTTCCCAAATGCACGAGTTGACTTTGCACAAAGCAGCTCTCCATTATTTCCATCATGAGGCCATTTTGCAAGGATGGACTAATTAAGCAACAGCCTGACATCGTCCATGTCACAGAATCATACCTTACAGACAATGTCAGGCCATTGCTTAACTAGTCTGTGAGACATCTCTCCCAGTTTAGGCACAAGCCACCAGATATTAGCAAGGAAGACTTTGCAAGGTGGTCAGGGCTGGGTTTGCCCTTGCCATTTCCGGTGCCTAGTTCGATGCCGAGTGGTCCGTCCAGTTTCATTCCTTTTTTGTGTTTTCTTCGTCGTTGAACACAACTGAGTGGCTTGCGAGGCCATTTCTGAGGGTATTTAAGAGTCAACCACACTGCTGTGGGCCTGGAGTCACATGTAGGCCAGACCAGGTAAGGATGGCAGATCTCCTTCCCTAAAGGACATGAGTGAACCAGATGGTTTTTTACAACAATCGACAATGGTTTCATGGTCATCATTAGACTTTTAATTCCAGATATCCGTGGTGAGATTTGAACCCAGGTCCTCAGATCATTATCTTGGGTCTCTGGTTTACTAGTCCAGCTACAATACCACTCTGCCACCGCATCCCCCTGCTGAGATTGTCCAGCATTTTCTGTTTTTATTTCAGGTTTCAGCATCTGCAGTAATTTGCTTTTACGACAGGGTGATTGATGGTCTTAGTGGTTCTAAGAATCCTAGATGAAGTGGAAGACTCATCTGCAAATTCCCATTGTCTGACATAAATTGAAACTAAATTCACAATCTCATTTTAGGGATGCAGAAAGGTTAAGGGAGCATAAATCTCACCCTGGTGCGGTAAGGACTTTAGAAATCTTGGAAAAAGAAAGGGTATCCTTTCAATCACACCCCTTCCATTCAGCATTGTATTTTATGATAGGTTTTACCCACCCATTTATACTTCCTCAATACTCTTCATACATGTTCCCAGAGATAGAATCAAAGAATTCCTACAGTGCAGAAGAAGGCCATTCTGCACTGTTGGGATTCTATGATTCTATGAACAGTTAGATGAGGGCCTTTTTAATCTGTTTTTGCTTGAGGGGAAATGTTGATCAGAATAATGACTCTTTAGCTCGGAAACGCCACCGGGAAGTAATTAGATCATCTTCATCACAATTACCACCAATCAGCATCCTGTCCTGATAATAATAATAATCTTTATTTGTGTCACAAGTAGATTGACATTAACACCGCAATGAAGTTACTGTGAAAAGCCCCTAGTCGCCACACTACGGCCCTTGTTCGGGTACACTGAGGGAGAATTCAGAATGTCTAATTCACCTAATCTGCACGTCTTTCGGGACTTGTGGGAGGAAACCAGAGCACCCGGAGGAAACCCATGCAGACTCGGGGAGAACATGCAGACTCCGCACAGACAGCAACCCAAGCCGGGAATCGAACCCGGGTCCCTGATACTGTGAAGCAAGGCTGCTAACCACTGTGCTACTTGACGGCCTCAATCATCCAGTATCTCTAGCAACGCTGGATATAATAAGAATCTGTTTTATTATCACAAGTTCTGTTTGAGTACATTGGGGCAGAATTCAGAATGTCCAAATAACCTAATAAGCACGTCTTATGGGTTGAGTGAGTAGGGGCAGACCCAATGCAGCTGTGATGTCTTCTGTGCTCAATTAGCCACCAGTCGCCGTTGTAACGGACCATAATTGCAGAATGGCCACATGACAGAAATAATAGAGAGCTGCTTTGTGCAAAGTCACCAGCAAGGTGGAGTGCCTCTGGGAAAGGAGATTTAAAAAATTTTTTTAAAAGACTTAAAAGTAGTCCAGATCAATACATTACTTTGCGACATATGTTCTTCTTGGAAATTGGGAATATCAATCCTTGAACATTTTCCATAATGTTAAATATTTCTGTTCAAAGAGCATATCGGGTGCCAGGACTATTGTCAGTGGTGGTTTCTGCTCCTGACCCAAACATCAATCTTAATGCTAAGGTTGGATACAACTGTGGCTTTATTGCAGTAAGATGTGTGGCCTCCCACAGCAGCTGGCGAAATGGCTGCTGAATAGAGGACACGCTCCTCCTGCTGGGCGGAGCCAGCAGGCTGGGGCTACCGGCGAACCTGTAGTACAGGTCCTACCTTACATCACCTAATACAGGTGTAACAGTGGTTTACCACATTCATCCCCTGTTAAAAATGAGTCCGGCGGGGGTGGTGGAGAACTATATACTGTAGTGAATTTATGTACAGTGTTTTATCAGGGAAAAGAAAGAAAAATGTCCTTTGAAAGTCCAGTGCCAGTTAGAGATTCAACCGGTCTGGTGCCTTGACGTTCCGCTGGGAGCGACATAGCGGTGGCGGCGATGTCGATGCTGGCCTGATGTTGGATGACTCCGGGAGTGTGCTGAAATCCTCTTCATCCTCTGGCTTGGGCAGGGGAAGGAGGGATGGTCCTGGTGGGGTTAATGTTGGGAACGCTGGGGGAGGGGAGGCTGGCGCCGGGCCGGAGAAGTGTGTATGGGTGGAACCTGCTGGTGCCAGATCCCTGAGGGAGACAGTATCTTGGCGGCCAACGGGGTACGCCACATCGGCATACTAGGGGTTGGCATGGAGCAAGTGCACCCTATCCACCAACGGGTCCGCCTTGTGGAGTCGGACGTGCCTACGGAGCAGGACCGGTCCTGGAGCTGCGAGCCAAGTGGGGAGCGACACCCCGGATGTGGACTTCCTGGGGAAGTAAAAAGACGTTCATGGGGTGTGTTATTTGTAGCGGTACACAGTAGTGACCGGATGGAGTGTAGTGCATCAGGGTGGACCTCCTGCCAGCGAGAGGCTGGGAGGTTCCGTCTGTGGGATGCCATGCCACGAGAAAGTTTCTTTGCAGGCTTTGATAACTGACGCCGATGTGAGTTCTGGGAGATTCAGTACTTCCGGAAAGTTGGAGTAATAATCGATGAGAAGAACATAGTTTCGACCCATGGAGTGAAACAAGTCTATACCAACTTTGTCCCACGGTGACGTAGCCATCTCATGCTGCTGCAGTGGCTCCTTGCATTGTGCCGGTCGATGTTTTTGACACGTGTCACATGTGAGCACCATGTTCGTTATGTCCTCATTTATCCCAGGCCAATTCACGGATTGCCGTGCTCTGCTTTTGCACTTTTCGGCACCAAGGTGCCCCTCGTGAATCCTGCGGAGCATGCCCGCCCAGAGCGCCAGTGGAATGACGATTCTGACATTCCGCAGTATGATGCCATCCACCACGGACAGTTCAGCTTGGACATTTTGGAACTGTGGGCACCGCCCTCTTGGCCAGCCATGCTGAAGGTTGTGCATGACTTGAAGCAGAGTGGCATCTTCCCGTGTCGCCTGACGAATTTGCTGCAGCCTCTCGTCCGTTGCCGGGAGTGTCTCCCTGCACCCACTGTGCATGAGCTTCCACATCATTAATGGAAGCCGGAGGCGGATTGTCAGCATCAATTTCTCGGGATAAGGTATCAGCTATTATTAGGTCCTTACCAGGGGTGTAGACCAGCGTGAAGTTGTACCTCCGCAACTTCATCATCATGCGTTGCAGGCGCGGCATCATGTCATTGAGATCTTTGTTGATGATGTTGACCAGTGGCCTATGATCAGTCTCCATGAGAAATGTGGGGAGACCATACACATAGTGATGAAATTTGGTCACGCCTGTGATCAATCCCACGCACTCCTTCTCTATCTGCGCATACCTGCACTCTGTGGCGGTCATCGCTCGAGAAGAGTAAGCCACTGGGACCCAGTCCGACTGGTCATTCTGTTGAAGTATCACCGCATCAATTCCATGTTGACTGGCATCGGTGGAGATCTTTGTGGGTTTTGCCGGGTCAAAGAATGCCAGCGTTGGAGCTGCCATCAATTGGTGTCTCATATCGTCCCATTCATCTTGGTGACGTTGGGTCAAGGCAAACTCCGTGTCCTTCCTTATCACTTGCCTTAACGCCGTTGTCCGTGCTGCTAGGTTCGGTATGAACTTGCCTAGGAAGTTGATGAATCCCAGGAACCTGAGCACCGCTTTCTTGTCACGTGGTCGCTGCATGCTCTGAATCGCTGCGATCTTGTCAGCGTCCGGCTTCACCCCGTGCTCTGATATTGTGTCACCCAGGAAGGTCAGAGAGCAACGTGCAAAGGTGCACTTGGCTTGGTTGAGCTTCAGCCCAAATTGGTGGATTCTTTGGAAGACTTGTTTTAACCTCGCAATGTGGTCTTCCTCTGTCGTTAACCATATTCTGATGTCATCAACATATACACGGAAGCCTTCAATGCCTTCTGTCATCTGCTCCATTATATTTCAGATGCAGATATAATCCCGAAGGGCATCCGATTATAACAGTACCGTCCAAACGGCGTGTTGAAGGTACACAGTAGTCGGCTGGAATCATCGAGCTGCATTTGCCAGAAGCCTTGTGAGGCATCAAGTTTGGTGAATATGCGAGCTTGTGCCATTTCGCTCGTTATCTCCTCTCGCTTGGGGATAGGGTAGTGTTCCCAGCGAATGTTTTTGTTCAAATCCTTGGGATCTAAACAGATTCTGAGTTCACCGGACGGCTTCTTGACACACACCAACGAGCTGACCCAGTCAGTCGGCTGTGTGACTTGTGATATGATGCCTTGAGATTGGAGGTATTGGAGTTCTGCTTTTAGCTTGTCCCGCAATGGAGCTGGTACCCTCCATGGTGCATGAATGACCGGTATTGCATCCTCTTTGAGCAGGATTCTGTATTTGTAAGGTAACGGACCCATGCCAGAGAAGACGTCGGGATACTCACTGAGAAGCAGCCGTATGTCATCGTCCAGTTGTGATGAGACAGCCGTGTGCATGAAGATCCTTTGTATCAGCCGCAAATCCTTGCAGGCTTGAGCACCTAATAGTGAAGTTCTTTTGTCGTCCACGATCTCAAAATGTAGTCCTTTTGTGACTGTCTTGTTGACTACTTGTAGGTAGCATGATCCCCTCGAGGTGATCTGGTTCCCATTGTAGTCTGTTAACTTGCAGGTAGCATCTCGTGTGCCCCTGGGATGGATGCGAGATCTTTGCTTGTCATCAAGATTGCTGATGCTCCTGTGTCCAGCTTGAACGTAATTGGGGAGTTCACTTGCACTGTGGCACTCCATTCACTTGTGGATTCAACGGTATGCACGTAACGAGGCTGTGTGGTCAGCTTATATGGTTCCGCTGTGGCGTTTATGATTCCAACGCCGTACGTGTTCTCCCAGGAGTGGAACTCTTCGTGGTCGGAAAAATTTTCTTCGGGTGTCCGAGTGTCCATTGCATCTACTGTGCATACCTTAAAATTTCCATGCCTTTGCATTGGAGAGTAGTATTTGGCTGTGGACTGACACTGGGAGGCAAAATGATTCATCTTAGAGCATTTTAGACACCTTTTCCCTTGTGCAGGACATTTCCCTTTTAAATGGGCGGTGCCAGCGCGGTAGCACATCATGACGTCCGTGACATCACGCACTGGCAGCGTTCGCGCATGCGCAGCGCGCTGTTCAGACTGGGGCCGGTATTGTGCGTACTGCGCATGCGCGTACCGGGTCCTTTCGGGATCGTGTCTGTTCTGATTGCGCACACGCGCAGGCGTGCCGTTATGGGTGCCAGCCACCGGAAAAGAAGGCCTGCCTCGTGGTGGATCTTCTCCATGTTTTTTTTCAAGTAACTCCAGGTACTGCTGCTTTCACTGCTCTTGCTGTAAGCATTTTGCTATTGTGGTTTTTAGTGGTAAATCATTTTGTTGCATGAATGCTTCCCTTAAATTTTCGTCGGAAAGACCATAGATGAATTGATCCCTGATGAAGGAGTCTGTTACACCAGCATAGTTGCAGCCTTGTGCTAGCAAGCGGAGATCTGTGACACAATTGGAGATAGTCTCCCCGGTTTTTTGGAATCAGTTACGCAGGTTAAATCATTCCATGAATTCATTTGATTGTGATTTACAGTGGTCATCAAATTTTGCCACTATCATTTGATATTTAGTTTTATCTTCAGTATCACCATACGTAAACGAGTTATAAATGTCTACTGCCTGCCAGCCTGCCATTGAGAGTAATAATGCAATCTTTCCCTCGTCGGTGGCTGCATTTAGGTCCATAGCTGCCATATATATCTGAAGCTGCTGTTTATACATTTTCCAGTTACTATTTAAATTACTGGTAGTTTTCAGCATCTCTGGAAGTAGCGTGCGATCCATCGCTGCAGTAGGTTGTTTGGAATCAAAATGCTGCGAAGTCTTCCACAGTCGAGCGGCCGGCCCGTTGCTTTTGCTGGTTGCTTTGATTCTTTCTGGTCTCTAACCTGATCTATCTAGTGCTGTTCAAATAAAGCCACTCCTGTACCATGTTTTGTTACCTGCAGAGATGGTAACTCAGTTACAGTAGACGCTCTGGAAAGAAGGCTAGAAGTCGTCCAGAAGTTTGATGGTAGGTTTATTGAGCAACACAACTTAAATAACTGCGTGAGCTCTTACTTAAAGAACTTCACTTGTAAATGAGGTTACAACTTTTCGATGCTCTGCAACTAGGCCTGAACACACTAGCAGCGCTGAGCTAAATTTCTGTTCCTGTTCCCCTCACAGTCACATCAGCCAAAGTGAGGGGGAGGGCCGTTGGCATCACTTTTATACATTCCCGTGCTGCTCCCTGGTGGTCTTTCCATTACCCATCAGCCCCTTCTGTACACACTCAAGTAAGGATCACTACATCTACCTGCCCGTTTCCCCGGGGGTTGTAGCTGGTCATCCTGCTGGAGGCGATACCCCTGCTGGGCGGGAACTGACGCAGCTCATCACTCATGAATGAGGATCCCCTGTCACTGTGGATGTATGCGGGGAAACCGAACAGAGTGAAGATTGTGTTTAGGGCTTTGATGACGGTGGCAGACGTCATATCAGGGCATGGGATGGCGAAGAGTAATAGGGAGTACTCATCGACCAGACTGAGAATATAGGTGTTTCGGTCGGTGGAGGGGAGGGGCCCTTTGAAATCCACGCTGAGGCGTTCAAAGGGGCGGGAGGCCTTCACCAGGCGCGCACGGTCCGGCCGGTAGAAGTGCGGCTTGCACTCCGCACAGACCTGGCAGTCTCTGGTGACTGTCCGTACTTCCTCAACGGAGTAGGGTAGATTGCGAGCCTTGACAAGATGGTACAATTGTGTGACCACCGGGTGACAAAGGCTGTCATGTAGGGCTCGGAGTCGGTCTACTTGAGCGCTGGCACATGTACCTCGGGGTAGGGTGTCTGGGGTCTCGTCGAGTTTGCCGGGGTGATACAAAGTCTCGTAATTATAGGTGGAGAGCTCGATTCTCCACCGCAAGATTTTATTGTTTTTGATCTTGCCCCGCTGCGTGTTGTTAAACATGAAGGCTACCGACTGTTGGTCAGTGAGGAGAGTGGATTTCCTGCTGGCCAGATAATGCCTCCAATGCCGCACAGCTTCAACGTTAGCTTGGGCCTCTTTTTCGACGGACGAGTGCAAAATTTCTGAAGCATGAAGGGCGCGGGAAAAGAATGCCATGGGTCTGCCTGCCTGATTGAAGGTGACGGCAAGTGTGAAGTCTGATGCGTCGCTTTCTACGTGGAAGGGCAGTGTCTCGTCTACTGCGTGTACCCCGGCCTTGGCTATATCAGCTCTGATATGGGCGAAGGCCTGTTGTGCCTCAGCCGTAAGGGGAAAGTGGATGGACTGAATGAGTGGGCGGGCCTTGACCGCATAGTTTGGGACCCACTGGGTGTAGTAGGAGAAGAACCCCAGGCAGTGTTTGAGGGCCTTGGGGCAGTGGGGGAGAGGAAGCTCCATGAGGGGGCCCATGCGGTCGGGAGCGGGCCCCAGAACACCGTTCAGGACCACATAGCCGAGGATGGCGAAGCGGGTTGGACTGAACACGCACTTCTCCTTGTTGTAGGTGAGATTGAGGAGAGTGGCGGTGTGGAGGAATTTGGCAAGGTTGGCGTCGTGGTCCTGCTGATCGTGGCCGCAGATGGTGACGTTGTCTCGGGACGGGAAGGTGGCCCGCAAACCGTACCAGTCGACCATTCGGTCCATCTCCCTTTGGAAGACCGATACCCTGTTAGTGACGCTGAAGGGAACCCTGAGGAAGTGATAGAGACGACCGTCCACCTCGAAAGTATGAACAGTCCGATTTAAGAATGGGCAGCTGCTGGTAGGCGGATTTGAGGTCTATCGTTGAGAAGACCTGGTACTGCGCAATCTGATTGACCATATCAGATACGCGTGGGAGAGGGTACACATCGAGCTGCACATACCGATTGATGGTCTGGCTGTAGTCCATGACCATTCTGTGTTTCTCCCCAGTTTTAACGACTACCACTTGGGCTCTCCAGGGGCTGTTACTGGCCTCGATGATGCCTTCCCGAAGCAGCTGCTGGACCTCGGACCTGATGAAGGTCTTGTCCTGGGTGCTGTACCGTCTACTCCTGGTGGCAAGGGGTTTGCAATCTGGAGTTAGATTGGCAAAGAGGGAGGTTGGGTCGACCTTTAGGGTCGCGAGGCCGCACACAGTGAGGGGTGGTAGGGTCCCGCCGAATTTGAGGGTAAGGCTCTGGAGATTGCACTGGAAGTCCAGGCCTAGGAGCAGGGCACCGCAGAGATTAGGAAGGACGTAGAGGCGGAAGCCGCTGAATTCTACGCCCTGGACTGTCAGAGTGACCGTGCAGAATCCCCGGATCGCGGCGGAATGGGATCCGGAGGCCAGGGAGATTCTTTGATTGGCGGGGTGAACCGCGAGGGAGCAGCGCCTTACCGTATCTGGGTGGATGAAGCTTTCGGTGCTCCCGGAGTCCAGCAGGCAAGAGGTCACACGACTGTTGATTCTCACACTGGTCGAAGCGGTGGCCAGGTTGTGCGGACGAGACTGGTCGATCGTCTGAGGCAAGCTGCGGTCGGTCGTTGCTGGCGTCAGAAGATGGAGAGCGTGGGGGGCCCAGGTCCTGGAATGTTGTCGCCGTCCATGCCCCGTGGGGAAGACAGGATGGCGGCGCTTGAAGATCCTGCGGGGAACAAAATGGCGGCGCCCATGGGCCGCATGTTGCGGGGGCTGGTCAAGATGGCGGTGCCCATGGGCTGCATGTGGACTGAGGGGGGAAGATGGCGGCACCCACTGGCCCCTCGCGGCCCCGGGAAGTGAAGATGGCGGCGCCCATTGGCCGCGTGTGGCCCCGGGAGGTGAAGATGGCAGCGCCCACTGGCCGCGCGTGGTCCGGGATGAAGTTGGCAGCACCCATTGTGTGTAGGTCAGGGGGGTGGGGGGAGGGGGCGGTAGCAAATGGCAGTGCGGGCCGGGCAGCGTTGGCGGGGGTACTTCTGCTGGCAGCCGAAGTAACATTGGGGACCCCCAGGGTGCGCGAGTTCGCGTGTGGCGCAGGCGTACTGGCTGGGTGAAGACCCGGCTGGGGCGGACGTCTGTGGGGTCCACGAGAGATAGGAAGGGTGGGCCGCATGGCCGGAGGGGGTAGGCCTGAGCATTACATGAGGCGACTGTCATGAGAGTGCTAGCTTTTTAGTTTCAGCTAGGTCGAGCGTAGCTCCTTCTAACAGTCTTTGGCTTATTAGGTCCGACCCAATCCCCGTTACAAACGCGTCGCACATAAAAAGGTTGGAATGTTCGGTGGCCGTAACGGCCTGGCAGTCACAGTCCCGGACGAGTGGGATTCGGACCCACCAGAAGTCTTCTATGGACTCATCAGGGGGTTGAGAGCGAGTGGTGAGTATGTGCCTGGCGAAGAGTGTGTTCGTTTTCTGTGCGTAGTTTTCTTTGAGGAGCGCCATGTCGTCTGCATAATTCGGGGTGTCCTGGATCAGCGGAAACACGTTTGATTTCAACCTTGAGTACAGGATCTGTATCTTCTGAGCCTCCGTCGGAGGGGTGGTCGCTGAGTTGATATCGGCCTCGAAGCAAACTAGCCAGTGATTAACGTCCTTTTTGGCGTCGCTTGATTGCGGATCCAGCTGCAGGCGATGTGGTTTGATTCGGAGGTCCACCTTTTAGAAAATCTTACTGCAATAAATTGATGCACGATCAATTGTACAAAGACTAAGGTTGGATACAACTGTGGCTTTATTGCAGTAAGATGTGTGGCCTCCCATGGCAGCTGGCGAAATGGCTGCTGAATAGAGGACACGCTCCTCCTACTGGGCGGAGCCAGTAGGCAGGGGCTACCGGCGAACCTGTAGTACAGGTCCTACCTTACATCACCTAATACAGATGTAACAGAGGTTTACCACATTTCTGCTCCTGACCCAAACATCAATCTTAATGCTAGCCCAATCTAATTTCCAGCCTGTTATATAACCAGTTATTTTGATGGAAGACTCAATAGTGCAGCAGTTCCCATTACGAGGAGCCTGTTGCACAGGATAGGATACTATTTATGAAGGAGCGCTAGCAGTGTCCGTGTATCAGGAATTGAGGCCAGGTGATTACTGGATGGTCTGCACAGCTATTAGTCTCAATCACCCTCATCAACATGATAATGAAGTCTAATTTCTTATTCATCCAGTACAAAGTGTTTTGAGCCAAAATAAATTACATTTCATGTACGCAATGTAGCACATTGAGGTGAATTCATAACACCCACTTCTAATTCATAGGATATTTGAACTGATTGAAGACCTTTAAAGAAACAAATCACTCAAAAGGAAATGTGTCGCCAATTTTCTATATTTGTCCATAATTATTCACTTTGCTGATTCAAAGAGACTCATCATCCAGCCCCAGTCTGACTTGCTGTAAATCCAGAGATTAAACAGTCACAACCCTCTCACAACCCTCCAAATAATCAGCTTTGATCATTCTTCAATATCTGGTACAAATGTTCTTGGCCAACTTTAAAAAAAACCACAATTGAATGATGACGGGAAAAGCTGAAAGTGACGCTGATGCTGTTGATTGTGATGCTGCCCACGGTGGCCCTGTGCGAGAGTCTTGCTGTCCATTGCTTCACATGGGGCTCGAGGAACTAACCCTAAGTAAGTAAGAAGTGTTACAACTCCAGGTTAAAGTCCAACAGGTAAGGGCGGCATGTGGCGCAGTGGTTAGCACTCGGACTGCGGCACTGAGGACCCGGGTTCGAATCCCGGCTCTGGGTCACTGTCCGTGTGGGGTTTGCACATTGTCTGCGTGGGTTTCACCCCCACAACCCAAAGATGCGCAGGTTGGGTGGATTGGCCACGCTAAATTGCCCCTTAATTGGTGAAAAACAATAATTGGGTACTCTGAATTTTTTTTAAAAAATGTCCAACAGGTTTGTTTGGAATCACTAACATTCGGAGTGCAGTTCCTTCATCAGGTGACTCAACAACAAAGTGATTCCGAACAAACCTGTTGGACTTTATCCTGGTGTTGTAAGACGTCTCACTGTGCCCACCCCAGTCCGACATCTCCACGTCATCATCATAGAATTTACAGTGCAGAAGGAGGCCATTCAGCCCATCGGCTCTTGGAAAGAGCATCCCAACCAAGGTCAACACCTCCACCCTATCCCCATCTCCCAGTAACCCTATCCAACACTAAGGGCAATTTATCATGGCCAATCCACCTAACCTGCACATCTTTGGACTGTGGGAGGAAACCAGAGCACCCGGAGGAAACCCACGCACACACGGGGAGGACGTGCAGACTCTGCACAGACAGTGACCCAAGCCGGAATCAAACCTGGGACCCTGGAGCTGTGAAGCGATTGTGCTATCCACAATGCTACCGTGCAGCCCGTGCTGCCTCATGCCTAAGTAAGTAAGTAAGTAAGTAAGATGTTACTAGGTGAGGCGAGGGACGTGGGCACAGGGCTCTTGGCAGGCATCGAAGGAGATTGTCTTGAATTAACCTCAAAGTGCGGCAGCACGATGAAAGGACAAATTGGCCAAAGCCCATTGTGCATTGAAGGCTGAAGCTCTGGGGTCCATTGCAATCAAAGTGAACCACTCTGCGAGGGCAGCTGAACACGTGGCTGCAGGACTGGTGCAAGAGGGAAGGTTTCAGATATGTGGATCATTGGGATATCTTCTGGGGAAGGTGGGACCTGTACATGAAGGACGGATTGCACCTAAACTGGAGGGGCACCAATATCCTGGGTGGGAGGTATGCTCGAGCACTTCGGGAGGGTTTAAACTAGTTTGGCAGGGGGATGGGAACCAGAGCTATGGATCAGAGGATAGGGTAGCTGTTGAACAGGCAGAAATAGTATGCAGCAAGTCTGTGAAGAAGGACAGACAGTTGACAGGGCAACGTTGCACTCAGTGTGTCTGTTTCAATGCAAGGAGAGTCAGGAATAAGGGAGATGAACTTAGAGCATGAATCAGTACTTGGAACTACGATGTTGTGGCCATTACGGAGACATGGATTTCACAGGCGGCAGGAATGGTTGTTAGATGTTCCGGGGTTTAGATATTTTCCGAAGAATAGGGAGGAAGGTAAAAGAGGAGGGGGAGTGACACTGTTGATTAGGGAGTGCACCACAGCTGCAGAAAACGAGGTCGTTGAGATGGGTTTGCCTACTGAGTCAGTATGGGTGGAAGTCAGAAACAGGAGCAGTCACTTTATTGGGAGTTTTCTATAGACCCCTCAATAGCAGCAGCGAGATAGAGGAACAGATTGGGCGGCAGGTCTTGGAAAAGTGCAGAAGTAACAGAGTTGTTGTCATGGGTGACTTCAACCTACCTAATATTGACTGGAACCTCCACAGTGCAAATGGTTTGGATGGAGCAGGCTTTTTCAGATGTGCACAGGAAAGATTCCTGACTCAATATGTAGATAGGCCAACTGGGGGGGGGGGGGGGGGGGGGGGAGGCCACATTGGACTTGGTGCTCGGTAACGAACCAGGCCAGGTGTCAGATGTCTCGGTGGGAGAGAATTTCGGTGTCAGTGACCACAACTCCTTGACCTTTACCATAGTCATGGAGAGGGATCGGAACACACAGTATGGGAAGGGATTTAATTGGGGGTGGGGAAATTATACTGCTATTAGACAGGAGCTGAGGAGCATAAACTGGGAACAATTGTTCTTGGGGAAATGCACAACAGTAATGTGGGAATTGTTTAAGGAGCACTTGCTGCGAGTGCTGAATAGTTTGTCCCATTGAGACGGGGAAGGAATGGTAAGGTGAAGGAGCCTTGGATGACAAGAGAAGTGGAGCTTCTGGTCAAGAGGAAGAAGGAAGCTTACATAAGGTCGAGGAAGCAAGGATCTGACTCCACTCTAGAGGGTTACAAGGTAGCCAGGAAGGAACTCAAAAATGGACTGAGGGAAGCTAGAAGGGGGCATGAAAAATCCCTGGCGGGTAGGATTAGGGAAAACCGCAAGGCATTCTACACTTATGTGAGAAATAAGAGGATGATCAGAGTGAGAGTAGGGCTGATCAGAGATAGTGGAGGGAACTTGTGCCTAGAGTCTGAGGAGATGGGGAAGCCCTAAATGAATACTTTGCTTTAGTATTCACTAGAGGGACCTTGTTGCCCGTGAGAATAGTGTGAACCGGGTTAAAAGACTCGAACAGGTTGAGATTAAGGAGGATGTGCTGGAAATTTTGAAAAGCATCAGGATAGATAAGTCCCCTGAGCCTGACGGGATATACCCAAGGTAACTACGGGAAGTGAGGGAGGAGATTTCTGCGCCGTTAGTGATGATCTTTGCGTCCTCACTCTCCACTGGAGTAGTACCGGATGATTGGAGGGAGGCGAATGTTGTTCCCCTGTTCAAGAAAGGGAATAGGGAAATTCTTGGGAATTACAGACCCATCAGTCTTACACGTCTGTGGTGAGCAAAATATTGGAAAAGATTCTGAAAGATACGGGGCGCTATTCTCCCAGGCAGGGAGAAATCGTAAGGCTGGCGTCAAAACTGGGCGGGTTTGACGCCAGCCTCCCCCTCCCCGACCGGGAACCGATTCTGCTCCCCCGCCGGGGCTAGCATGCCGCGGCCGTGAACTCCGGCATCGCGGGCTTAACGAATTTCGTTAAGCCCGCTTGCCAGAGTTTGCGTCGGCTGATGCGTCACATGACTTCAGCCGCACATGCACAGATTGGAAGACTCCAACCCGCGCATGCGCGGATGACGTCATCGCGCATTTGCGCGAAATCCGCGCATGCGCGGGCCGGGATGCCCCTCAGCCGCCCCGCGTATTGATACAGCGGGGCGGCGGAAGGACAAAGAGTGCGCGGGAATCGGACCCGCTGCCCGCGATCGGTGCCCACCGATCGCGGGCCCATGGCACCCTTGGCATGGCCGTGGTACTGCTGTGCCAATCGGTGCCATGGTTGCCAAGATCGGGACTTTACGGCCGTTTTTACGAACGGCCAGACCAGGTGTGTTTGCCGTTCGTAAAAACGGCCGTAACGGGCTTGGAATTCGGCCCATCGGCCAGCTGAGAATCGCTGCTGGCCGTAAAAAAACGGCGGCAGCGATCCGTGTCGGGAGTTGGGCGTGGGGGGGAGAATAGCGGGAGGGCGTCGGACTAGCGTGGCCGTAAAAATTTACGACCCCCGCTATTCTCCGCACCGTCGTGAGTGCGGAGAATTGCGTTCAGGATTTATGATTATTTCGAAAAACATAGTTTGATTCAAAATAGTCAGCATGGCTTTGTGAGGGGCAGGTCATGCCTCACAAGCCTCATTGAATTCTTTGAGGATGACGAGACACATTGATGAAGGTCGGGCAGTGGATGTGGTGTATATGGATTTCAGTAAGGCATTTGATAAGCTTCCCCATTGTAGGCTCATTCAGAAAGTTAGGGGGCATGGAATACAGGGAAATGTGGCTGTCTAGATACAGAATTGGCTGGCTGAAAGAAGACAGCGAGTGGTAGTGGATGGAAAGTATTCTGCCTGGAGATCGGTGACCAGTGGTGTCCCACAAGGATCTGTTCTGGGACCTCTGCTCTTTGTGGTTTTTATAAATGACTTGGATGAGGAAGTGGAAGGGTGGGTTAGTAAGTTTGCCGATGACACGAAGGTTGGGGGAGTTGTAGATAGTGTTGAGGGTTGTTGCAGGTTACAGCAGGACATTGACAGGATGCAGAGCTGGGCTGAGAAGCGGCTGATGGAGTTCAACCTTGATAAATGTGAAGTGATTCATTTTCGAAGGTCGAATTTGAATGCTGAATACAGGGTCAAAGGCAGGATTCTTGGAAGTGTGGAGAAACAGAGGAATCTTGGGGTCCACGTACATAGATCCCTCAAAGTTGCCACCCAGGTTGATAGGGTTGTTAAGAAGGTGTATGGTGTGTTGGCTTTCATTAATAGGGGGGATTGAGTTTAAGAGCCGCGAGGTTTTGCTGCAGCTTTATAAAATTCTAATTAGAGCACAGTTGGAATATTGTGTCCAGTTCTGGTTGCCTCATTATAAGAAGAATGTGGATGTTTTGGAGAGGGTACTGAGGAGATTTACCAGGATGCTGCCTGGACTGGAGGGCATGTCTTATGAAGAAAGGTTGAGGGTGCTCGGGATTTTTTTATTGGAGCGAAGAAAGCAGAGAGGTAACTTGATAGAGGTGTACAAGGTGATGAGAGGTATGGATAGAGTGGATAGCCAGAGGCTTTTCCCCAGGGTGGAAATGGCTGTCACTAGGGGACATAATTTTAAGGTGATTGGAGGAAGGTATAGGGGAGATGTCAGAGGTAGGTTCTTTACACAGAGAGTGGTGGGTGTGTGGAATGCACTGCCAGCAGAGGTGGTGGTCAGAGTCATTAGGGACATTTAAGAGACTCTTAGACAGGCACATGGACAGCAGTAAATTGAAGGGGTGTAGGTTAGGTTGATCTTAGATTAGGATAAATGATCAGCACAACATCGTGGGCTGAAGGGCCTGTACTGTGCTGTAATGTTCTATGTTCTCACTGTCAGGGCTGACTCACAAATAAAGCTCACTTGGATGACATATTAAAGAGCCATTGATTGGAATAATATGCTAGGTTGCCAGTGATGGTACAATAAATAATGTGAGTCATACTTTTCAAATGGTACAGCCTCAAACTTGTGGCGGAGTGTCGGTGGCGTCCCTGTTTCTGAGCCAGACACTCCGTGTTTGAGCCCGAAGCCACAGCTCGATGGCCAAGGAAGGTGCTTTCATAGAGTGGCCAAACCGACTGAGAATCACGCTGCAAATTCTTCCAGTACATCTCAATGGCAGATGGTAATAGCAGGAGGCATTCCTGGCCAGCCAAGTGATGGAAAAAATGTTGGACCCTCTACCATCAATATTCAGAGTTTCCGAAAACAACATGCATTTGAAAGTGCGACCACAGTAACCCGGGCTTTCTGACTAAACTGTAACGCATTGCCACAGCCTCACATTGATGCTACAGTGTCTGCCCTTCACAACATCTTCATCTAAGAGTCACAGCATGGCTCTGCAAATTATTAGAATATGAAATTACTTTGATATTTCAGATGGCTTACAACTCTTAGGAACGAGACCTGGTGAGCTGCCCTTCAATAATGTCCTTGCACCTCTCACACCTGTAAATAAGCATTGTTGCTGCTAACCATTCCCACAGCGGTGGGAATAACCTCCAGCCTAACTTCTCCTTCTCCTCCCGGCACAGAAATAAATTCAAACTGGTTATCTGGGCAGCTCCTCGCTGGATTTTGAGCTGGGTTGCATGTTGTAAGGGTTCTCCCTTTTTATTCTCTGTTTATTCCCTTAGTTACCCTTTCTTTTATTTTGCTGTTGCACGTTTGATCTATGGATGATTGGTGGACCTGTGGCCTGTACCTTTAATTCAAACAGAAGAATTCAGAAGGCTGTGCTGATTTAAATTGGCGATTACAGACTGGCCGGTATTAGTGAGGACTCGGATTGATTAATTGGCTGACGGCCAATGAATTGGCCCAAAAGGCTGTGCTCTGCCCGGTAATAGGTGCTGATTGGATCTGATCCCACTGGAATGTTTCCAGGGTCACGGGGATTCTAGTTTAGTTAGAGTTTGACTCCAGGCAGGTTAGAGAGAGAAGATCTACTCTCTCTTCCCTCTGCTTTTCTCCAGTTAGGCTGTGTTTGTGAACTGGCAGAAAGCCTGGATGAATCTGTTTACAGAAGAACCTGTGCAGGAAAATTTGAGAATCTGCTAACTGTCCCCAGAGATGATGGTGGCGATTGACTATCTTTCTCCAGTAGGCCTGCTGCCTGTGAGTACTGCATTTGGTGAAAATACAGAGGGCTGCAGGCAGGCCACAAACGGAGAGCAAAGTTTGATGAAACAAGGACTCTGCCTCTCCAGGACAATTGAGAGTACAGGCTGCAAAACACAGACTGTAATTTACCAGCTTACTGTGGAGAAAGCCAGCTCAGAACCATCATCTAAAGAAAATACACTTATCTCTTTCACTTACTATTCCCCCCCCTTTTCCACCCCTCTGTGTTTGTCTGCCCAGCGTGTGTTTGTGTGTGTGTGTGTGTGGAGAGGGTGGGGAGGCAAGTTAAAGTAGGAGTTACGTACTTAACAATATTTAAACATTGTATTTGCTGAGTATTTCATCATTATACTTGTTACGCACAAACAGTAATTGTGTTTAAATTTACCAACCTGCTGACTATAATTATTGGGTAGACAAGGGCCAAAGACTTCTAGGCAGGATTCTCTGTCGCCAGCCGGCCAATGGGGTTTCCTATTGAGGGCAGCCCCACGCCGTCAGGAGATCCCCGGGCTGTCAGTGAAATGGAGAATGCTGACAGCAGAGAATCCAGGCCCTTGGTATCTTTATAAAAATTATTGGTTAATTCACTTGTGTTGTGACTCTGGGGTACGTGGGGCTGGAATTGACCGTGCTCTAGTCCAGGGTTCTGTTACACAGTGCAGTGCACTCTCTATCCAATAACGTCCCCAAATTGCTATCAGGATGTGATGTGTGGCACGGGACTCCAATATTCATATTTAAAGGATCGACCCTGCCAGTGGACCCTAAGGAAGGGAGTGGCAGTCAGACTGTCACTATGTCCTCCCCCACAATTCCTGAGATCAATCCTAAAATTGTTTTCCCTCAATATGGTTATAGGTAAATCAAACCCCAAGTGTGACAGGATGAAATTCATGGACAGATCGCACACAATGGACATTATGGTGCTAATCTCTGGCCGCATTGTGCCCGGCGCAAATTCACGATGTTGGAAAAATTCTGGGAACTGCGTCGGTCGCAAGACGCTCCCGGCCCAATCCAGCTGGAATGATCACAATCTCGCCAGAAAGGGAGAGAAACTGATCACAGCCCATTTGTCTCCCGGTGTACTGGCCTCCCCGGTATTCTCTCATCCCCCAAAGTGCGATGTCACCCTGGCATGAATCACTGCTGGTTCTCAAAAGCAGAGTCCAGATGCCATGGACTCAGAGGGGGAGCAAGGAAGTGAGAATCCTTCGCCACTTACCTCTTGGGAGAACAAAGGCACAGCAGCTGCTGGCCAGATGCTGTGGGGGAAAGGTGGTGGTGGTGATGGGGGGGGGGGGGGGGGGGGGGGGGGGGAAGAGAGAGAGTGGGTGTCCATCAAGGAAGCTGGGGGTGGGGGGGGCTTGGGCTGGGATGGGAGAGGCCAGGGTGGGAGTTCCCCCCGCTGGGGCAGCGGTTGCTTTGGGTTTCCATGAGGGGAAATATCCTCTCAGCATTCACCCAGTCAAGCCCCTTAAGAATCCTCCATGTTTCAACGAGATCAATTCATGTTCTTCTAAATAGCAATGTGGAGTGTCTCAACCTTTGCTCATAAGACAATCCCTCCATACCGGGGTTCATCCCAGTCAACGTTCTCTGAACCGCCTCCAATTAAATGATGGACGTGATGTTGTCACTCAACCGTAACGAGGCTGGTGAATAGCAGGAGAGGCCAAAAACGAGATCCGGGACAGGTGCCAAACAGCATGCTCCCATAGGCGAAATCGAGATCTTGCCATAGCGTGGGGAGAAACCAATTATCACCACTTAGGCCCCATTTGCAGATAATTAATGAGAACCACGCCTTATCCATCGGCCTCCCGTCATTCAGATGCCTCCCCAGCCAGTGCTCACACTGGTGCTGATTTAGTATTCCTTTTGAAAAATGTGAACCTGGTGGAAAGACTTCTGTGGGGCGCCGAAGAGACGAGTGTCTATCTTTGCTCTCAGGCAAAGAGCCCGGAGGTGCTGGGCTTGCCATCCGAGTGCTCAGTGGGGAGTTGGGGACCCGCAGCAGGGGTGGGCCACCATGGGGGGGGGGGGGGGGGGGGGGAGTGGGTGTTGTGCTGGGGGGAGGGGGGTCAACCGCTCACGGCATCATCATGCCAACTCCTGGATTGTGTGTACCCATTCCGGGGGCAACGTCTGACCTTGCCCTTCTGACCCAACGACTACCCATTACCCCCACCAACTGCTGAGTCCTCTGGCTGTGAGGCTGAAGGCTATTGCTAACAGGGAATTGGCAATCATGGTTAAGTGAGCATTTCACACATCCCAAGTGGATTCCTGTGGGTGGGCGGAAGAAAGCTTTTCAGGGTCATTATCTAGCATCCCAATCACAGCCTGATGACTGGACACTTTGCTTGAACATTGTGGGAGACAACACGACACACACAGCATTCGAACACCCAGGGGATGGGTCACAGCTCCGGGGAAATTCCCACGGCTGGAGGGTGGGTGAGTGCCACGGGGGGGGGGGGGGGGGGGGGGGTGGTTGCCTGGAGAGATGGGCAAAGGGTCCGGGAGTTAGCTCGCATTGCAGAAGGGTGTCGGAGGCATCATAACAGTTGTGTGAAAAGGTGTTTAATGTGTTGTACAAACCCCACACCTGATGGTGTTGACCCCACAACGGCCATCCCCTTCTCCCCCGCTACCTACTAATCACCCCTACCACCTATCCCGGTGCCCTCAGGGATCCTCAACATGCTTGGCCCTCCGAGCTCTACCACAACGCCTCCACATCAGAGGTGGAGGCAGCCAGCTGCTTACCGCATCCCGTGGCCATCGATGCCCCTGGCGGGCATCGTCTGGGGGCTCTGGGGCCAGAGGGCCCCAGCACACTTGTCGGCGGCACATGCACAGCCGTGCCACCCTGGCCCGTGTGCTGCCTGCGAGACCTGGCCTCATCAGAGGGGTGCAACCCGGGGGAGCTGGTGGCCACCATTACCACTCCATAGGTTAGGACCGGCTGGGCACCAAGCGCCCCCTCCTCTCACTCAGTGCGCATATGGTCCTGGGGTTCACCTTGGGACAGAGGGGCAGCTGGTTTGAGCCCCGGTTGCATCTGCATCATCTAGCTCTGCCAGCCCTGGCAGTTCCCCAATGTCTGCACCATAGTGTCAATGCCCTTGGCGATGCTCCTCGGTGACTGGGCCATGCTCTGCAGCGCCTTAGCAATGCCCACCTTCAACTGGCACAAGCTCCACAGTGCATCGGCCATGCCCATCTGAGAGTGGGAAATGTACCCGCAGAACCTCATCAAGGTCGGCCTGGTACTGGGTGACATCCCCCAGCGAGTCAGACATTCTGCCGAGACCCTCAGCCATAACCATCACTGACTGCGCAACACCTTGGACACCTTCACTCATGGTGCCTAAGTTGTGCGCCAGGCTCTCCACTGCTGTCACCACCTTGGCAGTGTTGGCCTCGGTGTCACACATTGCTAGCGCTATCTCCTGTGCACCTAGCTCTGGGACTCCTCCAAGTGACTGTGGATCTGCCAGAGTGACGCTGACATCTCCCTCGAATGACCAGGTTTTTCCCCATCATCTCCTCCAGGCC